>NC_052344.1:2533571-2869642 GCF_016432855.1 Salvelinus namaycush | reverse complement strand
GAAGATCATCAAATGTTAGTGATTCATTTTATCTCTATTTGTGCTTTTTGTGACTCCTCTCTTTGGCGGGAAAAATGGCTGGGTTTATCTGTGACTTGGCGGTGACCTAACATAATCGTTTGTGGAGCTTTTGCTGTAAAGCATTTTTGAAATCAGACACTGTGGCTGGATTAACGGGAATTTTATCTTTAAAATGGTGCCTAATACTTGTATGTTTGAGAAATTTGATTTATGAGATTTCTGTTGATTTGTATTTGGAGCCCTGCAATTTTATTGGCTGTTTTAAAGGAAAACTGTATAGAAACTTGCAGAAAAAAGGAAATGCAAAAAACTACCGCAAAACAAGTAGTAGCCTATAAGCAAATGCACTACTAGTTGTCAAGTCAGCAGTGCTCTGTTCTTTATTTTCTCTGAGTTAGCCTCAGGCGTTAAACAGGATTGCAGTGAAACACACAAACAGGACTACCACAATATTGTGCAAGTCTGTTCCTCTCAGGAGATTGCTGCTGCTATTTAGTTGCTTGTTTAACCTTAGCAGTCACGTAACCCTTTGACATTTTACACGACATGACATGACACTACACCACGCAACAAGGTTGAGCACAGCACAAAATAATCACAACATGACTGCAACCACAATAGAACAGGACACATGCGCCATCACTAACACTGCAATAATGTTTCATAACATGCCACAACCATAAGGTCAAATACAATTGTATACTATTTGGAAATAATGTTGTGCTTCGACTGGATAGTAAACAAATTAAAAAGAGAAACATAACGCAACATGAAATAATCCCATCCTTAACCCATATTCTTGCTCCACTTTTCATCCCGACAGGAAGTACCACACTCACCTGTTACAGTTTGATGGCGAGGGAGGATGGAGGTTCGAGCAGCTGGACACTGCTACACGTCTCTCCCTGACCGAGGAGAAACAACGGCTCGAGTCTTCACTTGCAGGAATACCCAAGATGCAACACAGACTCAACGAACTCTGCAAGATCCTGGGAGAGGACTCGGTCCTCAAAACAGCCGACGCAGCAGAGGAATGAAAGAAAGAGCGAGATGTTCAGAAAAGTCAAAGTATTATTTTTTTGTTTCAACGCACACCAAACGCATATTCCCATACGTTTCCAATGTTGGGGTTGAGTTTTAAGAATTCAATAACAATGTTGTTTTCTAGATATTTTTATTGCTGAATGGTTGAGAGACTTTAAAATCTCTGACAAGCTGAGACTAACATTTTATTTGGTTGAACAATGAAGTCAAATTATTTTTCATTTATAGCACTACTCAATTTGAGGAATAGTTCATTGTTATCGCTGTAGTTTGCTATTGCTGTAGTTATCAAGTGCTGAAGTAGTATGCTTGTCCTCTTTTTTGTGAGACGGTATTTTCCTCCTTTTATTGAGTAGATTTGTTCGTGTTAATAAAACACCACTATGGACAGGAAAATGCACAACGCTCTCCATTAAAAATGTGTAGTTTTATTAGATGAGTTTAAAAGGTTGACGTTTCGGCCTTTAATAGCCTTCTATGTCAATCTTTTAAACTAGTCTAATAAAACGTTTTAAAATAATGGTGAGTTAACGTTGCACCTTTTCCTGTCCAATGATGTCTACACATTTTTTGATTTCACCTCGACCCACTTTGGCTGAGCACCCTCTACTTCTTTCTGTAAAAAACGACTAGAAAAGTCTTTGGATGATATCAAACAATGAACATACAAGTTTTTACAATCATATCAAGTTATTCATTAAGGTTAGGCTAATAAGCATACCGTTTTTAAGGTAACCCAACTGCTCAAATGTAAAGTACCACAGCTGCACTAAATGAGTGTCCCTTTCTGTTATCTCAGCTACTGGCGCTGGGTTATGTCATAAGGACATCTTTCTTATAACATTACTGAATGTGTTTTTCACAGGTTATTTCCTCAGAACTGCAGTATAGTAATATATTCAAAATACCTCAGTAGCTTTCAAAATATGTGGCTCTGCATTTTAAATAACACCCTTCCTTAGACCTATATAGTACACTACTTTCACCTTTGTTAGTGGCTAAGAGATGGTTATCTTAGGAGCTATTATTGGACATTAGTGCATTAGTGACAGAGCTGTGGGTCTGTTGCTATAGGCTTCTGGTTTACTGAACAAATACAACGGATTTCAAGGCATTCTGTCTTGTCTCCAGCAGAGCACAGCAGGAATCGGACTGGGCTCGCTCGCACAAACGCACGCTAACGCACACACACACACACACATCGCCTGGCAAAGCCCTACTCACTGTCACTAGGGTAATATCTGTGGAACAGGGGTGTTTTGTGTTGTCTCAGTCTGCAATCTTCACCCCTATAAAAATAAGTCACATCTTCAGCAAGAGGTTTACATAGTGTTTTACAATAAACACTGTTGTTTTCTGTTGTAGTTCAGTACAGTTTACTTGGTTGCTGAGTTTTATTAACTGTTACCTTGTTATATCCACCCAGAGTAAAATCAATCTATTTCAGCAATTCATATTTGTTACCAGCGACCTATCTCAGACTTTATACTGTTAACTTTGTTTGTTTCTTTTTTTGATAATGTCATAAAATGTATTTTTAATGTAGGGATTTTAGAGTTTGCTAATGCCTCTTCAAACCTTAGTATGTACTGTAAGTCTTCTGCTGAACAAAGCTGTCATTTCAGCGCTGCTGAGGTTAATATAGGTCAAATCCAAGACCAGTCCTTCTAGTACTGTAGCCTTATAGCCTGGCTGTGTTAGTGTATCCCCTATACCAGGGTTCTCCAACTGGCGGTCCGCGGTCCGAATTTGGCCTCCCAAGAGAAAAAAAGAAAGTGAATTTTTATTGTTGTACATAAAAGACTGTAAGAACACCAGCAAATCAGCTCCAAGTGATTAACATTTTGAAAATGTCAAATTATTGCCACGCATAATAGAGAGATATATGTTATCGTATACAGATGCAAGCAAGGTTTGAAATTATTATGTTAAAGTCAAATATTATATCTGTTTGGGCTTCTTGCAGTCAATTTGCAGTCTACAAATTATTTGTAATTATGTTCCGGCCCCCTGACCATCCGCTCAAGAAAAAAAATCAGCCCGTGGCTGAATATAGTTGATCCCTGCCCTATACGGTATTTTCAATCAGTGACACATACTAATGCTGGGTTATTTGTTTGGTTTGGTAACGACTGTGACGTATCAGAATGAAATCAGTAACCACAATGGCAGGATGTGTAACTGCAATGTTTTTACCACTACATCTCAGACTAAACTGTCTTAAAAGAGAAGTGACATGGAAAAGAATGTATGTGAGTTATAAATATGTACACTATATATTGTAATGTATACTTTGTTAATATGGTACTTATATTTGCCTTTGCATGGAATGGGTGAGTGAGTGATATCTCAATCACATGTTATATTTGAATTGTCTCTTTCAATCAATGCTAAACAGAGAGCATTGTGGGAGGATAAATACAATAACTTGCACTGTGAATAGTTAGTTGTTCATGGAAATAAAGTAGTGAACGTTTGTAATATACTTGGTTAGAACTACTGTTATGAAATAGGTTATAAGCCTGAAAAGAACCTACATATTCAGGCTTCTCATTCCTTGGGATTCTAACTAATACTTTAAACCTGATTTCCCTGTACTGTTAAAAAAAAGAAACATTCTGTGTTGCTCAGCCCTGTTGATAGGAAGTGTCTAGAGTATACTACTGGATGAAACAGTGTCTTAGAGTGACTGAGAATGGTATGGAATGAGTAGAATCAAGAGGTGATGCTTGAAACGGTATACATGTTGACCATGAGTGTAGCTATCTAACCAAGACTATGGATCAAAGTCAAACTAAATCAAATATACTTTGGTATTCTATAAAAGTGTAACTGTTAAGTTAGGCCTACTCTAGTATGTTCCCACAACACTGGCTTACTTACAATTCTTTGATACAATTCTTTTGTCATTTTTCTAATAAGTGGAACATCCGAATGTACTGTATTTGACATGTATTACAGCATTTTACTTTGTCATCGGCAATTCATTCCATTTTGGCAACTGTAACAATTTAAGTTTGATTTGCAAAATGGTTGTTCATTTAATGGTACCTCTTGTAACTAATGCATGTGTCGTATCGTGATTTTATCAAAGAGAGTAACACACTCATTTATGTTACGTGAATGGGGTCTCTGTTGGGCTGTAGGCCTTGTGATGCTGTTTCAGTCTAGAGAGACATGGGACTGAGGGACGAGAACAGGCATTGTCTCCCCTCTCTTCTAGTCTCCTTCTGATTTTTTTAATGGTGAGAAAACAAACAAAACGTTTTCAGCCCACCTGTTCTGGTGCTGTTGTTCGTTCTGGATGCGAGGTTGTGCACTGAGTGTTTATTTACATCAATGTGAATCCAACATGTAGTCTCAAATATGCTTCAAATCATATGCTTGGCTCATGACACTTTTGCTTTTTGAAAGTGTATTTTCCTGTAAATAAAACATGACAACCACTAAGACTGTAAAACTCAAATAATGGATTCATTGTTGTGTTACGCTGTCATGAGTCATTAGTTGGTCGCTTATTCCAGCCTAGTTGGTCGCTTATTCCAGCCTCAGAGTACAGGGGTATTCAATGTAACGTGTATCTGATGCCATCTGGTGTATAAAGACGGGAAATATTTGGATCACACAGCACTTTTGTAATCATAACCAATGACCACACGATGGTGCTATATTCCACCCATGCACCCGTACATTGGTAATGTCATTGCAACACTAACGATTAGGCCTACGCCATTTGGTATTTCACAAACATATTCGCATTAGATTGGAATGTCAAACCATATGGCTACATACAATATGGTCAACCTGGATCGGCGGTTTTTAACTGCATTGGACGTTTTCAATTGCATTGCAGAAAACAAGGTGGTGTCATTACTTGAGACTCGGCTAGTGGTCATCAATAATTCAACCTTTTCCGTCAATTGGCCTCTATAATTGGCCTTGAGAAGGTTATATCATTTACCGAACAGTTTTACATTCTTCAGAAAACCATAGACATTCACTTGAATTATTCCATTGAATGATGTGGAAATGGAGCGACTGCGATGATTCTTCACCCATTCAATTGGGGGGGGGGGGGGGGGGGGGTTGATATTTTCCCTCTGTCAGATTGGTAGGGTGCAGAAGGCGTGGCTTGATTACGTTTCGCCCCTCCGGTCGCACACAGGAGCGAGCAAGTGTATTATTCTGTCCTCACCACCTAGCATGGCTGGCCTCTACACGGGAATAATGCGATGTCGTAGAAAATGTAACCTCGAATATGATTCCGAATGCGCCTCGCCCGAGATAGAGCACAGAGAATAGCACGCCAATGCTCACGTCGTATTGCAATTATTTATATGAAAGTGGATGTGAGCTGTGGTGGCTCAAGCGCTTCGGTAACGGAGCTGCCTGCTGCACACGGATAAAGAAACAGAAAATCCAGCTATTTATATCGTGGTTGTTCCAGACGTGACGAACCTCCGGACTTCGTAACCATGAGTGGACAGGACGAAAGTTCGGTGCGGGTCGCATTGAGGTAAACCTGTGACATTGGATGGTGTTTTGTTCTGTCGGAAAATGATGCTCTTGGACACGACTCTCCAGGATAACGTACCTATTATTAGTGTGACCGTGCCGGTGTTGATAAACCACAGCACGGGCTGTTATAATGGCCCAATTACTGTGAAATAACATTAATGTGTGTTTAGCCTTAACAAATGAGCATTCATTCCAAAAATAACGCACGGTAGATTAAAATGTGGCAAAGCAATCAACGTTTACCTAGGGGTTGGCGATAGCCATAACAATACGTTTCTCCTTGTATTTATTCTAGGACGCTTGTCAAATGTCAAACTACTTAAGCAGCACGGCCTTGGATTTGTTTAAGTGTCACCATATAGACCAACCAAGTATATAGCCAGCACAATTTCCTAGGTTATGTTTAATGAGTTTCCTTTGTTGATGCTTAAGGTACTGTACAGTACTCCGTTTCTCAATGGCCTGGCTGCAGACATGACGACTACATGAATTTATGAATGAAGGAAGGAGGGGCAGATTTGACAGGAGAAAGCAATACCCCCCCTTCTCGATCTGATCTATATCAGACGTATCCATACATGTCCCAGGTGCTAAGGATTTGCAAATGAGGGATTTAGGAAGAATGACGGAACCAGAATGAACCAAAACAAATTATATACAATATATCAATACAATAATCAATAATGTGCGTGTCTGTCTGTGTGTGTGCATGCGCACACGCTTGCGTCTGTGTGTCATAGGTCTGTAATGTCATGTGAGAGGGATCAGTGGAAGACAGAGACTAAGACCTGTCCCCTAGGTTAGTGTCTCTCTCTCTCTCTCTCTCTCTCTCTCTCTCTCTCATTTCAATTCAATTTAAGAGCATTGTTGTCATGGGAAACATATGTTTACATTGCCAAAGCAAGTGAAATAGATCATAAACAAAAGTGAAAATAAATAAAATAATTAACACTCTCTCTCTCCAGTTACTGCAGGCAGACTTTGACCCAGTACTCTCTTTACTAAGTCTCTGTCTGGACTGGGCCTTGGTTTTACAAGCCTCTCTCCTATGTATAAATGCAGCCATATTCATGAGACAATATACTAGCAGCAAGCACATCTACATAACACGATACTGTAGAGACTGTTTTAATTGCAGACATGTCAGGCAGACAGTATTTAGAGTTTTCAAAGACGATATACAACTGTCATTTCACATTGAACGCATTTAACTGCAAGGACCAAGTACTTATTTGAATGACTACATAATAACCACTGAGCTGTTGGTAGCATCAGCAATACAGAGACTGTCCTCAGTGTTAAAATAGCTAGCTCCCCACAACACAATCGCAGACAGACACCAGTGTGTGTAAACCCTTGTATCCATCTGCATAGAACGCCTCACGAATCATGCGCTAGCTTTGTGTACTGTACGCATTTGCCAGTACTTTTTTCCACTCTCTCTCTCTTGCAACTTTAATTTGGTCTTTTGTTTCCTCCACAATCAGGCTCCCACTCATTATTCTCATAGAGGAGCCAGAGGAGAGAGTACGGTATCTAACTGTGATCACGAAAACGGAGACATGCAAAGACTCAGATGATCAGATAGCATGTAATAACATGTCGAGAATATGTTTATAACATGTTACATAGGACCCTTGAGTTCCAGAAACTCTGGGTCTTTATTAACATGTTTTAGGTGTTCTAAAACCCCCACACACCATTGCCCCTTCAGGAATCTAACAACATCTTTATCACCTGCCCTTGGGCCCTGATATACATTTTGGAACCTGTCACTAATCCAAGTGTCCAGTGTATGGGTCAGTAAGCAGATCCCTTAAGCCTACAGTACAGGGATACCTTCCCTGACCCTGCTGTACCCTGCACCTTAATGCTCTCCCTGCTAGCCTGAGAACTCCGGCTCCCGCAGAGCTCACTTCATCAGGTTATGTACACATCCACTCACGCACCCACACGCTAGCACACTCTCGCCAAGTCACTCTCTAAGCCTGTAGCTCGCTTTTCCTTTCTCTCTCCCTCTACCTATCCCTGTCTCGCACACACACACGCACACACACGCACTGGCAGGACAGCCGTTACACTGGCTCATAAACGGATCGGCACTGTTTAATCTTCACGAAACCCCTCAGACAGACACATAGACCTCCAGTACAAAATGTACACACACTCCTGAGATCTAGAGAGTCGTTACAGAGACAGCCCCGCGTCTGTCTAAGCCTGCTTTCTGCTGTTGCCTTGGGTCCGTTAGGCTGATTGTCTATCTGTCTCTGTGTCAGAGGAGTTCTTGCAAGGTGACATCAGCTTTGTCTGCTGTCTGCCAACCTGTCTCAAGGATAATGCTATTACATAGGCCATTTCATATTCTGATCTAATATAATACAGCCTGGTGGCCGCCAGATCTGTATGTACTTGCCTTGATCCAACCCTACTGACTTGAAAGCACATGAGTACATATATTTGGCAACCACGCTAACTTACTTGAAGCACAAAAACATGACACAAAAAGTTAAAACATCCACTTAATCATTCGTGTCATGACTTTACAACGTTATCTAAGTTGCTATCGTCTCAACTACAACTACACAGTACATTAGCTACGATGAGTTATAGTAACATCCATAAGAGACCCCCCCCCCCATGGCAACACTGTAATTACTTCTGTGTGTTGGTGGAATCTGTTGAGCAGCAACTTTACCACAGTCACTAAGTACATGTTTAAGACAGGTTGACTCACAGGTTTTCACTGACTTGTAACAGTTGAAACAGACACACACACACACACACACACACACACACACACACACACACACACACACACACACACACACACACACACACAGCGATCACCAACCAATGTAGCTTGTTGTTAGATACAGAGCCTGCGTGTGCCAGTTGGCCTAATGCTGTCTGTTAACGAGGCTTAATGCTTCAGCCCCAGTTCCGTGCACAAGGCTCATATGGTCCATTATCATCCAAGTGCTGTTCTGGTGGAGTTAATGAATGTGACAAGTAAAAGGTCAATGCTTTGGCACCAGAAGTGCACAGCAGTGTGTTTAGGGGTGCGTTACTGGGACAGAGTTAGTCAGTGACTCTCATGAACATATGTTTTCCAATGCTGTTCTTGAACATAAATTACTGGCATATAGATTTTTGTTCGATTTTTTTTTTCTTCTGTGCATTACACATTTTCATTTTGTGCACATTACACGTTTGCACCCATTTCATGTTTTTAGGCCAGTGCTGTTAAAACACACAGACAAAGGTATAGCTGTCCTGAACACAACTATATCAAAGTATTTATTCACTGGGCAGTCTCGTATGAGTTCAGTATAAATGGAATAAACAGATAGATTTGAGCAATTTAGCCCATGTAAGTGTTAGTATGTTTGTTTGGTAAAGTAAAGTGTGACCAGATGAGCCAGTCAAGTGGTTGTTTCACGAATATCCTTGAAGTGAATGAAGCATTAATTATGCATAGCCTCAAGCCTGGAGCTACGCTATAGTGTTGGTTGTTTCAGGTTTCACGTTGTTCACGTTCGAAGCTAGACAGGCCTTTTACACTATTTCAGCCAAAGGCCAAGTCTAAAGAAGACACTTGTTTTAGAGAGCAATAGAATTGGCACGATAACAGACATGTCATGTTATGTTAGTTTTTAATTTGTATTGTGTCCAGCTTCTGTTTCGGATTTTCACATGTGGGGCAAAAGTCACCGAAACAGCTGCTATTGGGCAATGGGACCAAACCCTCACAGAGTAACGTCCTTTCCACTAGTTGGTTTTTCAGAGTGTCCATCAAAGCTCAGCCCCTCCCCAGGGTGGATTATTCATAAATATGCATGAACCATCTGCCGGCACACGTCATGTGACATTGCAAAGTGTCCTTACTTACTACGAGAGACAATAGCAATAGTTACTGTATCTATTCAATCTCATCCACTTCTCTCAGTATCCAAGTAAGGTGTTGTAGCTGAATCCTTCTGGCTGAGACTTGAGTCAGAGTCCAAGTCCGAGTCCTTTATACTAGAGTAGTGTAACACCGCCCCAGCCTGCCAGCCAGAGTGTTTACTTGCTAATATTAGTTTTATATTAGAAGGTGTTTCACACATAGAGATGGGATATGTAATCTTTCATACAACACACAACAGGCCCTAAAATCCCAACATGGCCACAATGCGAGCCCTTAAAACGGCACAACAGAATATCACAAGATAAGCTTGTGTTGGCTCGAGGTCAGATACATTAACTCAGCCCAGATTGATAAACTGATGTGTTTTAGGAATCTCACTGGTATCCCATTGCCAGAAGAGAAGAATGTGTCCCTCAATGTATTTTCCTTCTCATTGCCCTTGTCCGTGACATTGCAAAACATTTTTGGCTTGTTTTTTTCCCATCCGAAATATCTCCCAACTCACAAGGTTGTATGTCTGTCCTCTTATCTAGTGTTTTGACAGAGTTCCCTTTGTGGCATAATGGTATTTAACTGTCACAACAGAATGTTTCCATATATGATCGCTGTTATTTTGTGTTATTCATCATACGGCTGGGCTTGAGGAAGATAAGACGGATGTGTGTGTATTTGTGTGTGTGTTTGTCCTCTGTCTCTTGTCCTGGTTTCCCCCCAAACTGACAGTGTGAAACCGACAGCCACTGCGTGGACCCCTGCTTTCCCTTTTCCTGCTCTTCCCTATAGTAGCACCGTGAAATCTGACCCAGGAAGCAGTAGAGCTGTGAACCCTCTGCCCAGTGTGGTGACCCTGTGAATGGACATCACTCACCCGTGCAGAAAAGCCCTGCCAGATTTAAGCCAGGGGAAGAGAAGTGGGGGTTCCAGAGTGATATAATTCTCTGTCTGAATCTCCCCTTTCTTTCACTAGTGGCTTTGGTAACTGAAGTGACATCATTAGACTGGACACTAAGAGAGAGTGAGATTTATTCATTCAAAGACCATTTGATGAAAACATTTGGTGAAGACATTTGATGAAGACATTTTTAGGAAAAAGTTGGTTGGTTAATTTGGTTTGAGGCGCTTACTTGTATAATTTTCATCAGTTGATCATTGTTGAAAACTGCAGTTTTGTCTTTCTGTGCTCTGAGGCGAAAAGGTCTGTTAGTACCTGTTAATCACAGAGCATTGATGTTGAGAATTATCCAATGACTTGCCTCACGATCTCCACTCCAGTAAAGTACTTAACAATGGACAGACTGTTCCTAAAAGCAAGTACAATGGACCATAACTCAGTGGAAGACTGACACTGTTGTTGTCAGCTGTTATTGTTTACTGCAGCTACTGTATTACTCACAGTGATGCTCTGTAAACGTAGCTTAATGCACGTATTCGCCGTTACAACCCTGTCATTATGACAGACACTAAACAATGTGTGAGTCAGGTGCTTCTAAGGCAGAAGGAAAAAGAAAAATCACACCTGATATCCTGAACAGTGAATGATGACAGTTGACATCATTATCCACACGCACAACACACAGTGTTTGCGTTTTGCTTCACAATGTCATAATTGAAACAAACACAACATTAGAGTGTCAGGACAGCAGCACTTTGTATGAAATCCACTCCATATGACGACAGTGGATGATGTCAGTCAGATGACAGTGGAAGTAATATTCCCATTTAAGTGCCTTTTTCTCCCCCAGCCCATTTCTTCACCACCCCCAGCCCATTTTTTCATCCCCCCAGCCCATTTCTTCACCCCCCCAGCCCATTTCTTCACCCCCCCAGCCCATTTCTTCACCCCCCCAGCCCATTTTTTCATCCCCCCAGCCCATTTTTTTCATCCCCCCCGGCCCATTTCTTCATCCCCCCCGGCCCATTTCTTCATCCCCCCGGCCCATTTTTTCATCCCCCCAGCCCATTTCTTCACCCCCCCAGCCCATTTCTTCACCCCCCCAGCCCATTTTTTCATCCCCCCAGCCCATTTTTTTCATCCCCCCCGGCCCATTTCTTCATCCCCCCGGCCCATTTCTTCATCCCCCCGGCCCATTTCTTCACCCCCCCCAGCCCATTTCTTCACCCCCCCCCAGCCCATTTCTTCACCCCCCCCAGCCCATTTCTTCACCCCCCCCCAGCCCATTTCTTCACCACCCCCAGCCCATTTCTTCACCACCCCCAGCCCATTTCTTCATCCCCCCAGCCCATTTCTTCATCCCCCCAGCCCATTTTTTCATCCCCCCAGCCCATTTCTTCATCCCCCCAGCCCATTTCTTCATCCCCCCAGCCCATTTTTTCATCCCCAGCCCATTTCTTCACCCCCAGCCCATTCTTCACCACCCCCAGCCCATTTCCTCACCCCCCCCAGCCCATTTCCTCACCCCCCCAGCCCATTTCTTCATCCCCCCCAGCCCATTTTTTCATCCCCCCAGCCCATTTCTTCATCCCCCCAGCCCATTTTTTCATCCCCAGCCCATTTCTTCACCCCCAGCCCATTCTTCACCACCCCCAGCCCATTTCCTCACCCCCACCAGCCCATTTCTTCACCCCCCCCAGCCCATTTCTTCACCCCCCCAGCCCATTTCTTCACTCCCCCAGCCCATTTCTTCATCCCCCCCAGCCCATTTCTTCATCCCCATCTTCATAATGACCATGTACAACTTAACCGTCAAACTGAAGGTGCTTTACGAGAGAGAGGAGAGGCTGCTGTAGTGTTTCCTGTAGTTATTGATTCCTGAAGAATAGAGGGCGAAGCTGAAGCTTTTCTTTTTTCTTTCAAGGGGACCATTTAAAACTGATTGAGACACTTGTTGTAAGCAGCGCAACAACAGAACCAGTTATCTGTGTGTGTGTGTGTGTGTGTGTGTGTGTGTGTGTGTGTGTGTGTGTGTGTGTGTGTGTGTGTGTGTGTGTGTGTGTGTGTGTGTGTGTGTGTGTGTGTGTGTGTGTGTGTGTGTGTGATCAGAAGATCACTGTAAGCCCAGTGTCTACAGTTCCCGGGTTTCAGGTGCAATGAAGGGCCAGAGAAGGGTGTGTTTGCATGCCTGTGTTTGTGGGCATGTTTTTGTGTGTGTGCACAGTCGTGGCCAAAAGCTTTGAGAATGACACAAATATGAATTTTCACAAAGTTTGCTGCTTCAGTGTCATTAGATATTTTAGTCTGATGTTTCTATGGAATACTGGAGTATAATTACAAGCATTTCATGTGTCAAAGGCTTTTATTGACAATTACATGAATTTGATGCAAAGAGTCAATATTTGCAGTGTTGACCCTTCTTTTTCAAGACCTCTGCAATCTTCCCTGGCATGCTGTCAATTAAATTCTGGGCCACATCCTGACTGATGGCAGCCCATTCTTGCATAATTAATGCTTGGAGTTTGTCAGAATTTGTGGGTTTTTGTTTGTCTACCCGCCTCTTGAGGATTGACCACAAGTTCTCAATGGGATTAAGGTCTGGGGAGTTTCCTGGCCATGGACCCAAAATATTGATGTTTTGTTCCCCGAGCCACTTAGTTATCCCTTTTGCCTTATGGCAAGGTGCTCCATCATGCTGGAAAAGGCATTGTTCGTCACCAAACTGTTCCTGGATGGTTGGGAAAAGTTGCTCTCGGGGGATGTGTTGGTACCATTCTTTATTCATGGCTGTGTTCTTAGGCAAAATTGTGAGTGAGCCCACTCTCTTGGCTGAGAAGCAACCCCACACATGAATGGTCTCAGGATGCTTTACTGTTGGCATGACACAGGACTGATGGTAGCGCTCACCTTGTCTTCTCCGGACAAGCTTTTTTCCGGATGCCCCAAACAATCGGAAAGGGGATTCATCAGAGAAAATGACTTTACCTCAGTCCTCAGCAGTCCAATCCCTGTACCTTTTGCAGAATATCAGTCTGTCCCTGATGTTTTTCCTGGAGAGAAGTGGCTTCTTTGCTGCCCTTCTTGACACCAGGCCATCCTCCAAAAGTCTTTGCCTCACTGTGCGTGCAGATGCGCTCACCTTGTCTTCTCCGGACAAGCTTTTTTCCGGATGCCCCAAACAATCGGAAAGGGGATTCATCAGAGAAAATGACTTTACCTCAGTCCTCAGCAGTCCAATCCCTGTACCTTTTGCAGAATATCAGTCTGTCCCTGATGTTTTTCCTGGAGAGAAGTGGCTTCTTTGCTGCCCTTCTTGACACCAGGCCATCCTCCAAAAGTCTTTGCCTCACTGTGCGTGCAGATGCACTCACACCTGCCTGCTGCCATTCCTGAGCAAGCTCTGTACTGGTGGTGCCCCGATCCCGCAGCTGAATCAACTTTAGGAGACGGTCCTGGCGCTTGCTGGGCTTTCTTGGGCGCCCTGAAGCCTTCTTCACGACAATTGAACCGCTCTCCTTGAAGTTCTTGATGATCCGATAAATGGTTGATTTAGGTGCAATCTTACTGGCAGAAATATCCTCGCCTGTGAAGCTCTTATTGTGGAAAGCAACGATGACGGCACGTGTTTCCTTGCAGGTAACCATGGATGACAGAGGAAGAACAATGATTCCAAGCACCACCCTCCTTTTGAAGCTTCCAGTCTGTTATTCGAAACTCAATCAGCATGACAGAGTGATCTCCAGCCTTGTCCTCGGTCATCACTGACATGATGTCAGCTGGTCCTTTTGTGGCAGGGCTGAAATGCAGTGGAAATGTTTTTTGGGGGATTCAGTTCATTTGCATGGCAAAGAGGGACTTTGCAATTAATTGCAATTCATCTGATCACTCTTCATAACATTCTGGAGTATATGCAAATTGCCATCATACAAACTGAGGCAGCAGACTTTGTGAACATTTATATTCGTGTCATTCTCAAAACTTTTGGCCACGACTGTATGTATGTATGTATGTATGTATGTATGTATGTATGTATGTATGTATGTATGTATGTATGTATGTATGTATGTATGTATGTATGTATGTATGTATGTGTGTGTATAGAATGGTCCCTCCTTAACCCCTGCTCTACAGCATCAGTGTCTCAGGGTAAAGACACCCTGGGGAATAAAGGGTCTGCTCCAATGCACATTGCAGTCCAAATACATGTCCCTATGGTTTACAGGTTATCATATTGTACAAAAGCCGATGAAACTAACACTGTAAAAGTGTGAACAAATTTGATCACTGTTATTTACTGATAGTTGCTGGTTGAAAATACAATCTACACCCGACCTTCTAAACAGCAGGTTTGCATGGGCGCGAGTTTTGGCTTTCCATGGAGACATCACCATGCAGTAAACTGATTAATAGGCCAATAACAAAGAGAGTTCAAAACCTCTCTGCCAATAACAGCTGGTTTTCAGTTTTCCCCTCCCACTCCCAGACAGTCCAAGCAAAATTATAATGATTTTTGCTAAAAAGCCATTTTTTGCCCATCTTAATGGAAATCTATTACAGTAAGGCACTTAATTGTTTATGCAGAAATTATTTGATATTGAGATAAAAACAGCTGCATCGGGCCTTTAAAAACCCTGTTCCTAGTGCATGAACTCCTCAGGTACTTAGCCACAATTTAACCTCTGATATGAGAGGAGTTAAAAAGCCAGCCGCCTGACTCTATTCTCCTCTCGTTGTAATGTGTGGGCACAGGGCAGCAATACTCCCTCTTCTTTCTGTGTTCTTCACAAAATGAATGCGAAGAAGTGGTGAATAAGTGAATGATTGCTTGTTTCCTGTAATCTAGTTGTGTACCGTGCCTGTTTTTCTCTACACCGTGGGTCCAGATGCTTCTCAGGACTCTTTGTAGCTCTAGAATTAGATTAGGGCTGAGATTAGATTTGACAATAGTCTGATGTTACTGTTGTGGTTTGCAGCAGGGAAATGATGCGTGATGGTCTCTCAGGGGACAATTGTGGTTGGCTGAGGCGGAGGCAGGGGCTGAGGTCAAATCCTGATCTGCAGTGAGTCAGCATGATGATGCTGTGGCTGAATCACCTATTTTTTACCAGCATAAGCTATTGCTATTCATGGAGATCTACACACATACTGTATAGACTCTAACATATCCGTCGCAGAGAACGCTGGTTAGGACAGTCACCAGCCTTCCCTGGCACAGTCAGTGCACCCTGGCCTCTGGCCTGCAGTACATTTCTAATTTTACAAGAGCCCTTCTGTTTGAAGTGCGTTTGTTTAGTCGGAGATTATGCTGGCTAGAAATGTGACTGTGCTACTGCCTGGCCCTGCGTCTTTCAGCCCTTTGAACCAGGTCAATGTGTAGTGGTGGTGGTGGCTGTGTGGAGAAAGGGGACAGAGAGAGAGTGGGAGGGAGAGAATGAGAGAGACAGAGAACAAGAGGGAGAGAGGGAGAATAGAGAGAGAGGAGAGGGAAGGGACAGAGAGAGGGAGAGAATGAGAGAGACAGAGAACAAGAGGGAGAATAGAGGGAGAGAGAGGGAGAATAGAGAGAGGAGAGGGAGACAGAGAGAGGGAGAGAATGAGAGAGACAGAGAACAAGAGGGAGAGAGAGGGAGAATAGAGAGAGAGGAGAGGGAAGGGACAGAGAGAGGGAGAGGGAGAGGAAGGGGAGAGAAGGACAGAGAGAGAATGTGACAAAGAGAGTCAGACAGGCAAGGCTGCCCTAGATAATTCGGACTGGGTCCATAGGAGAGAAAGGAGTGTCTCGGCCCAGGACAGCTGCTTCTGAATGGGTTAGAGCTATAGTGAGCTAGCCTGGCGCAGTCCATTTTGTTCTGAGAGGGGCTAGTGAGTTAGCATGGTGCTCCTCCGGCTGTCACTGTAATCGCTGTAATGAGGCCGCCGGCGTGAGGCTAACTGGACAAGTCACCTGGTGAGAGTCTCTGTCAGGAGCTCTACGGTGTGTGTGTCCGTACGCGTATGTGTTTGCTTGCATGTATGTGTGTGTGTGTCAGTCCATGTGTGTGTCAGCCTATCATCTCACAGAAGCAGCCTAGCCCACCTCTTCTGAACCGGATTATTAAACAATAGCTATTTTTATATTCCATGAAGCAGGCTCAACCTGACCGGGGGTTGACTGGATAAATGTACAGCCGTTATCATAGAGAGCTAGGTGCTCACTGCTCAGTCAGTCAGTCCCCCTGTACTGTGTTAGGCAAAGGCTTTGGGGCCCCTATAGAGGTACAGGAACTGGAGAGTTAGATTACTCTGGGAGAAAACAAGACATAAGACTCAATGGTTTGTGGCACTACAGTGTAGTGTTGTTCTATGCTGGTCATGGGGATGGAGTTGGACTCAAAGGGTGTGTACATTTTTGGTTTAGCCCAGCACTGACACACATCTGGTTCAACTAATCGCCTAATCACTGATTACCTTGATTAGTTTTGTCAGAGCTGGGCTAGAACAAAAATGCTCACCAGTCTTGGCCCCCAGGACAAGTATTGAAAATCACTGCTGTAGTCTCAAGGGTGGATTAGTGCTTTAAAAGTCTACATGATGGTATAGGGAAGTCACTGTATAGGTCAACCCTTATTCACCCTGAAGGATCCAGTGTTTTCATTTGACTCATAGCCTGAAACCTGTCGGTCAACTATCCCAGCTAGAGGACAAATGTAATGTACACAAGTGCACTGCTCACTCACTGCACTGTGAAGGGTGTTCAACACTCATAGGCTTCTCATTATATATTTTATAGGCCTCAAAATAACAGAGGCACTCGTCCACTGTTGATGACCTCATAGAGCCTTCACAGAGAGCATGCCCTAACGTACAGACGGGGAGAATCTCACTTTCATTTCCTTGATTCCTCATGTCCTCTCTCCTCGCCTCCTTCTCAAAACCGGTTTTGAGAAGGAGGCAAAGAAAGAGGAAGCAAGGAAACATGGAAATGCAATTGAGAGTCTCCCAGGATATTTGACCAGCTCAAGATTGTCGACAGATTCCCCCCGAATAAAAACATTCAACTCAACTGACCACTGCCACTTCAAAGCTGCTTTTTCAACACCAGAAAGACATTTCAGATCAGATGTTTGTTTAAACAGTATAGGCCTGTGTCTCCAAATGTGTTGGTTTAGTGCATTTAATCAAATCAATCTATTGATTCTCTCCAGTTCTCTAAGTAGTAAATTATCGCTGGTGTCTGGACTGGGGTTGGGGGGGTTGTCTGTTTGTGTATTGGAGACACTGGGGGATGTCACAGACAAGGCTGCAGCCCTAGACATTCACACACAAGGAGGAGTGTTTGACTGGTTGTCGTACGTCACCATCTTGGCTGGGATGCTCTCATCACAATCAATCAGACCAATGCTGTGATTTAAACTGCACTGAACTTTTTCCTCATGTAGGGACATTTGACACCAAATTAAATGCTGTTGAATGTAGTCTCATGGCCAGTGCTGTGTATTATATAGTATCCTTCATCTCGTATTTGGCTGGAAGCCAGCCCAGCATTCTCACTTGTAGTATTACCGTGGCATTATTGTTACGTAACGAGTGGTAAGCAGTGATGTGTATTACCTTTGTTATGGTGGATAACAGTGATGGTTCTGTCCTGTTTTAGGAAGCGGGCCAAAGGGATTACTATGGATTCCCCCGAACCCCCCAAACCTCTAAAACGTGTCAAACAGAGGTCTGTCAGAGGGATGTTCTGCAGGAACATGAACAAAGAGATCAGTAATGGACTAGTCAACAACTAGCCTACCTGTTGAGGCAGCAGCAATATTGAAATACTAAAATACTCTGTAGCAAATACAGAAGGAAGTTATGACCCAGATGATGTACTAGAGGTGTAACATTACAGGTAATGCAGCCTCATCTCCCCCTCTTCTCTTCCTCCTCTCCTCTCATCTATCCCTCCATCGCTTTGTCCCCTCTTCTCATTCACTGTGTAATCCCAGAGAGAGGATGCTAAATAGCCAGGATCTGATGTCACTGGGGCACAATAACACAGTGTGTGTGTGTGTGTGTGTGTGTGTGTGTGTGTGTGTGTGTGTGTGTGTGTGTGTGTGTGTGTGTGTGTGTGTGTGTGTGTGTGTGTACTGTATCCTGACTCCAATCACAATACTGCCCTTATTAAGGCAATTACAGGCCGCCTAACACAAGTAGTACATTTACTTTGTGTGTGTGTGTGTGTACTGTATCCTGACTCCAATCACAATACTGCCCTTATTAAGGCAATTACAGGCCGCCTAACACAAGTAGTACATTTACTTACAGTAGTCTTCCATCAAGTCTTCTGAATATTTCCCATTTGAATTTAGTTGAAATCCTGTGACATTTGTCCAGTGAGTTCTGTGATGAGCTAGACATATGAAATATGACAGGCGCAGGGGCAGCGTGTATGGGGGAATTGCAAGGCAGGGTGTGACTGTTTACCTAGTGTAGCTTCACAGCTTCCACTCCGCTCTGAGCCCAGGCTCGAACACTGAGGGCTCTGTATAGGGGCAGAGTGGTGGAGTGTGCTGGCAGCATGAGGAGAATCACACACACAGACACACACACGCACATACGCACGCAGGCACACATACAAACACGCAGGTATGCACACGCGCTCCAGTCCCCAGATACTGTACCATGGTATTACAAGGGGATTCAACAGGCTCCTAGAAAAACAGATTAGTGAATAATACTCGTATTTCTAATAACTGGACCAACAGATCTACTGTATGTAGCACAGCAACCGTTTTATAGAAGCAATAAAGCACTCAAACGTTACATATCGGGGAAAACAGGGTTAGGTGGTTAACTTAATGTCTAAAAGTCAACCATAGCCCTGAATCATACTCGACATGCAACTTTCAAACTCTGCTTATCAAACTTTCTACATTCAAACTCTGCTTATCTGTCACGTTCTGACCATAGTTCTTTTGTATTTTCTTTGTTTTTGTGTGGTCAGGGCGTGAGTTGGGTGGGTAATCTATGTTTTCTATTTCTATGTTGGTTTTCTGTGTTTGGCCTGATATGGTTCTCAATCAGAGGCAGCTGTCAGTCGTTGTCCCTGATTGGGAACCATATTTAGGTAGCCTGTTTTCTGTTAGGTTTTGTGGGTGGTTGTTTTCAGTCTTTGTGTGTCTGCACCAGATAGAACTGTTTCGGTTGTCACTTTTGTTGTTTTGTATTTTGAGTGTTCACCTTTATTAAAGTAAGATGAACAATTACCACGCTGCGCATTGGTCCTCCGATCCTTCTAACTTATCCTCCTCAGACGAGGAAGACGACAGCCGTTACATTATCAAACTTTCTACATTAAAACTCTGCTTATCAAACTTTCTACATTCAAAATCTGCTTATCAAACGTTCTACATTCAAACTCTGTTTATCAAAGCTTTGCCCTTGAGGTTTTGTCAAGGAGCTAAGGACTCTATACCTGCTGCATGCCACATCCCTGCATACCACAAGTCAATATGTCAACACATCAGAATAAGTTCTTGCATCGGGTTTAGTGACAATGCGATATTGGATAACGTTTCCATGCCTCTTCTGATGACATGCCATAAGTGAAGATGTCAACATATTAGACACATCTATGGAAGGGTGGAATGTTATGCAGTGACTAACTGTTATGAGATAATGTTTTCCGTGTCTTAAATGTAACCCTCAGCAATTAAGAAGACATCGAAGGAAACCAAGCATCTCCGTGATAAACTCTCTCTCTCGCTCTCTCTCTCTCGCTCTCCATTTTTGTATGTCTGTTCAGGTTAAGTGTTTCATACAGTTACAAACCCTAACCCAACATCTCTCTCGCCCTCTCTCAGGATTCGTCCTCAGCTGGCGAGGGAGAAGATCGAGGGATGTCACATCTGTACGTTCTGCATGCCCGCCGAGCCCCAGGTGATGCTGGGTAAAGACAAGGCGTTCACGTACGACTACGTGTTTGACATGGACTCCCAGCAGGACAGCATCTACACACACTGCACTGAGAAACTCATCGAGGGATGCTTCGAGGGGTACAACGCTACCATCTTCGCCTATGGACAGGTCAGATATTTGCATGACACACACACACACATGCACACACACACACGGAGGCGTACATGCACAAATGCATACATATACACACGTGCACAAATGCATAAAAAACACACACACACGCACACACACCATATTTGCCTACAGACGCAATGCGGTGCAATACTGGACACGCCCAAGGAAAGGGCGTGGCTCTGCCACACACAGGAATCCACCACGTGCCCTGTGGTCTCTGGTCCCTTGCCGGATGAATTCAAAAACAGTGTTGTTACTGTAAGCAAGCAGAACATGTTATCACACCTTGTTTCCAATACCACACTCACACAAAGTCATTTATCAAACCCCTATCAGTGACTCACTGAGGGATATACTGTAACTCTGCTAAACTCACGTTGACTGTGACACCGTCATTTATCAAACCTTTACAACTGTGTCTCAGTGAGTGACACAGCACTGCTAGAAACTGTTCTCAGTTAGGCTCCAAGTCTTCAGTAGATCTCGTTTCATATGAAGAGAGAAGCAAACAGGCCATGAAAACAGTCAACTCAGCAAAGGCAGGCATGTTCTAACAGGACCAACCTCAGGGTTTTTATTGGCTTGATAGATTAGCACATGTGACTGACTTTCTACAGGACCTGTTCATATCTATCTATCAGGCTCTCCTTCACTATCTCTCTCTCGTTCTCCCTGCTCTCTCTCTCTCTCTCTCTCTCTCTCTCTCTCTCTCTCTCTCTCTCTCTCTCTGCCTGTCTGTCTCACTCTCTCAAACTCCTTCACTTCATCTCCGTCTCTCTCCTTCGCTCTCTATCCTTCTCTCTCGTTCTCTCTCTCTCTCTCTCTCTCTCTCTCTCTCTCTCTCTCTCTCTCTCTCTCTCTCTCTCTCTCTCTCTCTCTCTCTCTCTCTGTCTCTGTCTCTGTCTCTGTCTCTCTCTCTTGTACTTTTAGCGTTTCCCTCTGTCACAACTTCTTCCTCTGAACTGAAGCTCTATAGTGGAGCTCTCTGCCAAACTCTCCTTTCACTCCTCTCCTCCTCTTAACCTCTCCGTCCATTCTCCTCTACCCGCTACATTCTTCTCAGCCCCATTGTCTCCCTGTCAGACTCTCATTCAAGGGGCACAGCGGGTCGCGCACGCACGGACCCATATACACATGCACACTCACACACAACCATTTATATGTACCGCATGCATGCACACACACACACACATGACATCTACACAAATGCACACAAAAATGCACGGGCACACACACACATTCACACACACATCACTGTCAGAGTATCTTTCAGGTGACGTGTGAATTAGCATCGCATTCCGTTGGTAGTCACCATGACAGCCAAGCCCCCAACCCCGATGTGTGTGCACTGTGCAGTAGTAGCTACATATATTAGCAGCAGGCTTTAGTCCAGGAGAATCATTTTGGCAGGGCTTGTTTTTCTTCCATTCTGAACATTGCCGTTTTTGTACTGTTTTTTAATTTGAGCAAGAAAAGCTCAACTGATCCCGCTTTATGACTTGCTGCATTCATGAAACAGCACCATAGGTCCACTGACTGTTTGAGTAAGTTTGAAGTCAGATAAGTGAGTCGATAAATGAAACAATATCATTTGTTATTGATCCTATCATGTCCCCCCCTTCTTCTCCCTCTCCCCCAGACTGGTTCGGGGAAGACCTACACCATGGGTACAGGGTTTGACGTGAACATCTGTGAGGAGGAGTTGGGAATCATTCCCCGGGCAGTCAGGCACCTCTTCAGGGGCATTGAGGAACGGCGGCAGGCCGCCACAGAGCAAGGCAAGCCTGTACCCGAGTTCAAGATCAACGCACAGTTCCTGGAGGTAGGCGCGATGAAAAGTATGTGCTTTTGTAGCTGAGGTGATTTGGTTAAGAACGTCGGGTTGGTGAGCGGGAGACCCGTATTCAATCCCGAACTGGTTACACTTTTGAACCTGAAATACAACCTCTCTCTGTAGTCTCACATTAGCTCTGCAACATGAGGAAGCTAGGAGATGCAGGTTTCATTGGCCCTGGAAGGCATTATTTCTTACTTAAATCTATCCTGTTCCCTTCCCTCAGAGCTGCTAACACAAGAGAGGGTTCTGGCTAGGGGCTGCTGCATCTGTGTGTAGCAGCCTGGAGCAGAGAGAAGAATTGCTCATGGGACGTGTTCAGCTAACTTAACTCTACAGGCAGATGATTTATCACCATAGAGTAATTACTAGGGAATTACGTGTCTCACTCAACTCTGATATCGCTTGCTGATGCATGTCTCTAACAACTAATAAAGCAGTTGCCTCCCGAGTTAGATACCGGGCTGTGTCGCAGCCGGCCGCGACCGGGAGACAAATAAGGCGACGCACAATTGGCCCAGCGTTGTCCTGGTTAGGGGAGGGTTTGGCCGGCCCGGGATGTCCTTGTCCCATCGCACTCTAGCGACACCTGTGGCGGGCCCGGGCGAATGCACGATGACACGGTCGCCAGTTGTACAGTGTTTCCTCCGACACATTGGTGTGGCTGGCTTCCGGGTTAAGCGTGTACTGCGTGCATTGTGCCCTTTTGGCGGGTTGTGTTTCGGAGGACGCATGGCTATCGAGGTTCGACTCTCCCGAGTCCGTATGGGAGTTGCAGCAATGGGACAAGACTGTAACTACCAATTGGATATGACAAAAAAGTTTTTAAAAATAAATAATAATATACAAATTAAAAAATAAACTAATAAAGCAGCATACTTGCCATAACCAAAGCTACTGATGTTTTCCACGCACAGTTATTTGGCTTTGGGGTATTGGCTCGTCGGCTAGTTTTTTTTATTTGAAAAAGTATCTATTTTTTTCCCACTATCCCAGCTGTACAATGAGGAGGTGTTGGATCTGTTTGAATCCACGCGGGACATGGATGGGAAGAGACAGAAGTCCACCATCAAGATTCATGAGGACGCTAACGGAGGCATCTACACTGTGGGAGTCACCACACGCACGGTCACCTCCGAGGCAGAGGTTAGTCTCAATCGCAGCCTAAAGCAGAACAACACCAATCTGTACCTAAGGTCATTGGTTAAATATATGTTATTGCTGTAAGCCTAAATCTGTCTGTGTATGTGAATTGTCAAACAGAATTTCTCTCTTGAATACAGTGTACTCTAAACCCTCCCTCCCTCCCTCCCTCCCTCCCTCCCTCCCTCCCTCCCTCCATCCCCCTCCATGTACAGATGATGCAGTGTCTGAAGCTGGGTGCTCTGTCCCGTACTACAGCCAGCACCCAGATGAATGTCCAGAGCTCGCGCTCCCATGCCATCTTCACCATCCACCTGTGCCAAGTCAGAGTCTGCGCTCCGGACGACAGTGTACGTGGCATCGCACCAGTGGGCTGGAGCTCTCTAGAGCCAAGCCTAGGATAGGATACGCTTTTTGACAGTCTATTTCACTGGCCGTACTATTTTCACTTAGCTGTTTTCCCTGTCATTCTTTAGAAATTACACGATTATAAGGTTATTAGGCTGCATAATTATTACCGTTTTATTTGGGGGTTGTAACAAACAACCACTTGTTCATTGCCAATTGTGAAAATACACATTAATAGCATGTCATTTCCTAGTATTTATGAGATAATCAGCTGATAAACAAGAGGAGTGTGAAATGCAGAGTTTCCCAAGCCTCCCACACAGCTCCCCAGCCAGCGACACAGCTCCCCACACAGCATATCTCCCCACATAGCTCCCAATTCACACACACACCAGCTGGGCATGATGTCACCCTCCTCTCCCTGCCCGCTGATTACATGAACAATATACAGGCTGTTACAGATACAGACAGGCCTATCCACTGGTGTTGTTATTGAGAGTTATAATGGAAGACGAACACCACCAGTTGTATTTCTCTCATAGGCCTAATCAATGCTACAGCTGAAATGTCGATACACATGTCCAAGACATGGAATTACAAACACAATCACCATGCGTATTTGCCCCACAGTCTCTTATTTGTTTTTGTACACAATGCCCACCTCCTCCTTCAGGAGTCCAATGAGACAGACAACCGTCTGGCCAACGGTTCCTCTGAGGTCAACTCTGAGTTTGAGACGCTGACGGCTAAGTTTCACTTTGTGGACCTGGCCGGGTCGGAGAGACTAAAGAGGACCGGAGCTACTGGGGATCGAGCCAAGGAAGGCATCTCCATCAACTGTGGACTGGTGAGACTCTCACTGTGAAATAACGCAGGCTATAGTTAGTAAGATGGTGTACACACAGTGCCTGGTTTGGGTCAATTTATTACAAGTTGACTGACTTGAAATGGAATTGACCCTAACCATTCCCAATGCTATAACAGTGCCTGTAAAGGTCATAGATTACTCAGCGCTAGGAGGTTTTAGAGAGTCAGGACAGTGATGATGCCATGTCCTCTTCTTGGACGACTGACATGAACTGTTTCAATGATACACCTGTTGTCTAGAGCTTGGAAACTATGGGAAAGGGAGCCTCCTGGTGGTTGAGAAAGATATTGCAGACGTTCTACCAACACTGTCTGCCGCCATCTCTTTGATTGACAACTGAATTTAAACAAGGATTTGATGCTTTATTTTGATAGAATGCCGATGTTTAAGCCTCATTTTTAAGGACCGTCATCTCATCTTCATGCCTCTCTCGCTGCAGCTTGCGCTGGGTAACGTGATCAGTGCTCTGGGGGACAGGAGTAAGAGGTCCACCCACGTGCCTTACAGGGACTCGAAACTCACCCGGCTACTGCAGGACTCTCTGGGAGGAAACAGGTCTGTATGTCCTCATGAACCACACAATGACACTGCATGTAATAGTGTTGGAAGGTGTAGATATAATAGAGGTTTAACACTAGAACCTCTCCCTGAAGCTTTTATTCTATGGATGGATGAATGATCTGTCTAACAAAGGTCTGCTGACTGGAATATCAATGTTTTAAAAGTGACCCATTGAAACCGGAATTTCTTTATGCTAGTGAGTGAATTAATTACCATCTATGTGAAAAATGATATATTTTTGACTAAATTAGAATCATTAATTCTGTACGGCTTTTCCAAGTAGTTTACTAAGTGATTTACATTGATTTCAATACATTGCCTGTATAGTTATTCAGTTCCTAATGTAGTCTTCTTTTTTCTGTGTGTCTGTCTACGGTCTGTGTCGGTATTCCGTCCATCTTCTATCTCTATCCCCAGTCAAACGGTGATGATAGCGTGTATCAGCCCATCTGACCGGGACTTCATGGAGACACTGAGCTGTCTGAACTACGCTAACCGAGCCAGGAACATTAAGAACAAGGTGATGGTGAACCAGGACAAAGCCTCCCAGCAGATATCGGCTCTCAGGACTGATATTGCCAGGCTACAGATGGAACTGATGGAGTACAAGACGGTAAGAGAAGGAAAGAGGGATGGAGGGTGCAAGAGAGAAAGAGAGAGAGAGAGAGGGAGATTTTTGTTTGTTTGTTGCTATTTTAGATCATTATAAAGGCCCTGTTTTCCAAGTCATATGGTAAACTGTACCATTATATGGATTCATATAACTTAAAACGTACTAACGGCTGCACGTGTCCATTGAGGCTGTATTTCTGGTAGCCTGGAATCCAACTAAACAATAGTGAAACGGAGGGATATTCAGTGTGGATTTCAGTCTACATTTCTCTTTGACCTACACTCATCTCTCTGGTCCCTCTGGTCTGAGCAGGGCAAGCATATGGTAGGGGAGGTATAACAATGTATATTTGCCTAACTGATCTACTATAGTGATATACTATAATAACCATAGTCCTCTGGTCTCAGGGCAAGCGTATGGTGGGGGAGGACGGCATGGAGAGCATCAACGACATGGTCCATGAGAACAGCATGCTGCAGACCGAGAACAGCAACCTGAGGATCAGGGTCAAGGCCATGCAGGAGACCATTGACGCTCAGAGGGCCAGACTCACACAGTACCTCAGTGACCAGGCCAACCAGGTTCTGGCCAAAGTGGGTGTGTACTCGGACAGGAATAATGGGCCTCATTCACACTGCACCGTGATGATTCAAAATCCAGGCTAGTGGGATAGGAAGTGCTCCATTAAAGTCTATGGAAAAAGTGCTGAAAATGCCCTCATGTTCGATTATCTTTCAGGTGAGGGGAATGAGGAAATTGGACATATGATCCAGAACTACATCAAAGAAATCGAGGAGCTCAGGTATGATGCATGACGTCTCTCTTACATGTACAGTGTGATGTGTCTGTAGAAAGGAAGGCGTTGAGTATTGTGACATTTGGTTTTGGTGTTGTTGGGAGACCCACAACACTTTTCTGACCGTTGGTTTTGTGTCTGCAGAGCCAAGCTCCTGGAGAGTGAGGCAGTGAATGAGAACCTCCGTAAAACCCTGTCCCGTGCCAACACACGTTCCTCTCTGTACGGGGGTGGGGGCTCCTTCTCCCCAGCCCAACTCGCCCCGGAGAGAGAGGCCTCTGACATCATCGAAATGGCCAAGAAAGATCTGGAGAAACTCAAGAAGAAAGAGAGGAAGAAAAAGAAGAGGTAGGAGTTGTTCTTTTCCCTTCATACCTTCGATATTGCACTCATTCCACGTTCCTGTCTTGATGTACGTTTCACATACATGCCATGAAACCGATTGCATTATGTTTGTTACAATTTGTAACTCTCTATGTCCAAACTTGTGGATGAAACAATAGGGAGAATGGGTCGACTTTGATGATAGACCTTGAGTCTGACAGTGATATGCTTGGAGGTGGTTAGATATGGGGTGGGCATGGTTCGGTGAGGGGGAGAGGTGGTACTGGGGAGGGAAGGGGGGGAGGATTAGACAGGGGGTGTGGGGAGATTACAGAGGCGAGGGAATTGGTTTCCGTTGTTGTCCCAGGGTGTTTTGAGTAATTTGTTCTGGCACCCAGCCTTTCTCCTTCAGCAGTTACCTGTTCCCTCTCTAATGTCTATCTAATACCCCATATATGAGGATGGGTTTATATAACAGGCCCAGTCATGTTCAGATATACCTGTACTGTGCAACTAGTCTCTCTCTTTCTCTGTGGTTTAATACACATTTGATAAACAACATAGCAGATAAATGGCTTGGTACACATCAACATGCCAATAGAAGACAACCAGCACCAAATCCTCGAAGGTTAACCTGTTTTTCTTTGCTACACTCTTTTCTACTCTCTGGTTCACTCCCTTCCCCCGCCAACCTCACTCTCTCCAACTGTCTCCCCCATTCTCCTCCCCTACTCTGAAGACTGCAGCGGCTCGAGGAGAGTCACCACGAGGTTGGGCTTGCCAGGTTTGCTATGCCCCTCTCACCCCCTCTCTAACCCCCTTTCCTCCCTCTCTCCCCCATCTCTCTAACTCCCTTCTTCCCGCCTCTCTAACACAGCTTTTACACCTGCAGGTAGTTGCCACACCTGGAGGAAAACCCACTTGTAATCTCTCCCCCTTTTTTCTTACCCCTCTCCCCCTTTCTGCATTGTTGAGACCCTTAAGCTAAATAAATGAACTAAAAGATTCAGCCATGATGCAACCACATAATGTCAATCAATCGTTCACTAACATCTACTTCAAGGATGATTCTAACAACCGAATGATTTGGGTTCTGTTTGAATTGTGATTCTAACCTAAAAGTGCATTTTTACAGTATGCAGAAAAATCAAGGTAGTGCGTTCATGTGCTGTATGGTAATGCTGTATGGTAGTGGTGTATGGTAATGCTGTATGGTAGTGCTCCCTGATAGTCTAGTGACCTGATGTCTTGCGTTTGCGGTCAATGGCTCCCTAAACCTCTGGTTCTGTCCTCACAGTGTGGTCAAGGAGGAGGTACCAGACAACGAACAGGAACGAGGCAACGACGAGGCTGAGGGGGTACGTCTAAGAATGTCCTTAATTGGCATATTTAAGTCAGTGTGTGTGTGTGTTCTTTGTACTCAGGTTGTGTAAATGTGTGTGAACAGGATGACCACGTCAGTGACCATGAGGAAGGAGAGGAGCTGGAGGGAGAAGACGAGGAGTACGAGATGGAGGGTGAGGAGAGCTCGGACGAGTCAGACTCTGAAGAACTGGATGAGAAAGGTAAAACTCTCTCACACACACCCACACACACACATCCAAAGGTGCTTTTACACTGTCATAAAGAATGCTTTGCATCTTTGGTCCTGGAGGGCCGTGTAGAGTGTGTCCAGGGTCTAACACCCCTTATTCATTCCCCATGATTAGATTATTCTGTTATTTTAATAAAAGAATAGTGAATATGTCAATGAAGCGTGTCTCATATAGCTCGTTCTGTGTGTGTTCTCTGAACAGAGAACTTCCAGGCGGACCTGGCCAACATCACGTGTGAGATCGCCATCAAGCAGAAGCTGATAGACGAGCTGGAGAACAGCCAGCGCCGCCTGCACACGCTCAAGCAGCAGTACGAACAGAAACTCATGATGCTACAGAGCAAGATCAGGGACACACAGCTGGAGAGGGACAAGGTGCTGCACAACATGGGTACGTATATGAGAGAAAGAGACGCGCACAGGATATGAGGCCATGTATCATGGTCACAACATCGGTACAGCAGAGGCGCACAGGAATATGGTGACAGATTAATGAAGGGTTGCATTTACTTGTTTAGGTGCTATGTGCTATGCTGCTACATCTCAGAGTGAGTGTATTACGGAGTTATATAACTAACATATAACTAACTCTATCTAACTAATCCTGTCCACCACCAATGACATCATACCTGTACATAACATTTTAATGTATTTTGTATAAGTCTCTCTGTCATGATTTGTTATTTTACACACCATAAAGTGTGTGTTTAAACCCCTTACTTCTAGAGGGCCGTCGTATTCTGTAAATCACTTTGTGACTGTGACAACTGTTTGCTTTAAAAAGGCTAACATCTGAATGACTGATTTGATTGATATTCCATTGTGGCTGTGCTGAGCTGTGTCGGTTGAACTGAACTGTGTTGTGTTGTTTCCACCGTGCCTGTGCTTAGCCGAGTTAGTTGTGTCCGCAGGCTCGGTGGAGACGTGCACGGAGGAGAAGGCTAAGAAGATTAAGTTAGAATATGAGAAGAAGCTGAGCTCTATGAACAAGGAGATGCAGAAGCTGCAGTCAGCCCAGAAGGAACACGCACGCCTCCTCAAGAACCAATCGCAGTACGAGAAGCAGCTCAAGAAACTCAACCAGGATGTGGCTGAGATGAAGAAAACAAAGGTCAAGAGAAAATTGTGGATGGAAGGATGGATGGGTGGTAGGGTGGGTGGGTGGTTAGTTGGAGGAATGGGTGGATTGATGGATGGATGGATATGTTGACTCATTGATTGATTGACATGTAAATGGTGGGTGTTGCGCTAGGTGGGTCTGATGCGTCAGATGAAGGAGGTGCAGGAGAAAAACAGAGCATCAGAGTGCCGACGCAACAGAGAGATCGCTACTCTGAAGAAGGACCAGCGCAAACATGAGGTAATGTTACAGGCAGGAAACAAAGTGTGTTGTGAAGTTGTGTGTTAGCCTGTGACAAAGTTCAATTCAATTGAATTCTATTGATATAATGTGCCTGTCACTTACAGCACCAACTGAGGCAGCTGGAGGCTCAGAAGAGGCAGCAGGACCTGATACTGCGCAGGAAGAATGAGGAGGTAAGATACACTGGGTCATGTTCAGTGTGACAAACTGTAGCAAAACGTTTTGCAATGGAAAACAAAACATCTTTGTACTTTTTGGACACGTTCAGGTAGTATCTCTGTTTCAAAACATTTTCACCGTACTGAACATGGCCCTGCTTTCCTCCTGTGCTAGGTGACAGCTCTGAGGAGGCAGGTGAGGCCAACTTCAGGGAAGGTGAACAGAAAGGTGAGCCTACCGGAGCCCCTCCAGGACCCTTCTCACCGCAGCATCCTAGGGAGACCTCACTCTGCTGGGGCAGCAGGCCCCAATGGCACCCCAAGGTACTACCAGCAGGACTGATGGTGTGAGTGTGTGTGTGCATGTGCTTGTGCGTGCGTTTGCCCGTGTACATAGGCATGATGTGTTTGTTAACCAAATAGCTACAGATACAAAATAAAAATTGCATAAAGAACAATGTATCAAAATAAACCTCAACATACTTGTATGTTGTAATGTATTTAATAAAAATACATGTATTTTGTATTTTAAAATGCAAGCAGCCGGCCCGAAAAGCAACAACATTCTGGACGTGTGTTGGGTCATTGTCCTGTTGAAAAACAAATGATAGTCCCACTAAGTGCAAACCAGATGGGATGGTGTATCGCTGCAGAATGCTGTGGTAGCCATGCCGGTTAAGTAAATCACAGAAAGTGTCACCAAGAAAGAACCCCCCCACTATCACTCCTCCTCCTACATGCTTTACGGTGGGAAATACACATGCAGAGATCATCCGTTCACCCACACCGCGTTGGAACCAAAAATCTCTCATTTGGACTCCAGACCAAAAGACAAATTTCCATCAATCTAATGTCCATTGCTTGTGTTTCTTGGCCCAAGCATGTCTCTTCTTCTTATTGGTGTACTTTAGTAGTGGTTTCTTTGCAGCAATTCGACCATGAAGGTCTGATTCACACAGTCTCCTCTGAACAGTTGATGTTGAGATGTGTCTGTTACTTGAACTCTATGAAGCATTTATTTGGGCTGCAATTTCTGAGGCTGGTAACTCTACTGAACTTTTCCTCTGCAGCAGAGGTAACTCTGGGTCTTCCTTTCCTGTGGCGGTCCTCATGAGAACCAGTTTCATCATAGCGCTTCATGGTTTTTGCGACTGCACTAGAAGAAACTTTCAAAGTTCTTAACATTTTCTGGATTGACTGACCTTCATGTCTTAAAGTAGTGATGGACTGTCGTTTCTCTTTGCTAATTTGAGATGTTCTTGCCATAATATGGACTTGGTCTTTTACCAAATAGGGCTATCTTCTGTATACCACCCCTACCTTGTCACACACAACTGATTGTCTCAAACGCATTTAGAAGGAAAGAAATTCCACAAATTAACTTTTAAGAAGGCCCACCTGTTAATTGAAATGCATTCCAGGTGACTGCCTCATGAAGCTGGTTGAGAGAATGCCAAGAGTGCGCAAAGCGGTCATCAAGGCAAAGGGTGGCTATTTGAAGAATCTCAAATATAAAATATTTTGTTTAACACTTGTTTGATTACTACATGATTCCATATGTGTTATTTCATAGTTTTAATGTCTTCACTATTATTCTACAATGTAGAAAATAGTAAAAATAAAGAAAAACCCTTGAATGTGTACATCATTTAGCAGACTCTCTTATCCAGAGCAAGCCGACACATTTCTCACCTAGTAGACTCGGGGATTCGAACTGGCCCAACACTCTTAACCGCTAGGCTACCTGCCATTCATTTAGCAGATGATTTTATCATATCATACTACTATCAGACTTCTGATACTGTTGTAACGTTGTGAGGAATGTTATATCAAATCAGTTCTCTATGTGTAATTATTATATTACGTGATTAAACTAATCATGTAACCATTAATTAGCTAAGAATTCGGGGCACCACTGGAAAATGTTGTTTAACCTGTTGAGGACAGAGGGCGCTGTTTTCACTTTGGGGGAAAATCGTGCCCAATTTAAACGGCCTCGTACTCAATTCTTGCTCGTACAATATGCATATTATTATTACTATTGGATAGAAAACACTCTCTAGTTTCTAAAACCGTTTGAATTATATCTGTGAGTAAAACAGAACTCATTTTGCAGCAAACTTCCTGACAGGAAGTGGAAAATCTGAAATCGATGCTCTGTTCTAGGGCCTGCCTATAAATGTCCTTGATATTTATTAGTATACATGCACTTCATACGTCTTCCACTAGATGTCGACAGGCAGTGAGAGAAGAAATTGAGTGTATAACTTGATCTGGGGTCGAATAAAAGCTCTCGGCATGACGTGTCACCAGTTTCCTGTTTTCTGGAGCGCGCGAGAAGGGACCTGGTATTGCCTTCTGAAAAGCTGTCGTTATAGACGACTAATATCTCCGGCTTTGATTTTATTTGATAAATGTGACAATATCATCGTAAAGTATGTTTTTTCAATATAGTTTTATTAGATTATTGAAATTTATTCGGGACGTTAGGCGTGTTGCGTTGTGTGCCTTTGTTCAGGAAGGAGAGCTTCGCGCTACTTTGCTAGCTTTCCGTGCTAATTGACTGGAGAAGAGGACATTCTAAAACCAAACAACGATTGTTCTGGACAAAGGACCCCTTGTACAACATTCTGATGGAAGATCATCAAAAGTAGGACCCATTTTATGATGCTATTTCATATATCTGTCGAACATGTGAAATAGTAGTTTGCGCCCAGATTTTGGGTACTCTCTCGCTATAACTAAGCTGGATGTCGTAATGAAGTTATTTTTAGAATTCTAACACGGCGATTGCATTAAGAACTAGTGTATCTATCATTTCCTATACAACATGTATTTTCTAGTAACGTTTATGAATAGTTATTTGGTCAGAATAGTTGAGTGTCATAAAAATATCCGCACATTCTGGGAAAAAGCTGCTACGTTAGCACAATGTATAACCACTGATTTCAGCTCTAAATATGCACATTTTCGAACAAAACATAAGTGTATGTATAACCTGATGTTATAGGACTGTCATCTGATGAAGGTTTATGAAGGTTAGTGAAAATTAATATCTTTTTTATTCGCTAACGTGCCTATTGCTATCGCTAACGTGCCTTGATGAATGAATGCGGTAGTGTGGTAGGCTATTGTAGTAAGCTAATATAATGCTATATTGTGTTTTCGCTGTAAAACACTTAAAAAATCGGAAATATTGGCTGGATTCACAAGATGTTTGTCTTTAATTTGCTGTACACCATCGATTTTTCAGAAATGTTTTATGATGAGTATTTAGGTATTTGACGTTGGTGTCTGTAATTACTCTGGCTGCTTCGGTGCTATTTCTGACGGTAGCTGTGATGGTAGCTGCAATGTAAAACTGATTTATACCTCAAATATGCACATTTTTTGAACAAAACATAGATTTATTGTATAACATGTTATAAGACTGTCATCTGATGAAGTTGTTTCTTGGTTAGTTTGGTTGGTTCTTGGTTAGTTAGGTTGGCTTTGTGCATGCTACCTGTGCTGTGAAAAATGTCTGTCCTTTTTTGTATTTGGTGGTGAGCTAACATAAATATATGTTGTGTTTTCGCTGTAAAACATTTTAAAAAATCGGACATGTTGACTGGATTCACAAGATGTGTATCTTTCATTTGCTGTATTGGACTTGTTAATGTGTGAAAGTTAAATATTTCTCAAAAATATTTTTTAAATTTCGCGCTCTGCCTTTTCAGTGGAATGTGGGAGGAGTTCCGCTAGCGGAACCCCGGTGCCAGACAGGTTAAAGAGTTACTATTTCCTGAATTTAACTCTCTTCAGATATTTTCATATCTTATCGATTACAGTCACTTATTATTGTATTATTACCTCATCAGTCATTCTGAACGTCGTAATTTCTTGTAGTCTGCACGAACCCTACTTTTTTGATGAATCGGTGATACACAAATTGGCTCAATTATTTATTTACTAACTAATTAAACAATTACAGAACACAAATACCCACTGACATTATACAGTAAATAGTCTCTAGAAGACTAACAAAACAGGACAGTTTGGTTATAACAGGGTGGCGAATTCAGAGAGATGAGGGAGGAAGGGAGACAAAGGAGTTACTCTATCGGACATTGGGAAGCTACGCTCACGAAAATAAAAAATCTTAAGCACTCTAATAACCGCTCATTTGGAAAAAGAGAGTGCAATTTATGTATTTGTGATTGAGCTGTCCTTGATCGTCCAAATCCTTTGGTCACGGAGGTGTTGGGTGTACGACTCTGGTTCAGCCACCAAAGATCACCATGTCCTTAGGTAGAGCTCCTGGTCGTGGTGGTGGTAAGAATGGATACTTCGACGTACCCTGTACACTAGTTCTCAGAGTTGATCTCGTTAGAATGCTTCAGAGGTTGTCGGTGTTCTCGTCCTAGGCTACGTACGTTTTCAGCTGCAGACTGATTAACGCGACGTCTAGGATTTGCTTCTTCTGTAGTGATCGATAGTTACAAATCCCATTTCTATCTTTTCAAAAGTATTCTGATACCTAATCATTCATTTCATACAACATTCCGATGCAAACCTCATAATTGAGAAGTGAAGAGAAACAGAGGTACAGTTATGTGGTTCTATCACCTTTCACGATGTCACGATGTCACAACATCACAACGAATTCGACATGAGGGTTCTGTGTCTCCACTGAACATAACCTCTAATTATAAAATATAATTATTGTTTAATTCTCCAATTTTGGGGAGGAAGGCGTTTTGGCGGGAGAATGTCCTTTGTTCTGCTAAGGTCGCTCCCTCCATATTGCTTGGCAAGGGAAGGTATTTACGACCATCATGAAACTGGTCAACAGCCTCGGGGGGTTATTCAGACATTTGCCTAACCGGCACCCCCAATCTCCATCTCAGGCCTTGCAAGTCATGACAATACCAATGGAGGGCGAAAGGGGACACACATAATGTGTACCACTATAACATAATTATTATTTTTTATTGTATTTTGAAAATACAAATTACAGTATTTAGAAAATACAAAATACATTGGAGTGTAGTTCAACCCAGTGTAATTAAAATGTCAAAATATGGTCATTAAAATATGTATTTCAAATATATGTAACAGAAATACTGCCCATCTCTTTCTGTGTATATAGCCAAGTTATCGTTACTCACTGTGTTTTCATTCCTTGTGTTATTATTTGTTCTATATTTTCTCTCTGCATTGTTGGGAGGGGCCCGTAAATAAGCATTTCACTGTTAGTCTACACCTGTTGTTTACGAAGCATGTGACAAATATATGTAGTGTATATATTTATGTTTTGTGTGCATGAAAGGACTCCTACTCTAGTTGAAACGGGACAACAATAAATTCCTCACCTAGTCTTTGTTTTTCAGTAATATATTGGCCCGTACTGTACAATGATCTCTGTTGAATTCCATTTATCAGGAAGTACCCGGTGAGGATGGGGAGCGTCTACACCACCAGGACAGCCCGGGCTAAATGGCAGTCTCTGGAGAGACGCATCACTGACATCATCATGCAGAGGCTGACCATCTCGAACATGGAGGCTGATATGAACCGCCTCCTCAAGGTAAAATAAACCCACTGTAGTTTTACTGTATTACTACTGTATTACTACCAGTTCTACTGTATTCTGGTACTACTGTACCAGTTCTACTGTATTCCTATCAGACTGATGCCAACATGATTCTATGTCAGTGGAAAAAGGCAAAAACCGTCAGGGGAGTATATACAGACTTATCATTGTTGCCGTTTTGGCTACCCTCTTAGAATTAAGGGTGACTCAAGGAACCCTGGAGATTCTCAAGGAACCATTGCAGTCAATGGGTTCATATTTGCACCATTGGTTAGTTGAGTAGTTCTTGAATTAACCTTTAATGATTCAATTTAGCAAAGGTTCCTGGGGGAACCTTTTTGTCGGCATGTGTAGAGCACTTGGAATTTATTTCGCTGCTGGATGTATTGTGCTGCCAAACTCAGAAGAAGATGAACGTTGTGTTTTCGCCGATGGCTTTATGGGATAGCAAGCAACTTGTAAACAATTACCCATTCCTAAGTACTATTTTAATACCAATGTTGAATAATACTGTCAAGCCTCCTGTTTTAATTCCAAAAAGTTTCTTGTGATGGTAATGCCATTTGTTTTTGATGATACTTATTAGGTGTTGGCTTAGGTTGCTAGCTAGCTACAGTATCTTTAACCTAGCCAACACTTTAAAAAATGCTTGGTTGTTTGGATGACCCAATTGCTGGGTTGCAGGCATTGGGTCACTAAGTTGGGTTGTTTTCTTTAAAAAGGGCCAGGTTGGGTTATTGATGCTGGGTTATAGAGATGAGAAGACTGCAGAGCGTGGCTTAGTAAGGGTGATGTTTCAGATAGTTCTATTTGGCCACCCGTGGGAAGAAACATCATTTCCGTTCATCTTTTCTGTTGTATTGTCATCACATGTTAAAGTTGAACACTGATAGTTTTGTAGCTTCAACTAGGTTTACACACGTGTGTGAGTTCCTCACGAGCATATAGACGGGTTGGTTGTTTTGTAACAAAACCAGTGCGTACGCAACTATGCGGCAAAACAGATGGGGTTGTTGTTGACAACATGTCAACTACCTTTAGTCTCCAAAGTTTATTGAAAACAAAAATAAATGTGTCTAATGAGCACTTGTTGTCTCTCAAACACATAGTTACAGTTGTTGGTTAGCTAGCTAGTGAATTTTAGCAACGTTAGCGTAGACGTGACATCAGTCGAAACACCTAAAAACAAGACATCAAGAACAAAATAAAACGAGCTGAAACAAGTCGTCTATGATTTCCCACATGGTGGCTATCTTGCCATCCAGAGTCACAACAACACACCGCCTTCTGCCCCATTGAAGCGCGCGCGTTGTTTTCGTGACGTTGTAGCCCATCTATATGCAAATCCTAATGTTGGAATAGTTACTACTTTATTACTACTTTGTTATCGTTGCTTTCGGCTGACTGTCATGGCTCTACAGTGCCTTCAGAAAGTATTCACCCCCTTGACTTTTTACACATTTTTAAAATTGATTAAATTTAGATTTTGGATTACTGATCTATACGCAATACCCTATAATGTCAAAGTGGAATTATGTTTTCAGAAATGCTTACAAATTCATTAAAATAAATCAAAGCTGAGACCTCCCGAGTGGCACAACGGTCTAAGGCACTACATACTCAGGTTCAATCCCGGGCTGTATCACAACTGGCCGAGATTGGGACTCCCATAGGGCGGTCCGGGTTAGGGGAGGGTTTGGCCAGGGAGGCTTTACTTGGCTCATCGTGCTCTAGCGACTCCTTGTGGCGGGCCCGGGCACTTGTAGGCTGACCACTGGTGTCAGGTGAACGGTGTTTCCGACGATACATTGGTGTGGTTGGCTTCTGGGTTAAGCAGGCAGGTGTTTGGCGGGTCATGTTTCGGGGGACGCATGACTTGACCTTCACCTCCCGAGCCCGTTGGGGAGTTGCAGCGATGAGACAAGATTGAAAAAGGGGATAAAAATGAAAAGCTAAAATGTCTTGAGTCAATAAATATTCAACCATTTTGTTATGGCAGGCCTACAGTTCAGGAGTAAACATTTGCTTAACAAGTCACGTAATAAGTTGCATGGACTCACTCTTTGGGCAATAATAGTGTTTAACATTATTTTTAAATGACTACCCTGTCTCTGTACCCCACACTGTTAAAGGAATTTTAATTCCTATGTTTATCAACCAATTCAATTAAAACACTCTGTCCATACATAAGAATTTGTAAGATACTTATCAGCATAAAATGGACAGGAACCAGTCTCAAAATCAATCAATCAATAGCGTTTATTCTCGAGAGTACTGATCATAATACATTTTACATCAGGTTATATAATAAAGATGATGTCATAGGTTTTAATGTCCATCCTCCTCTAGAATACAATGGCAGTATAGTTAGCGTTCTCATTACTGTCTGCCACCTGTTAAACTATCTGCAACCAACCCAAGGTCTCTCCCCTCCCTGGGTAGAGACAGAATGTCCTGTCAGGAACACAGCATTCCAGCCTGTCTGAAGATAACTCCATTCTTTCTAATAAGGAACACATAATATTCAGCATTATGATTATAATAAGTTTCATTCATACAGTAACATCTAAGTCAAATGTATACATATTTTAGTCATTAAACACAAAAATCCCATAACATATACACATACTATTATTTGTAAGGTCCCTCAGTCTAGGAGTGAATTTCAAGCACAGATTCAACCACAAAGACCAGGGAGGTTTTTCCAATGGTTCGCAAAGAATGGCACCTATTGGGAGATGGGAAAAGAAAAAACACCTCAGGATTTTCACCAAGAGGCAATAGTGATTTTAAAATAGTTATAGAGTTTAATGGCTGTGAGAGGAGATAACTGAGGATGGATCAACAACATTGTAGTTACTCCACAAAACTATCATATATGACAGAGTGAAAATAAGGAAGCCTGTACAGCATAAAAGTATTCCAAAACATGCATCCTGTTTGCAATAAAGTAATACTGCAAAAAATGTGGCTGCAATAACGGAGCTGTGAGTTGGGAAGCAGGTGCAGGTGAAACGTTTAATATAAACAACAAAAACACGCCGGTACAAAAGAACAATACCAACTGGTGAGAAAACATAAGGGAGGGACATATAAAGGGGAGGAAATGATGAAGGTAATGAAGTCCAGGTGTGAATCATAATGATTAACAGGCGCGCGTAATGATGAGTACCGGGTGTGCGTAATGATGAATCACAGGACCAGTGGTTAGTACTCTGGCGATGTCGTACGCCGGAGGGGAGGAGCAGGAGAAGATGTGACAGTGGCAAAGAAATTTACTTTTTGTCCTAAATACAAAGCGTTATGTTTGGGGCAAATCCAACAATGCACATTACTGAGTACTACTTATGCTTGTCATCGGCAGAGAATAGGGAGTTTTTTGGGGATAAAATAAATGGAATAGAGCTAAGCACAGGCAAAATCCTAAAGGAAATATTGGTTCAGTCTGCTCTCCAACAGACACTGGGAGACAAATGCACCGTTCAGCAGGACAACAACCTAAAACACAAGGCCAAATATACACTGGAGTTTCTTATCAAGACAACATTGAATGTTCCTGAGTTGTCTAGTTACAATTTTGACTTAAATCGGCTTGAACATCTATGTCAAGACTTGAAAATGGCTGTCTAGCAATGATCAACAACCAAGTTGACAGAGCTTGCAGAATTTTAAAAATAATAATGGGCAAATATTGTCAAATCCAGGTGTGCAAAGCTCTTAGAGACTTACCCAGAAAAACTGACAACTGTAATCGCTGCCAAAGTTAATCTAGCATGTATTGACTCAGGGGGTTGAATGCTTATCTAATCAAGATATATCAGTGTTTTATTTTCCATTTATGACATTTTTTAAGATTGAGTATTTTGTTTAGACAAAAAATTCAAAAAATTCAATTAAATCCATTTTAATCCCACTTTGTAAAGTCAAGGCTTGTGAATACTTTCTGAAAGCACCGTATGTAATCAGAAATGTTAATATTATATTCAGAGGGATCACTCCAGATCCAAGGCAAAATTCAACGTTTGTGCAGGTCCCCAGGACATCAGGAGGTGGCATCAAAACCAACCACTAGATAGAAGGAGAAAAAAAGGGCTGGAAAACACTGTGATTGAACACGCTGTCTACGGAGCCGGAGGCTTAGACTACTCCGCCATCTGTCTACAATGATTTAGCAAGTCCATTCGGGAATGAATGCCTAAAGTTTTAACCCTATCCCCAACCTTAATCCTTAACTTAACCAGTCCGAATGAATGCCTAAACTTAACCCTAGAGTTGTTTCTATGTGTCTTAATTTACCACATTTGTCACAGATCATCAGGAGATGAAGCCAGTTTACTCATCAAAAATAGACGTTGGTCGAAGGACATAAAGTCAGACTGTGATATCGTGTTGTTATATTAGAATATGTAATATGCATAAACATTTCAGGAACATTTCACTTTGTTGTGTACAAACTTTATATGATGAACAGGAATGACATTTACTCTTACAGGTGGCCAAAAATAAATATCTGAAAGCCACTCCTCCAATAAGCCACATCTCCAATCTTCTATATTATTAAAAAGGTAAAGAAATGTATCCGTCCCATCACAAAAACGTTCCGGTTTGAACCTTTACACAGGCAGCCCAGTATCAGCGTATAAGTGTCAATCTGTGACACTTATGCGAAAAGATATGGCTCATGTCACAGGGGTTCCTCGAAGAACCTTTTCAGAGGGGTTCCTCAAGGAACCTTCGTGACCTGGAAAGGTTCCCCCTGTGTGTCAATTTTTAGAACCCCCCCAAAAGGTTCCTCCAAGCTCCTTTACTTCTAAGATTGTAGAGCAGTTTTATTATAACTCTCGTCTCTCTACCTCCCTCCCTGCTTCTTACAGCAACGCGAGGACCTGACCAAGCGAAGGGAGAAGGTGTCTCGTAAGAGGGAGAAGATCGCCACAGAGGGGACCGACACGGACCGAAGCATCCAGTCTTTGAACGAGGAGACGGACGCCCTGGCGGCCAACATCGACTACGTCAACGACAGCATCGCTGACTGCCAGGCTAGCATCATGCAGATGGAGGAAGCGAAGGTTAGCTGACGCAAACACGCACATTTTCTTCAGGAAGTTGACCCCTTCTGGTTATTAGTACAGCTGATGCCAGCACACACATTTTTCTTCATAACTGTTATTATGACTGACTGTGATGTTGTCGGGATGCAGGAGGAGGGAGACACAGTGGACGTTACCGCGGTGATCAGCTCCTGTAACCTATCAGAAGCCCGCTTCCTGCTTGATCACTTCCTGCACATGGCCATCAACAAGGTAACCACAGTACACCTGTCCCTACTGAGTTCTCTCTACCTTTCGATTAAGCGGCATTCAGGCTATTGTAAATCTACCAACTTTATGCTTTTTTTTAAAACACTATGTTTATTATAGAGTTAAACATACGTGTCTGCTGTTCTGTGGGCTGAGTGTCACAACACTCTGTTGATGTCAGTGTGGAATTTACGTGTGTCTGTCATGTATGTAATGTATGATTTTACTGGTACGTGCATCTTCCAGGGTCTACAGGCGGCCCAGAAGGATTCCCAGGTGAAGATGATGGAGGGTAGGCTGAAGCAGACAGAGATCAATAGCGCCACTCAGAACCAGCTGCTGTTCCACATGCTGAAGGAGAAAGCCGAACTCAACCCTGAGCTGGACGCTCTGCTGGGTAACGCACTGCAAGGTATAGATGGCTCAGTGGTATAAACACACTGCTTTTCAGTTCATCATTTTTTTGGTTACACTTTATTTTACAGTCCACTGTGTTAACTGACATTCACAACATATCTCCCATATTGTTTTTCTTTCGGGTTCAGTAAAACATGTACCATTACGTATTCTAGTAAAATACACACTGAAACGGGACTGTAAAATAAAGTGTCTCCATTCTTTTAGCTTTTGTTTGACTTTGATTTCTTTGTTTTTTTCCCCCTGTTTGTTCACCCTGAATTCAAACAGAGATAGGTTACCTAGTGGTGGGTAAGTAACAGACACCAGACTGACTGGTCCCAGAGACCATGGGTCTCCCCTAAAGCCCCTCATCCCTCTAAAACTCCCCTTTAAGACTAACCTGAGAACGTAACTTTGCCATGAGGTGGTATGTTGCCCCCTGTCCCCCACTTCCCTGTCTGACCCTTCCCATCCTCTTTGTGGATGTCTAGCTTTCTCCTGTTCAGCTGACTCATTCAGGACGATCTGAAAATGAAGAATTAGCATTAGCTTAAACCCTGACCCCCACGCAAACCTGAAGTTCAGGCCTTAACTAGAGTACTACTCCAACTACAACCTTTACTAAGTTACCCACCATAAAATGAAAATGTCAGATACATCATACTAATATACAGTATAGTATACTATACTATTGACCTTCTTCTGACCCCTGATGTATTTAACCTGACCTCTGAACTTTGAACCTTGTACAGAGCTCTTTGAATTCAAACTATTGTTTTGCTGCTGCTGCAGCATTAGTTTGAAAACAATGTATGCATTTGTTTTCTTTGTGATATCCAGACTGTAAATTTACTTTGAAAATGAGCATCCTCTAACAGTTTAAGATAGTAAAGTAACACAAGTTTAGTGCTAGTAATGGGATATTTGAAAACATGCTGTGAAGCCATAACTACCCCATGTCCGACCATGCAGTAACTGAGGCACGTTGTGTATCTGAGGGTCCAGTGTAACAAGGTGTACTGTATGGTTCTGTCCTCAAGCAGAGAATGAAGATGACAGCAGTAATGATGAGTCCTCTACCGCCAGCCCAGCCACAGAGGGAAGGTAAAAAAACATTTGACTCAGACAAGACAATGAGGATATTAAATATTGAATTTCATCACTTAAAGCTGGAATCCTTAATGGTGAAACTGCCACATCCGTTTGCGATATTACAAAAACAAAGAAGTTACTGCAAACAACGAACACAGTTTTTCCCCCTTGGACATCATTGTACGCGCAATAGAACAGCAGAATATGGACTGCGTTTTGTGAACAATAACAATGGCTGTGGGTTGGACAGTGGCGCTGTTTCTCCTACTGCGGATTCCATCTTTCATGTATGATTATACTTTATTGGGGTAGTCCGTCAACACACTGTCAATAGACTATGAGTAACATCATTGTAAATAAGAATTTGTTCTTAGCTGACTTGCCAAGTTAAATAAAGATTAAATAAAATAAACATGTAAATTGCCCCTCTGTCTCTGTTTCAGTTCATTGACCTCTGACCTCCTCAAGCTGTGTGGAGAGGCCAAACCTAGGAAGGTACAGTCATCTACCGTACTTCACACGCAAAGCATTTCTCTAAACACCATTTTAATTACATTTTCATAAAGTCCAAAATAAAGAAGTTACTGATAAGCACTTTGAGATAAATGCTATTTGCAAAACACTCTTTATGAATGGTTATGTTATTGATTGATTGATTGATTGATTGGATCCATCCCAATACCACAGGCACGCAGAAGGACAACCACCCAGATGGAGCTGCTGTATGCTGGGAGTGGTGAATTTGACTCCCCTACAGGGGACTTCTCTGCACCCCTGCTACCCCCGACAGAGGCCCAGGAAGGGACAGGGGACATGGGGACAGGAGCAGGATATCTCGGGGACAGGGAACTCACTGTGTCCCCCTCAGGACTGTCCACCAGGATAGCTGGACTGTAAGTCCTTATTTTCGTCAAATGTCTTTGTGTTTAGTTTTTAGAACTATAGTACAGGAAATACAGTGAGATACCTGTGGAGTAAATCCTTACCTACTGTACGAGAATTTGATCGGTCAGGCTTCACATCTTAACAGTGTCATTGTTGAAAAAACAAGGGCATAGAGGATAGAATGTTTAACTTGACCCAGAATGCATTGTAACCTTCAGTGATGTATATGACTTCAGCTGACCATCCAGTGATATCACTTCAACTGTTCATGTCGCTGGTCTGTCTGTCTCGGTGTTGTGTAGATCTGGAGCTGAGAGGAGATCACTGGAACGCTCGCCTCTAACACGCAGGAGGATGCTAGAGAAGGGAGGACAACCCCCCTTAGACGTCAAGGAACACACACCTATGGACCCCAAGGGTCACCCAGCGAGAGAGACAAAGTCGCACATACCCACACCCACAGTCACAGAGAAGACCAAAATCGCAGACACCAAACCAACGTAGGAGCCACACCACTTCACAATGTTTGCCACAAATGTCATGTTCGTATGACGTCACGATGGTCATAGTTGTACCTACTTTTTGTGCTTCACTCGGGGGTTCCCTTCCACCCCCCCACAGTTTGGGAACCACTGTCCTAACAGACTTAATACATTGTCTTTTGTCCCTGTTATCCTGTTATAGAGGGGTGGTCAACCCTGTGTCATCCCCTAAGATCAGCCATGCTGCCAGACTACAGTGTGTCTATGTGGCTGAGGGACACACCAAACCTGTCATGTGTGTCGACTGCACTGATGACCTGCTCTTCACTGGCTCTAAAGGTACAGCTCTCTAGTTCTATAATGTTCGGAAACAAAAAAACAACCCTTGACCTCTAAACCATGACCCCTAGAGACTTCTCACACCTGAAAGGCTCAGATGAGTGTAAGTCATATTATTTGGTATTAGCTTCATCTAGCTTTCTGGTGTGGTTGATGGTGTTTCTGCCGTATTGAACACTCATCGTTAACCCCTAACCATTGACTTCGAACCCCTGTGTGTGTGTGTGTGTGTGTGTGTGTGTGTGTGTGTGTGTGTGTGTGTGTGTGTGTGTGTGTGTGTGGTCAGATCGTACGTGTAAGGTGTGGAACCTGGTGACTGGTCAAGAGATCATGTCTCTGGGAGATCATCCCAGCAGTGTGGTGTCTGTTAGATACTGTTCCAGCCTGGTCTTCACTGTCTCCACCGCTTACATCAAGGTCTGGGACATCCGAGACTCCGCCAAGTGCATACGCACACTCACGTGAGTAAATATATATACAAACACCAAGAGTATTTGTATACACCTCTAGTAATAAACCGAAGATCTTTGCTATGTCAAAAGTTGGAGTTGAGCTTGCCAGTTCCTTTTTAAACACGTTCTAGGAGATTCTAGCACATTCCAACACAGCCCAGGGAACTTCAGATTCTTAATTTGCTACTTGAAAAAAGTACTTTTACACAATGTCATTCCCATTGACATGGTATTGACTGCGTGTGTGTGTGTGTGTCGCAGGTCGTCGGGCCAGGTGAGTACAGGGGACAGCTGTGTGTCTCTCAGGTCCCTGTCCATCCCTCCAGGAGAGAACCAGATCAACCAGATTTCTCTGAACCCCACGGGATCCTACCTCTACTCCGCCTCTGGCAACTCAGTCCGCATGTGGGACCTCAGGAAGTAAGAATGAAGAGTAGTTGAACATCTTGTTGAGTTTAAGTAAGGACTGGAGGTGGCACAAAATGAAGATAAAAGGAGAGGAATTGTGTACACGTAAACAGGCACAGGTGCTGAATGTAGAGTGAAGTAAAGATAGATAGTGAATGCTGAGTTATTTCTCCCAAGTATGATCTTTAGTTGTACCGAAGACTCCTAGATCTGAACTCTTCCTGACCCTTGAACCCTGACCTTATGCTCTAGGTTTGTGTCTACTGGGAAGCTGACGGGTCACCTGGGTCCGGTCTTGTGTCTGACCGTCGACCAGTTGAGCAACGGTCAAGACATGGTCCTAACGGGGTCCAAGGACCACACTCTGAAGATGTTTGAGGTGACTGAGGGTGTCCAGGGCAGCATTGTGTCCTGTCACAACTTTGATCCGCCACACCAGGAGGGTATAGTCTCTCTGGCTGTTCAGGGGGACAGCCTCTACAGCAGCTCCAGAGACTACTGCATCAAGAAGTGGGACCTGTCCCGGAAACGACTAGTACAGGTGAGACCTACTGGACACTAGCTGTATATACTGTACTGCTTAGTACCTGAAAGAAGACAAGGCTCTCAAAAACATACAATGAGCTGATAGCTGTGATTTTCACATTTTCACGTTGCTTTGTAAGCATGAAGTCTTGTTCTGTTGAATTGTTTTTGCTAGCTGCAACAGTATCATCATTGCAAGACCAGTAGCGGTAGTAAACAAAATGTATTGTCCCAAGCAGTTCTTTTTCAACAGTTTGTAGCCCTGTTTTGACCTAGTACGTACTTGCTTCCTCCACAGCAGGTGGCGAGTGCCCACTCTGACTGGGTAAGTGCGCTGGGTGTGATGCCAGGGTGCCCGGTAGTGCTGAGTGCAGACAGGGGAGGTCTGCTGAAACTGTGGCACGCTGATACCCTGGCACCGCTCGGGGACCTGAGGGGACACGACAGCCCTGTGAATGGACTGGCTACCAACAGCAGCCAGCTATTCACTGCCTCCGAGTGAGTTTAACGCCTAACCCTAACATGACCCTTGATGTCAGGCAAACCTGACCATAACCCCTACCTTCAGAGAATATATCTCCTACCTTTGACCATGATCCAGATCATAACCTGACCCTAACCCTTCTGAGTAAATCAACCCACTGTTACTATAATAACAAAGTTTAACCTAAGAGAGAGATAATCAAACCTCTGATACGCATGTTGATCCAGTGATGTCATGTTCTCTCTTTTGTGACAGTGACCGGACAGTGAAGATTTGGCAAGCAAAGGGTTCTTTGGAGGAAGGGATCCATTGACACTGAGAAGGAGACCTCCGGACTGTGACTCGACACGGCGCTGTGGACCTACTAGATCACTCTGGATCTACTACAGCCCTAGGGATCTATTGCTGCCTGCTGGATCTACTACTCAATCTATTTACTGCTGCTCTGCACAATGATCCATGGATGGAGGACCTCCAAGCGGGTCACACTTCCGCTACAGTGCGTGGAATCATCTCTCTGTGTCAGGAGGGGGGGGGGGGGGGGGGGGGGGGGGTCTTCTAAATAAGGCCCCTATGGAGGTTGGTCTTCAGCTCCTACTGCCTAACCCTATGGGAGACTCATATAGTCTCAGTGGGGAATAGGGATGTCTCAGTGGGGGAATAGGGATGTCTCAGTGGGGAATAGGGATGTCTCAGTGGGGGAATAGGGGTGTCTCAGTGGGGGAATAGGGGTGTCTCAGTGGGGGAATAGGGGTGTCTCAGTGGGGGAATAGGGGTGTCTCAGTGGGGGAATAGGGATGTCTCAGTGGGGGAATAGGGATGTCTCAGTGGGGGAATAGGGATGTCTCAGTGGGGGAATAGGGGTGTCTCAGTGGGGGAATAGGGGTGTCTCAGTGGGGGAATAGGGGTGTCTCAGTGGGGGAATAGGGGTGTCTCAGTGGGGGAATAGGGGTGTCTCAGTGGGGGAATAGGGGTGTCTCAGTGGGGGAATAGGGATGTCTCAGTGGGGGAATAGGGATGTCTCAGTGGGGGAATAGGGATGTCTCAGTGGGGGAATAGGGATGTCTCAGTGGGGGAATAGGGATGTCTCAGTGGGGAATAGGGATGTCTCAGTGGGGAATAGGGATGTCTCAGTGGGGAATAGGGATGTCTCAGTGGGGAATAGGGATGTCTCAGTGGGGGAATAGGGATGTCTCAGTGGGGGAATAGGGATGTCTCAGTGGGGGAATAGGGATGTCTCAGTGGGGGAATAGGGATGTCTCAGTGGGGGAATAGGGATGTCTCAGTGGGGAATAGGGATGTCTCAGTGGGGGAATAGGGGTGTCTCAGTGGGGGAATAGGGGTGTCTCAGTGGGGGAATAGGGATGTCTCAGTGGGGAATAGGGATGTCTCAGTGGGGAATAGCACAGTGAACTAGTGGTGTGGGACGGTGTAGCTGATCTCTGCTACAGAAACAAGGAGGGTGTGTCGTCATCATACCACAAATGCGGTTGTGGAGGTTCATCTCAACCCGAATTCAAGTGTTGCTTTTTTCATGCAGATTGTGTGCGACCAAATGACCAACCTTCTCTGTGATAGTCAACGGGCTGTGCTGAGTACCTTGAGCCAACGCATTCCGTTTTACTTGCCTGTGTACAGTACGGTACCTCTGCGGTGGTCTTACTCTCTTTGTATCGTACAAGTACATTCAAACCTCAAACTACAAAAATGGCCTGTCAAAATGTTTGCATTTATGTGTGTTTTCATGGTGGCTTTGAAACCTCCTAAGTTCTGATCTTCCATTTCATGTTGTATCCAATGGCCTTCTTCAATCATTTCAGAGCCCAAGTAAAGTGAGGTTACCTGTGCACAGGCGTATGCCCTTTCTTAAATCACCTCAAAGTTTATTGGTTGTATACACGGATTTGCAGTGCATTAATACCTAGTAGTAAAAAATATCTGAGTTAGTTTTCCTGTGCCCACGTACGCCCTTCCCCAAATCTGATTCAGGAACGAGCTGAACAGAATATAACAAAACTCTAGACGTGTGTGTTATTATCAGTGCCTGTCAATCTTATACTGTAGATAGTACAGTATCACAACCTAATCTGTGTGGACTAGCCCAGGATCCCTAGATTGGGATGACATAGGGGTGATATGACCACATCTTTATGGAAATAAGAATCCTTCTCTCTTCCTCGTGGACATCTTGTGCACAAATTCCGAATTTCTAGTGATTCTAATGTCAGATGAGGTGTGGAAATAAATTGCATCTGTCAAAAATAACATGGACTGTTATATCTTTCAACGTGGAGATGTGTGTTGCCCTGCTGCCACCGATTGGTGGCAGTATAATACAGTATCACATTAGAAAACATGACACGGTTTCAAAACAGAGTTTCACTAACTTTGGTGCGGGAGATTTGTTTTCCTTCCTCCTGTTCTTCGGTAGGTATTCAGTCCGTAGCAGTTTTTAATTTGTTGCAGGAAAACGATTCTATCTCCTTGACAGGTGTTCTTCCTTTTGTAGTAAATTCCTGATAGCCTAGGTGGGATTGCAAATGTTCATAAACGCATGCAAAGCAACCTGCTTTCTAAACGTATATATTTGGTTGGGTCTTTTGCTCATTTGTTCGCAGCAAAGATGAAAACATTGCAAGAATTCCATAAAGGCAGAATATAGGCAAATATCATAGTTCCAAGGTACAAACGGTGAGCCTGGTAAGAACTATACAATATGCTCTCCATACCTGTGAATTCCCACTTCCTGCATGTCACCTGTGTGCCTACCTACAGTATGCATGTGACCAGCGACACTTGACCCAACATATGTGGGCTCACCATGGGTCACTGGTCACGTAGGCACACAGGTGACCAAAATTGTATACATTTATTGAGGGTGAACTACGATGACATCCTTATTTTTTCCATTAGCTTCTTTCTCCTTTTGATAGCACTGCAGGTGGAATCATCATGTTCCTTTACTTAGTTCCATACATCCCCTGAAGAAGAGAAGTGATGGGAATGAATCAGTATTTAACGTACAACAATTGGAGCATCAGAGTTTCCTGTGTACAATAAGAACAGAACTGTACCACGGACTATTTCCATGTCTTAACACTGTTCCACAAGCTACTGTATATTTAATACAATGTGGTCCAGCCATATTGAGTTAAGTCGGTGTTCCTAAAACAACCAGGATTCCTACTGCACTGTCAGCACAATCTGACATCGTTTATTGGTCTCATCAACGCATTATTTCTCTATCAACGATTATTTCCATTTTAAAACGCTGAACATCAGAGTTCTAGAAACAACCAGGATTCTTAATGCACTGTCAGCATATTCTGATAAGGTTTCTTGGTCTGTTCTCTGTTTCTCAGATCTAACATTCTTTATCCCAAGATAACACCAGGACCCAGACGGTACTCTTACAGTTTCATAGTAAATCAATGTACAGACCGACCTCAGTAACAGCTACGTGGGATAAGAGTTCCTGTCTGGGGCTATTTTTAGCTCAACCTATATGGGTTTGACAGGGGGATTCTGTCATAGGGATTATGTGACTGGCTACATTCATCCAATCTCTCTTGGCGCGTGTGTGTGTGTGTGTGTGTGTGTGTGTGTGTGTGTGTGTGTGTGTGTGTGTGTGTGTGTGTGTGTGTGTGTGTGTGTGTGTGTGTGAGATCATATTGACCCTGTGAATCATTGCTTGAATCACCTCTTCAGTGTCTGTAGATATTTCTACAATACTCTTTATTTCCCTGTTGAGTCACAGGTCGTGTAATTTGGCTTTGGAATAAAGGGTTGACCAAGAGGGAGTAAGATAGCTTGATTAGACTGAGAAACAGTGAGAAGGTCAATACCACATATAACAATGCTTACCTCACATACAGGGAATAATGTTCCATTTCAAACACAGCCAGAGTGAGTTTCCTGGCATCTGCTGGGGGAGGATCAAGAGGATGGTGGGGGGATGGAGCGAGGGACAAGAAGAATAGGGGAAGAAATGTCAGGGAGATATTCTTCCCCTCAGCACACAGATCATGGGTTATGATAAGGTGCATTTTATTTATTACCTAAGGGCATTTCCATCGAAAAGGACCCATGAGCACCAATATGTGAAGTTCATAGAAGTATACCAAATTGGTTGTCAAATGAAAGAGTCTATGTTTTGGGGAAATGAAGGCATAGATACATTTTTCAACCATTTTCCATCTTAAAAATGTGGCATAATTAAAGGCTTTGATTTCTGGATAAACAGATGGAAAAGGGGTCTTAGAAAACACCTACCAGAAAAAGTCTTAAAGGGTATTAGAAATACATCAAAAACACAATAATGTCGATGTATAGACCCCTGCCAACTAATATCAACCCTTATATTTAGTATTGGAGAAATTGTTTACCTTGTGTAAGTTGAAGAAATATTGTCTTGTGCCTTGTAATTCCGTTACCAAAAACCCTCATACTTATCTTGAATATATTTTCTAATTTCTCTCCCTCATGAGAAGGGAGGATAATGAAAGTTCACAGAAGTAACAAGCAATGGTAGACTTACCAATTAATTAAAGTGATTTTACTGATATCAATTTTGTTTATGAATTATTAAGTTATTAAAACTCGTCATTCGGGTTATTAAATTGGTAACGGAATGACCCAAAAAAATCACTAACGAAATGACTGAAGCTGAATTCGCTACAGTGGGAAATCATAATAGTCAAAAACCACAGTTGGGTCAGCCGCTATTGACCTCCCTTCCACTGACATGTTCAGCTCATAGTGTCTCCTGCTATTGACCTCCCTTCCACTGACATGTTCAGCTCATAGTGTCTCCTGCTATTGACCTCCCTTCCACTGACATGTTCAGCTCATAGTGTCTCCTGCTATTGATCTCCCTTCCACTGACATGTTCAGCTCATAGTGTCTCCTGCTATTGATCTCCCTTCCACTGACATGTTCAGCTCATAGTGTCTCCTGCTATTGACCTCCCTTCCACTGACATGTTCAGCTCATAGTGTCTCCTGCTATTGACCTCCCTTCCACTGACATGTTCAGCTCATAGTGTCTCCTGCTATTGATCTCCCTTCCACTGACATGTTCAGCTCATAGTGTCTCCTGCTATTGATCTCCCTTCCACTGACATGTTCAGCTCATAGTGTCTCCTGCTATTGATCTCCCTTCCACTGACATGTTCAGCTCATAGTGTCTCCTGCTATTGATCTCCCTTCCACTGACATGTTCAGCTCATAGTGTCTCCTGCTATTGACCTCCCTTCCACTGACATGTTCAGCTCATAGTGTCTCCTGCTATTGACCTCCCTTCCACTGACATGTTCAGCTCATAGTGTCTCCTGCTATTGACCTCCCTTCCACTGACATGTTCAGCTCATAGTGTCTCCTGCTATTACCCTCCCTTCCACTGACATGTTCAGCTCATAGTGTCTCCTGCTATTGACCTCCCTTCCACTGACATGTTCAGCTCATAGTGTCTCCTGCTATTGACCTCCCTTCCACTGACATGTTCAGCTCATAGTGTCTCCTGCTATTGACCTCCCTTCCACTGACATGTTCAGCTCATAGTGTCTCCTGCTATTGATCTCCCTTCCACTGACATGTTCAGCTCATAGTGTCTCCTGCTATTGACCTCCCTTCCACTGACATGTTCAGCTCATAGTGTCTCCTGCTATTGACCTCCCTTCCACTGACATGTTCAGCTCATAGTGTCTCCTGCTATTGATCTCCCTTCCACTGACATGTTCAGCTCATAGTGTCTCCTGCTATTGACCTCCCTTCCACTGACATGTTCAGCTCATAGTGTCTCCTGCTATTGACCTCCCTTCCACTGACATGTTCAGCTCATAGTGTCTCCTGCTATTGATCTCCCTTCCACTGACATGTTCAGCTCATAGTGTCTCCTGCTATTGACCTCCCTTCCACTGACATGTTCAGCTCATAGTGTCTCCTGCTATTGACCTCCCTTCCACTGACATGTTCAGCTCATAGTGTCTCCTGCTATTGACCTCCCTTCCACTGACATGTTCAGCTCATAGTGTCTCCTGCTATTGACCTCCCTTCCACTGACATGTTCAGCTCATAGTGTCTCCTGCTATTGACCTCCCTTCCACTGACATGTTCAGCTCATAGTGTCTCCTGCTATTGACCTCCCTTCCACTGACATGTTCAGCTCATAGTGTCTCCTGCTATTGACCTCCCTTCCACTGACATGTTCAGCTCATAGTGTCTCCTGCTATTGACCTCCCTTCCACTGACATGTTCAGCTCATAGTGTCTCCTGCTATTGACCTCCCTTCCACTGACATGTTCAGCTCATAGTTGATGTTTTTTTTCTCTCTCAAATGTAACTAGGCAAGAACAAATGACGGCCTACCGGGGAACAGTGGCTTAACTGCCTTGTTCAGGGGCAGAACGACAGATGTTTACCTTGTCAGCTCGGGGATTCGATCCAGAAACCTTTCTGTTACTGACCCAACACTCTAACCACTAGGCTACCTGCCGCCCCAAGTACTGCCCAGTCAATGTCACCTCTTCTAGCTCTTACTGACACCTACCCATGAGTCCCCTCTCTTTCCATTTACTTTAACCAGCATCCTCACCTGCTGAGCACTGACCAACACTGGACATCCATAGAAAAAGTAGTTGAAATTTGATCAGTCCACCCTGGCATTGATGTTACTGTCCACAGACGGACATGACTGGGCCAAATCTGAACCTATTATAGACATGTGTTTCACAAGTTTGGTGTTTCACAAGTTTGGATAGCACAGTACAGTACAGCATATATTACAGTAAGTAGAGTACAGTTCAATACAGTACAATACAATACAGTTCAGTAAGTCGAGCACAGTAGAGTACTGTCCAATACAGTACAGTACCGTAAAGAAAAGTAGAGTATAGTATAGAACTCTACTGTACTGTACTGAACTCTACCCTGCAGTATTGTACTGCAATGTACTCTACTGTGCTCTGCTGTATTGTACTCCAATGTACTCTACTGTGCTCTGCTGTGCCTCGCTGTGATGTTCAAACTTGTAAAACATGAGGAGAATGACAATCATATCCATAATTATGCATTTCTATGTAGTTCAGATCAGGGACCAATGATTTAATTATGTTACCGTAATTCCACTACCGGGTGTAAATACAGTTAACTTACTGTAGTTCAATAACCAAAATAGATTTTTTCAAACTCAAGCTGTCATAACTTTTGGAAAACGTGGTCACATCAAAACCTGAGGGAGATTTTACCGTAATTCCGTTATCAAAGTTTCCATCTGCACAGTTCTTCCACTAAATTAGTTTATGTACATTTTTCAGTGGAAATGGTTAAAAGTAGTCCTTGTGCATAAAGTTGTATGGTTTGTTAAACTTTGAAATCAATGTTTTTTGTTTGGCATAAAGTTTTTAAAAAACGAGTCTGTAATTCCATTACCGTGGAATTGCCCATATACCTTGCAGTGGGCTCACTATCTTTAACACATCGACCTGTTACAGCTGAGTGGGCAGCTGATATTATAGGCTGTTTTATAGAGAGGCTGTTTTATTATATTCAATCAGCTCTGTAGGGATGTGTAGGAGGGCACTCAATACAAGTGGGGGTATATTACTTCTGGTCCCGAGAGTGCAGGTATGTTGCCATACATAAACGCCACTAAATAGAGTGAAATAGGCCTTCTGTATAAAACAGTAGAGGATACAGAGGCATGGATTTCCAGTTGTAATTATTTTTCTCCTAACCAGTGGGGTCATGCATTAAATAGGCTGTTGTGTTACTTTCACCCGGAATCCTCACGCCTATGAGTGAAAATGGATGCTGTTTCATGTTTTATGCATATGTTTATACACTAGTGTATACTCTGTGTGTCTCTGTCTCTCTCATTCTCTCTCTGTGTGTGTGTGTGTGTGTGTGTGGTTTCATGTGTTGTGCGTCCATGCATGTGCGCATTTGCGTCATGACTGTGTGTGCGTGTGTGCGTGGATGTGACACCATGACCAAACCGGACGCGCGCCATCGTGCGCAAATTGATTTTGTCCCCCACACCAAAAGCGATCACGACACACAGGTTGAAATATCAAAACAAACTCTGAACCAATTATATTAAAGCATTAAACATTTATGGCAATTTAGTTAGCTAGCTTGCAGTTGCTAGCAAAGTTGTCATATTTAGCTAGCTTGCTGTTGCTAGCTAATTTGTCCTGGGATATAAACGTTGAGTTGTTATTTTACCTGAAATGCACAAGGTCCTCTACTCCGACAATTAATCCATACATAAAATGGTCAACCGAATAGTTTCGAGTCATCTCTTCTCCTTACAGGCTTTTTTTCTTTGGACTTTATATGACGATTGGCATCTAACTTTCATAGGTGTATTACCACTACCGACTGACCTCAGTTCATCTTTCAATCACCCACAAGCTTATAACCAATGAGGAGATGGCACGTGGGTATCTGCTTCTATAAACCAATGAGAAGATGGGAGAGGCAGGACTTGCACCGCGTTCAGCGTCACAAATAGAACTGACTTCTATTTTTGCACTTGGCAACGCAGACGCTCGTTGGCGCATGCAAGTAGTCTGGGTGCAATGATTGAATAACATGTATGTGTACATTTATTTTGCAACGCGAGCGGTGTGGTCAGCATGTGAGTGTACATATTTCAAATGATCTATTTGGGCATCACTTACAGTAACTCTTTGATGAGTGCTGGCTGGTTGCCTAAAGGTGTGGTAATGGTTTCTCTCACTAGCTAGCGAAGGGTCTGTGTGTGAGCCATATTTGTAGGGGGAGGCTTTAAGACCTATTACACACAGGCTCTATCATAATCATCTATGTTATTATAAGTCATGACATGGTCAGGGTTAGCCTAACTCCTATTTGATGACTTGTTTCAAGTGTCCTTACTGTAGGTCTCTTATGAATGTCTGTTATGATTGTAGCCTACTTATCAGATGGGCATCTGTGGCATTATTTTGTGCAAGGCGCACATTCCAGCTCCCAGCGCATGTAGGTGACGCTTACTGTTAGCCTATGAAGTGACATCTATGGGGGGTGATTCATGCCATAATTAAGCCTTGTGAAGCTACTGATACCTCTCACCTAGTCACGTAATGTCTTCCTACCGCCATAAAATACCGCCATGAATTAACATGGACTGTCGATGGAGACAAGTTTGTTTCTAAGGCGTAAAACTGCCGACGTGTTCACGTGACACATACACGCCATGTAGACGTCTTGTTCACGTCATGTTCACGTCGTGCTCACGTCGTGCTCACGTCATGTTCACGTCGCGTAACATGTCACTGACACTAACCATTGCGATTAATGTTATTTACCATCTTCTGCTTTTTATGAATAAACAGGCATCAGACACTCACACACACATTAATGTTACTTACCTTACAGATCACAAAGTGAGCTAATTTCAAATCCATTCATATGCAAATACACTTTGATTTATACACTGGCTTGTCTGGCTGGCATGTTTTCATTTTAAACAGGCATTCCCTTATTTACACTGAAATAATATTAGTTCTCTATTGATGATTAAAATAAATACATCCTTGTGGTTGAACATATATCAATTGTATGTCTTATGATATAATTAATAATGTTGAACTAACAAATACCATCAAGGGATACGTTACAATTTACAATAACGAACACCTTATGAAACAGCTGTGAAAATACATAACCATTTGATATTTTGTTCGTTAGGCAGCCGATAGTTCAAAGAGGGAGTGACACAAGGATGCGCTCCTATCATTTACATTGAGTTGATTAGATTCAAATCTGGCTGTGTTTTCCTGTCTTTTGTTATAACTAGCAAAGTTCAAAGAAATGTTAATTCAGGTGAGGCGTGAGTTTCTGCTTGAGTTTGGTTAAAAGGACAGTGAATTTGTTCATACTTTGAGAACTTGCTACCAAGCTCTAATGTGTATCAGACACGCATCGGGTTTTTTCTTAGAGACCATTCTGAACTGAAGACACGTGTTACCACGTTGTTTTAGCCTATTGGTGATAGTCATATACTATGTATATTCTGTAATGTATAATGTATTTCATGTACACTGTAATTGTTTGAATGTCAATTCTTTCATCCTATTAGTTAAATAGAGTAACTGCATTCTTCGTTTTACAGAGTAATTATTTGATTGACCAAATGCTTAAAATTTAGAAGGTCTATTGGTAGTTGTTATTTACACTATACACGTACTGTAGCATACTCTTAGATATTACCTTGACATCTCTGATCTGCTTGCCTCATTTAATTAATGCTAGAACATTGGTTGCCAGGATTAGCTATTTGTATCAAGTCTCTTAATAATTGCAAGGAAGAAATGTTCATTATAGTCATACTGAGTCGGTGATGCAATGATTCGCTATCTTGCTAGATCCTCCAGAGACACACAGGGATTGTTGCATTTATTTTTTACAGAAAACCACGGCAATATAGGCCTACACTCAGGAAAAAATGTGCTATCTAGATCCTAAAAGGATTCTTCCGCTGTCCCCATAGGAGAACCCTTTGAAGAACCCTTTTTGATTCCAGGTAGAACCCTTTTGTGTTCCATTCCACAGATGGTTTTACATGGAACCAAAAAGGGTTGTTACTCGAACCAAAAATTGTTCTTTAAAGGGTTCTCCTATGGGGACTGCCATATAACAGTTTGGAACCGCTTTTTCTAACACATTCAACCTGTTCAGTTTACCACATTTCATTCTCTACTCCAACATCTGCTGGTATTCAAAATAAAACGCAATATAGCAACACTAACTTTGAACGTTTTCGGCAACCTCTGCTCAGACTTAAATAGCAGTGTCCCAAGAACCTCCTCCAGGGGTGACTGTAGCATCCTCAAATGGTCCACCACCTTCTACCAAACTGCCTTCTCATACAAAGCAACAAAGACATGGAATGGCCTCACCTGAACATGGATCAAGTCAAATCAGACGTGTGCACACTGAATTTGATCTAATAGGCAACAGTGGCATTTTTAATGCAACAGAATACACACTAAAAACGCATTACATTTCAATAGGTGCAATAATTTTGCTTTGATTACTTTGATTAGATTATGTGTTTGTGTCTATTTCAAGTCAAATGTACACTAGCCTACTCCCCTATCAACACAGTAAATAACATTGCCTACGTGCTTTCGATAATACGTCATCAACTAGTTTCAACAAAAAGTAATTATTTTCAAAGAAATCAAATTGGGCTTATAAACATAGTAGGCCTAAATATTTCCTAATGATATCACAACTTAAATATAGCCTACTTACTCCTCAATTGGATCAAGGACATCTTGGTAGTTCTTTTCATCATCTCTAAGGAAACTATCTTGGGCAGACACTCGAAAACCGCTTCTGCCACTTGTAAAAAAAAAAAAAAATGTATGTCTGTGTGTCGTCGCCGAGCTTTCAAATACCGTGCCCATCTCTCACTCTATGAACGGTCACTGCTATCCAGATTCCTTGGGACGTCCTGCCGATAAACCCGGAACGAACACTAAACTTAACCATTTTACATTTATACTTGATAGAACTGGTAACAACACAGTCTGTGATTGGCTAACAACATTTAGATCTGCATACAGTGAGATAAAATAACATACCATGCCATGAGGTGTTGAGGGAAAGACAGATTACCTATAGATTGGACATCATCTTTTCTAGGCCATTAGCGATAACAGGAAATACACAAGCGTAGGCTACATTATAGTTCAAGGTGGCTACGTCAGTAAGGCTTCATGTCATGTCAGGTGGTACGGTTGCCTAGGCTTATATATGTCTCTTATCACCACCCATAGACATCACTCCACCGCTAGTAGCCTACTCGGAGCATTCATCTTCGTTCCGTCCACATGCATTCGTTCTCGTTTCACTAAAGGAGGTGTAGTTTGTCCGATTGCTACTGCTAAAAGGGGTTGGACAAAAATATTTTCCATCTTGAACAATTGCAATAGCTTCGCAACATGGCGTCAATAGGAGATTTCGACCCGCTCAATGCTTCCATCCCTGCCACCAAAGTTGAAATCACAGTGTCTTGCAGGTAAGAGAATGGCTTCAGTGTGACCCATTTTTTCGGGGGTTGGTATGACTGTCACGGAAGCAGGATATGGTATGGGCAAATATTCGGGCTTTTATCTGCCGTTCTGGTTGCAGTAACATTTTGAAGAAGTCAATGTTGTTCAACCAACGGCACTGTTGATAATTACTTTAGGCTACATCTAGATAAGAGTGCGGTGTTCAAATTTCTCCTTTGTTTTAGTTTTGGGTGGTAAGTTTACAATCAACTTTAGAACTATAGTCTATCAGGTATTTAATAGGCAGTAACCTGGCATTATTCCTGTTGGAGGACTGTCAATGGACATCAACAGCCTTGAATAGGCATAAACAACGAAACCAACATTCCCTATCTTGCTACACTGCCATATGTTAGAAGATTGTTCTCACCGAATAATTTGACACTTGTTCTGACTCGTGGTTTGTTGTGGGCTGTCACTCCCGGAACTGATCAGAAGCACACAAATACATTGACATTTGACAAAGGGTAAACTATATGCCAGGAGTAGGTCAGTGATTTGATGTAGCCTATTCAAAGTGCAGCGACAGTCAGACATGTGTCTGAGCTGGAATAGAAGGGTAGGCTAGATATAGCGGGTTGAGGGTGTATCACTAGCCCGTTTCAAACCACCCTCTTTCTCTGGAGACGTGCCTTCCTGTTGCGTAACGGCTCCCCCGTCCTCGCCCAACCTTATATATTTAATGGGTCCTTTTAGAATAGTTCAACTGAGGGAATGCTGGCCTCACTGGGATGGGAATCATAGTACTGTCACTCGTTATTTAATGAACTGGTATTAAAGGAAAGACGACACACAAAGTGAGACTTTCTAACCACTCTATTTTTATTTGCCCTTTTATTTAACTAGGCAAGTCAGTTAAGAACAAATTCTTATTTACAATGACTGCCTACCCCGGCCAAACCCGGAAGACGCTGGGCCAGTTGTGCACCGCCCTATGGGACTCACAATCACGACGGGATGTGATATAGCCTAGATAACACATGTCATATTGAAACAAAGTGTACCTACTTCACAAGGAAATTACCTTTAGATCTCTCACAATGGACTCAATTTAATGAAAGGGAAATTAATTTTATAACAACCACACACAATAACTAGTTACTCAATATCTGACTATACCATTCTGAACCAGTAGCTTCATTCTTTAGAGGAATCAGTCCATTCAAATGTGTGATTTCTATCACCTCCAGGGAATAAGTCACATATTACCCCTTATGTGTCTGCCTCTGCAGAAGAGATTGAGGGTTGTGGCACTATATACATAAGGGATGTTAGGTAAATGCTGGTTCTGAGTCACGCTCTGGTGCCTGCTGGGCATGGAGGGGGTCAGTAGGGAATGCCTTCACACTCATCACACCCCAGAGAGGAGGTGAGGTACCATGGTAACGTGGCCAGGTGTGTGTGTGTGTGCCTAAAAGGCTGATCTCTCTCTCTCTCTCTCTCTCACCACACGTGCAGACAACGCTCTGCTCTCAAACACAAGTACACCCAAGCAGGCAGGCAGGCAGGCACACACACGGGATAAGAGTCTCTCTCTCTCTCATTCTAACTTAATTTCTTCTCTCTCTGCCCAGAGCTCCAATGGAGGCCCAGACTGTTAGTACAGATAACTCTCTCTTCCCTCCCTGCCCGCAGTCAACTGATATCATGTTTACATGTGGGTACTGTAGGCTACTGTAGGTGGATGGCTCTGCTCCGGTTAGGTTGGGCTATGCCTATTTACTGTCGTCATGACAGTACATTTCTGTGTGGACCAGAGTCCAGTCAATATGAATAAAGGGCTGGTTTTCTCAGTACCCGTCGGATCGTCCCGGGGAAATGGATTCTTGGCTTGGTGTAATAAAGCGCACCTAAAATCACATCAAATGTTATTTGTCGCGTACGCTGAATACAACAGGTGTAGACCTTACCTTGAAATGCTTACCTACAAGCCCTTAACCAACAATGCAGTTAAGAAAATAACCCCCCCCCCCCCCCCCCCCCCAAAAAGTAAGAGCTAAGAATAACAAATAATTAAAGAGCAGCAGTAAATAACAGTAAATAAAAATTTACGAAACCTGAACGTTCCGTAAAGTATTTCATTGTACTAGCACTGTATTCCCAATTCAGTGATAGAACCAATCTCTGTATGAGTTAGAATGTATGAATTGTTCAGATATTGCATTATCTTGCTATTTCCGTACATGGTACATACAGTTGAAGTTGGAAGTTTGCATACACTCATTAAAACTCGTTTTTCAACCACTCCACAAATTTCTTGTTAACAAACTATAGTTTTGGCAAGTCGGTTAGGACATATAATTTGTGCATGACACAAGTCATTTTTTTCAACAATTGTTTACAGACAGATTACAGATCACTCTCTACTATTATTCTGACATTTTCCATTCTAAAAATAAAGTGGTGATTCTAACTGACCTAAGACAGGGAATTTTCACTAGGATTAAATGTCAGTTATTGTGAAAAACTGAGTTTAAATGTATTTGTCTCAGATGTATGTAAACTTCAACTGTACATCTGATTTGTTGTGTCTGGCTGGTTGTCTCTGTGATACTGTAGTTATTGTGTGGTTCCCTGTTGTACAGGGGAACATCACTCGTGTGGTGTCTGGCTGTGCTTATGGTAATCTGTGGTGTCTGGTTTTCTCAGTGCTTGTTCAGTGTCTAATCAGTGATAGGAGCACAGGTGTCAGAGCTTAAGGCCTCATTACCTCTCTGATTGAAGAGGAGGGCAGGGGGGCACCACAGGGACCAGTGGTACCATGACATGTTAGGGTGCATAGCGGGGCCCAATCTCCCCTTTTCTCACACCTCTCTCTCGCGTGTTCCTTTCTTTCCCTTTTTTTCCTGGATACCTGTCAAGGTGTCTGTCCCCTCTCCCTGTCTCTTTCCTCTCTCCCCTTTCCCCCTCTCTCCTGGTGTTTTCTCTCCCTGTCGGTGTGTAACTGACTCTGACAGCGTCCTTGGGTGTCAGATCTTCCTCAACCAATTGGCTGACTTAATGACAGCCACTATTATCAATCCAAAAGTTTTGTGGACGTTTTTTTCTTATGTCTCTGTGTGCAGTTCGAAGGAAGTTGACAACTAAAGTTAGCGGAATTGCTAAGTAGCGTTAGCATAATGACTGGCTTGCAAAACTACCTGTAACTTCCTTCATACTGGATGCAGAGACATACAAAATATATATTTAAGTATCCGTTATTTATCTCTTTTAAGGGAGCACTGGTCCAGCAAGCTTTCCTTGACTCTGGATTAGATTTGCAGATTTATAATTAAACATGTTTATTGACATTTTGGTATTTGGAGAACACAACGTGGGTTTCCTGTCCCTGAGGTTGTGCTCTGTTTCAGCCCAAAACAAATGAACTCCCTCAAACAACAGTCTTTTAGGGAGTAGGGGAGGGTAAGCATTGAGAAATAGTCAGGCATGGTCAACCTAAAATGAACTCAAAAAATGGTATCCACAAGTTCATCTGACTCTGGGGAAGTAGATACAGGGCCTCATTGCTAGACTTTGGACAGAAACTAAGAACCTTCCCTCACCCCACTTTCCTCTCAAATTAATATTTTAACCAATGTCTGGATGTCAGTTGGGTTAAAATATTTCTCCTCTGGCTGTTGGAACAAAATGATTTCTCTCTCTCCTCTAAAGGCTTGGCAGCCCTCCTGTACCCTGTCTGTCTGCTTTGTTTATGGAACTGAATGATGGCCTTTAATTTTAAATGGAAAGTACGATTGAGAGTGGGAACATGGCTCTAGCTTTGGGTCGCCTTGGACATCTTTCAGGTGACAGTCACAGGGTTATTGATGATGGCCAGTTTGGATGATGTCAGATATTCATTAGCTAAGGGACAGTTTGGAGGGGGGTGGGGGGGGGCATAGACACAACCAGTCACAATGTTTTAGTCTGATTAGGCTACTTCATATGTCTCCTGTAGGCATGCGCACCTTCATCCCAAATATAATTCCAGCGTCCTCAAAACGGCTTGACGTTACCCAGGTTTCCATCCAACCTTTTTATGTGAGTAAAGTACCTGTGGGATAACCACTATCCCGATATCAGGGGAAAGCAGGCCATTTTATTAGGCTACAGATGAAATCATGATGAACTTCACAGGGCGGTCTTATTCTGACGACATGATGATCGATGCTTGGCTGCAGTTTGACAAATAAACGATTTTGCGCTTTTGTCCATAATAATCTCATCGTGTAGGCTATACCCACACTGTATCTGCGAGGTGTTGGCTAGAGCGCACGTGCCAAGACCAGTGGGCACATGCACTACACCTAAACACATTTCTTTGTGGCAAAACCATTAGTAGGCCTAGAGTTGAAAATGTGATGGAAACCCAGTTGTTTTATTGAAACAAAGTGTACCTACTTCACAAGGAAATTCCCGTTAGATCTCTCACAATGGACTCAATTTAATGAAAGGGAAATTAATTTTATAACAACCACACACAATAACTAGTTACTCTATCGGACCATACCATACTGAAACAGTAGCTTAATTCTCTAGAGGAATCAGTCCATTCAAATATGGGATTTCTATCACCTCCAGGGAATAAGTCACATATTACCCCTTATGTGTCTGCCTCTGCAGAAGAGATGGAGGGTTGTGGCACTATATACATAAGAGATGTTAGGTAAATTCCGGTTCTGAGTCACGCTCTGGTGCCTGCTGGGCATGGAGGGGGTCAGTAGGGAAACCCATTTATTTTTTATTCAGTCCATGGGAATTTAACTTCTAAAGTAATTTTTATGTGCACTACATATTTAGTCAATATGATGGAAACACAACTCTGATGGGAAAATATGCATTTTCTGCATGGAAATCTGTCACCAATTGGATGGAAACCTTGCTATAGTCCAGTGTCACTTTGCTTATGCCTGCACATCACAGTTCATCAGCAAACCCAAACATCTAAAGAATACGCTACAGACCAGCCAAAACAAGCTTGTAAGAATTGTACTTAAACCCCCCCCCCCATACTCATTTTAAGCAGCTAAGATGGCTATCTGTAGAAAAAATAATGTTATTTCAACTCGGTCTGGTCCACAGAATTATCAACGACTCCGCCCCCAGGGACCTATCCAACTGTTTCTCTATTTGTTAGAGATGTCCACCAGCATAATACCAGAGTCAGAGACTCTAATATTCACTGTTTGAACTATAATAGTCTATCTGGTGAGAACACATTTTTATATACCGGGCCCTGTTGAGTGGAACAAACTACCACAGCAACTCAATACCATGTCCACTTTTTAAAAAGCATGTCAAAAGCTGGCTAATGTGTGAACAGTATAACTTTTTTTTGTCTTTCTCTATAATGTGTCTATCTTTAGTGCATTGGGAAACTATTCAGACCCCTTTTTCCCAAAAAGTTTTACGTTACAGCCTTATTCTAAAATTGCTTCAATAGTCCCCCCCCCCCCCCCTCAAATCTAGACATAATAACCCGTAATGACGACAAAGAAAAAACAGGTTTGTATACATTTTTGCAAATGTATTAAAAATAAAAAACTATCACATTTACATAAGTAGTCAGACCCTTTATTCAGTACTTTGTTGATGCATCTCTTGGCAGCGATTACAGCCTCGAGTCTTCTTGAAGATCTCCCAGTCCCTGCCGCTGAAAAATATCCCCACAGCATGATGCTGCCAACACCATGCTTCACTGTAGGGATGGTGCCAGGTTTCCTCCAGACGTTACACTTGGCATTCAGGTCAAAGAGTTCAATCTTGGTTTCATCAGACCAGAGAATCTTCTTTTTCGTGGTCTGAGAGTCCTTTAGGTGCCTTTTGGCATGCTCCAAGCTGGTTGTCATGTGCCTTTTTACTGAGGAGTGGCTTCCATCTAGCCACTGTACCATATAGGCCTGATTTGGTGGATTGCTGCAGAGATGGTTGTCCTTCTGCAAGGTTTTCCCATCCCCACAGAGGTACTCTGGAGCTCTGTCAGAGTGACCATTTGAGTTCTTGGTCACCTCCCTGACAAAAGCCATTCTCCCCCGAATGCTCAGTTTGGCCAGGCGACCAGCTCTAGGAAGAGTTTTGGTGATTTCAAACTAATTCCATTTAAGAATGAAAGAAGGCCAAAGTGTTATTGGGGACCTTCAATTCCGCAGAGATTTTTTGGTACCCTTCCCCAGATCTGTGACTTGACACAATCCTGTGTCGGAGCCTACGGACAATTCCTTCGACCTCATGACTTGTTTTTTTTCTCTGACATCCAATGTCAACAGTGGGACCTTACATAGACAGGTGTGTGCCTTTCCAAATCATGTGTCCAGTCAATTGAATTACAACAGGTGGACTCCAATCAAGTTGTAGAAACATCTCAATGATGATCAATGGAAACAGGATGCACCTGAGCTCAAATTCGATTCTCATAGCAAAGGGTCTGAATACTTATGTAAATAAGGTATTTCTGCTTTTTATTTTTAATACATTTACAAAATGTCTAAAACTGTTTTTTTGATTTGTCATTATGGGGTATTGTGTGTAGATTGAGGAACGCTTTATTAAATCCATTTCAGAATAAGACTAACATAACAAATAGTGGAAAAGGGGAAGGGATCTGAATACTTTCTGAATGCATTGTATGTAATTGTGTATGTACTTATGTGCAAAATAGGGACCACAGTTGAAATAAGTCCCTGAGTTTATTGTGCAATCACGGTCACTTTTTAAGATCTTTGTACTGTGTGTGTGTGTATATATATACACAGTTGAAGTTTACATACACCTTAGCCAAATACATTTAAACTCAGTTTTTCACAATTCCTGACATTTAATCCTAGTAAAAATTTCCTGTCTTAGGTCAGTTTGGATCACCACTTTATTTTAAGAATGTGAAATGTCAGAATAATAGTGTAGAGTGATTTATTTCAGCTTTTATTTCTTTCATCACATTCCTAGTGGGTCAGAAGTTTACATACACTCAATTAGTATTTGGTAGCATTGCTTTTAAATTGTTTAACTTGGGTCAAACATTTCGGGTAGCCTTCCACAAGCTTCCCACAATAAGTTGGGTGAATTTTGGCCCATTCCTCCTGACAGAACTGGTGTAACTGAGTCAGGTTTCTAGGCCTCCTTCCTCGCAAACGCTTTTTCAGTTCTGTGCACACATTTTCTATAGGATTGAGGTTAGGGCTTTGTAATGGCCACTCCAATACCTTGACTTTGTTGTCCTTAAGCCATTTTGCCACAACTTTGGAAGTATTCTTGGGGTCATTGTCCATTTGGAAGACCCATTTGCGACCAAGCTTTAACTTCCTGACTGATGTCTCGATGTTGCTTCAATATATCCACATAATTTTCCTGCCTCATGAGGCCATCTATTTTGTGAAGTGCACCAGTCCCTCCTGCAGCAAAGCACCCCCACAACATGATGCTGCTACCCCTGTGCTTCACGGTTGGGATGGTGTTCTTCGGCTTGCAAGCCTCCCCTTCTTTCCTCCAAACATAACGGTCGTCATTATGGCCAAACACTTCTATTTTGGTTTCATCAGACCAGAGGACATTTCTCCAAAAAGTACGATCTTTGTCCACATGTGCAGTTGCAAACCGCAGTCTGGCTTTTTTTATGGCGGTTTTGGAGCAGTGGCTTCTTCCTTGCTGAGCGGCCTCTCAGGTTATGTTAACATAAGACTCATTTTAATGTGGATGTAGATACTTTTGTACCTGTTTCCTCCAGCATCTTCACAAGGTCCTTTGCTGTTGTTCTGGGATTGATTTGCACTTTCCGCAGCAAAGTATGTTCATCTCTAGGAGACAGAATGCGTCTCCTTCCTGAGCGGTATGACGGCTGCGTGGTCCCATGGTGTTTATACTCGCGTACTATTGTTTGTACAGATGAACGTGGTACCTTCAGGCGTTTGGAAATTGCTCCCAATGATGAACCAGACTTGTGGAGGTCTACAATTTTTTTTCCTGAGGTCTTGGCTGAGTTTCTTTTGATTTTCCCATGATGTCAAACAAAAAAGCACTGACTTTGACGGTAGGCCTTGAAATACATCCACAGGTACACCTCCAATTGACTCAAATGATTTAAATTAGCCTATCAGAAGCTTCTAAAGCCATTGCATACTTTTCTGGAATTTTCCAAGCTGTTTAAAGGCACAGTCAACTTAGTGTATGTAAAGTTCTGACCCACTGGAATTGTGATACAGTGAAATAATCTCTGTAAACAATTGTTGGAAAAATTATTTGTGTCATGCACAAAGTAGATGTCCTAACCGACTTGCCAAAACTATAGTTTAACCAAAAATTTGTGGAGTGGTCGAAAAACGAGTTTACAAACTTCCGACTTCAACTGTATGTATGTGTATGTAATTTTCTTTCTACTGACAATTAAAATCAATCCAACTTGTGCAGGGGCCATTTGATGGAAAGAGACATCTGTTAGAAAACACCAACAATTTGAATGACATTCGGAGATTGTCAAGCCTTCGAGACTGGGTAGGGCTACAAGATAGAGAGGGATGTATTTTCTGTTGGTCGAGATTGACATAGTCTATTTATTGTGGTGTTGAAAATGCAAACCATGATATTGAAGTGCACGAAGTCGGTATGTTTTGTTTATTGGTTGTGTGGTACTTTGGCACAGAAGCCTGTTGGTGGAAAATGTGTTGCATATACAGTATTTGATGTAATTATACATATGGCATCCATGTTGAACATCTGATTTCCCCATAGCTGATCATTGTCTGCAGCCTGCTCTGATCGTAGTGTAAGCCTAATGAAACGGGCAGGGAGAGTGAGCTTGTCTGTGGTGATCAGCAAACCCTCAACCTTCTAGCCCTTGGCCCTGCTAGGCATCGCCTGTGCCACAAAAGCATGCTGGAGTGGCAAAGTTGATATCCACATTTATATACACGGGGTCGCTACAGCTATTGTTATTTGGGGTCGTAAACATTACAAGTACAAGGGGAGGGTAATATGAAAAATGTGTTTATGAGCGGTCCTTAATTCACTTAAATTCTGTCTCAAGGGCAATGCCATTGGTTGAATGCTCAGGGTGCATCTTAATACTGTAAAGTGTCAGACTGTCCTTGACTCTTTTTATTTGTTTGCACTAAATTGAGAAGACAGGATTGGGGAGACCAGAATGGAGGAAGCAATGTGTGTGAGCTAAGTTACTCACTTCAGACATCCACAGATCACCATGGACAAAGGAATGGGAGGCAATGAGGAACCTGGATCACATGGTATTGGATGATTTGACCATACCAGGTGAAGGCAGGCGGAGCATTCCAATATCCAATAGCCATGCAGGCTCGCAGGCATAAAACATCTGCACAACACACACACACACACACACACACACACACACATGCACGCACAAGCACACACACACATTTTATTGGCTCCAACCCAACAGTCACAAGTGATAAGAGTGAATCGTCTTTATTATCTCCAACAAACTTTCAGAAAATGAACTAGTTCTATCTTACTCCCGAGCTGGAGATAGGCTATTAGACTAGACATTATAGATCCAGATCTGTCTGTTTTTATGACAGAAACCCAACAACATTCAACTAGTTCCTCTCTTGTCTTGAAGGTTCTTTTTGGTGCTTTGGTTCCCTCTTTGACTCTAGGAAGGGATTGTATTGCCCTTTTGGACCCATAAAGATCAGCTAATGGCTTGTATTGGAGAAGTGACAAAAGTGTCTGGCTGGATTGAGCTGAGACGTGGGCCATGCTGTGACCTGGTTCAATACAACTCCGAGACAGACAGGAAGATACCTCCATTGTATCGCACATAGGAGAGGAGAATGAAAAGGGAGCGAAAGACCAATGGACATTTGGCTGGAACTGTGGGAGCTGAATGCACTTTGGAAGACCTTACAGGAGCAAAGTAACTAGTGGGATTTGCAATTCGGCTGAAAATGTGTGGAGCTGAAATGAAATTGGAAGACATGGTCTCTGAGCGTGGGTAATGGCCAGTGAGGGGGGGGGGGGGGCTGTGTGTGTGTGTGGCAAGGTCCTGCCATGTAATCTGGTTTGGGTCTGCTTGGGGAGTCTCGCGCACCTCGTAAAGATCCACACGCTGAGGAAATGACTTGCTCCCAATACCCTGAGCTCTGAGGTGATTTTCTACATGGCTGGAAAAAACGTCCACAGAATTGTGTGTAATTTGTGTGTTGTGTGTGTGTGTAATCAGTAGAGCAGGGAATTTCCAGGGACCTCACGATACAATATGATCACAATACTTAGGTGCCGATAGAACATACATTGCGATTCTGTATGTATTGCGATTCCATACTGGGATTTTATTGCGATTTTTAATGTTTTAAACGTATTGCTCACTGTGTCTGCTGCAGAGAGACAAGTAACTGTTTGAGAAAACAAGTTTTGATCGGTCAGGGAAATAAAAGTGGTGAAAACATGTTAGCTTGGCTCACTATTTTAAAAAATAAGATAGAACAAAGAGGAGTTTTGGTACAGGTACAGCCAACGCTAGCTAACATTACCTACAGTAACAATATAAAAAATAGTGATATGTAACTGTCGATTTTTATTTTTCACCCATCACTAGTAATCTGTGTTTCTTTGCTTCCATGTTCATTGTTGAACCACAGAAAGTAATGCTGTGACTCATTTGGATTTGTTTTTCCCTCTCATTTCAATTCAAAGGGGCAATTTTGTTTACTTTGCCAAAACAAGTGAAATAAACAATAAACCAAAATGTGAAGAAACAAACAACAAAACAAAAAATGATTAGAATTTACACTGAACAAAAATGTAAACGCAACAGGTAAAGTGTTGGTTCCGTATTTCATGAGTTGAAATAAAAGATCCCAGAAGTTTTTCATAAGAACAAAAAGCTTATTTCTCTCAAATGTTGTGCACAAATGTGTTTACATCCCTGTTAGTGAGCATTTCTCCTTTGCCGAAATAATCCATCCACCTGACAAATGTGACATAACAAGAAGCTGATTAAACAGCATGATCATTACACAGGTGCATCCGTTGCCATCAACTCATGTTTCAGCATGATAATGCACGGCCCCCATGTCTGAAGGATCTATGACCAACAGATGCATATCTGTATTCCCATTCATGTGTAATCCATAGATTAGGGCCTAATGTATTTATTAAAATTGACTTCCTTATGTGACACGTTTCAAGAAACTAGACGTACAGTACCCGTAAAATTTTGGACACACCTAATCATGTAGTAACCAAAAAAGTGTTAATTAAATCAAAATATATTTTATATTTGAGATTCTTCAAAGTAGCCACCCTTTTCCTTGACAGCTTTCCACGCTTGGCATTCTCTCAACCAGCTTCACCTGGAATGCTTTTCCAACAGTCTTGAAGGAGTTCCCACATATGCTGTGCACTTGTTGGCTGCTTTTCCTTCATTCTGCAGTCCAGCTCATCCCAGACCATCTCAATTGGATTGAGGTCAAGTGATTGTGGAGGCCAGGTCATCTGCAGCACTCCATCACTTTCCTTCTTGGTCAAATAGCCTTTACACAGCCTGGATGTGTGTTGGCTCATTGTCCTGTTGAAAAACATATGATAGTCCCACTAAGCGCAAACCAGATGGGATGGCATATCGCTACAGAATGATGGTTACGTGTGCCTTGAATTCTAAATAAATCAGTGACAACGACAACAGCAAAGCACCATCACACCACCTCCTCCATGCTTCACGGTGGGAACCAGACATGCAGAGATCATCCGTTCACCTACTCTGCGTCTCACAAAGACATGGCGGTTGGAACTAAAAATATCGAATTTGGACTCATCAGACCAAAGGACAGATTTCCACCGGTCTAATGTCCATTGCTCGTGTTTCTTGGCCCAAGCAAGTCTCTTCTTCTTGGTGTCCTTTAGTAGTGGTTTCTTTGCAGCAATTTGATTATGAAGGCCTGATTCACGCAGTCTCCTCTGAACAGTTGATCAAATCAAGTTTATTTTATATAGCCCTTCGTACATCACCTAATATCTCGAAGTGCTGTACAGAAACCCAGCCTAAAACCCCAAACAGCAAGCAATGCAGGTGTAGAAGCACGGTGGCTGGGAAAAACTCCCTAGAAAGGCCAAAACCTAGGAAGAAACCTAGAGGAACCAGGCTATGAGGGGTGGCCAGTCCTCTTCTGGCTGTGCCGGGTGGAGATTATAACAGAACATGGCCAAGATGTTCAAAATGTTCATAAATGACCAGCATGGTTAAATAATAATCAGGAATAAATGTCAGTTGGCTTTTCATAGCCGATCATTAAGAGTTGAAAACAGCAGGTCTGGGACAGGTAGCACGTCCGGTGGACAGGTCAGGGTTCCATAACCGCAGGCAGAACAGTTGAAACTGGAACAGCAGCAAGGCCAGGTGGACTGGGGACAGCAAGGAGTCATCATGCCCGGTCGTCCTGACGCATGGTCCTAGGGCTCAGGTCCTCCGAGAGAGAAAGAAAGAGAGAAGGAGAGAATTAGAGAGAGCATACTTAAATTCACACAGGACACTGAATAAGACAGGAGAAATACTCCAGGTATAACCAACTGACCCTAGCCCCCCGACACATAAACTACCCAGACAGAGAGACAATAATTGTTTCACTTCTTCCACACTCACTTTACGGAATTCAAAATTACGCTTGTCTTTCATAATTTGATCAGTTGTACTTGGATTTGTACTGTCAGTATTTGTTTCTGGCATGTCATGCCTACATTTGCTAATTTTGCCAATGACAAAGTAATTGGCAATATCAGTGGGTTTTGTGATGATCGAGCCATCTTGATTCAATGAATGATGGAGCTGAGTTTGCGTTTTTTTGCCCAAAATTGTATTTCTGGTGCCCCAAAGCTTTTTACTTATATTATTTGTCATTTATCTTTGTTTCATAGTGAAGTTTCTTCTTATTTTATTCAGTTTAGTCACATGATTTTGCCAATCAGTTGTGCAGCCAGACTTATTTGCCATTTTTTTTGCCTCATCCCTCTCAACCATGCAATTATTTTAATTCCTCATCAATCCACAGGGATTTAACTATTTTTTACAGTCATTTTCTTAATGGGTGCATGCTTATTAGTACCTTGTACCTCATAAATGTGTCAAGTGCAGCATCTGGTTGCTCCTCATTACACACCACAGACCAACAAATAGTATTTAAATCAACAACATAGGAATCACTACAGAACTACTTGTATGACCTCTTATTATGCCCAGCCTTTGGAACTTTGGTTTTTCTAGATGTGGCTATTAAATTGTGATCACTACATCCGATGGATTTGGATACTGCATTCATGCAAAATTCTGCAGCATTAGTAAAGATGTGATCAATACATGTTGATGATTTTAATTCCTGTGCTGTTTGTAACAACCCTGGTAGATTGACTGATGACCTGAACCAGGTTGCAGGCACTAGTTACAGTTTTAATAAGTAGTGATGCACCAATATGACATTTTTGGCCGATACCGATATCCAATATTTCCTTGCCAAACAAAAATGATGCCCGATAACTGATATTTAAAATTTTAGTGGCCTTTTAAGCATTCTAGTACAGTTAAATAGTTAACACACACACACACACACACATGGACGCAGCAGTCTAAGGCACTGCATCTCAGTGCAAGAGGCGTCACTACAGTCCCTGGTTCAAATCCAGGCTGTATCACATCCAGCCGTGATTGGGAGCCCCATAGTTGGCCCAGCGTCGTTCCGGGCCGTCATTGTAAATACGAATTTGTTCTTAACTGACTTGCCTAGTTAAATAAAGGTTACACACACACACCACACTGACCAAAAAGTTATTTTGTTGGCATTTACGTATGTCCCCATTTACCAGTAAAACATAATCAAAACCTATTTCTTTCACTTACTTGCTGTGCTGTTTCATTTGTTCAGTTGTTTCATTCTCAACCAGGATTTCTATGGAACGCCGTTTGGGTCTTTGCGCGTCACAAAATATACACGTCAAATAACAACACTATTTGACGTGTCAAATAAGCTTGTTGACCAATCAGGACCTGAATATGACTGCACGTCACATAATAATTTAGCACGTTCATAAATTTTTTACGTAGTTATTACACATTGATTACACTATCACTCGTATTTCATATGTCACAACGATTCATCGATACGTATGCTATGATGCTGGTAAAGTTGTCTCGCGCACCTACAGTGTTGGTCATTAAAGCTAGCTGGCTTATGGATGCAAACAATGTTCTTCCCCAAAAACATAGCAAAACAACATCTGTTTCAGGTGTCATCATCTAAAATAACCCTAATTTATAAGACCGTTCGTATTTGATTAATGGTGGTCGGACCCATCTGTGAAGCTGGCCACAATAAGGATTAGCCACAATAGTGGACTTTGCGGTTAGCCTTCAAAATAAAAGTATAACATAATTCTACTATGTATTCATTTGCATCACTATTTTGAAGGCAAACAGCAAATTCCACTTATGCCTAATCCTTATTGTGGCTAGCTTCACTACACACAACCCGGTCCGCTCGAGCCTCACTAGCCAGATGATGCTAGCTGGCTGCTTATAACTTTAGCTTTAGGCAACAGGGTTAAGTAGCTGGTTAGGCATTTATTTTCATGACCTGAAGTTCAATTTCAATAGGTGAACAACAATTGGCAACCTAGCTAATACTTACTCACAAGGATTCCTAAAGCATCACTAAGAATAATGAAAATGACTGCAGTTTCTACTGGTCATTGTTTTCAGGCTGGTTGTATTGGTGCTAGCTAGGTACCAAGCTAAAGCTAGCTACCCCAGAAGTTGCAGTCTAACAAATTATGCTTTATTACCAACGCGGTATTGTAAACACGTCGTTCGTGGCCGTTGTTTGCTTGTTTGCAGACTTTCCATAGTATGTGTGTCGTGAAGCTAATAGCAGTGATGCTATTCCATCACCCACAACAGAGAACGGTTGATTGTCAAGGGCAATGAATTCCATTATCTTGGCTCTAATGGATTTCGCCTTTGAGTTGTCTTGTTGAAATGTTGTTACTCTTTCAAATGACTGCTTGACTTGTTGATTGCTCGATCCATACAGCAGCCATTGTGGGCTAGGTTAGGAATGCTGTGTTGCACATGTAGCGCAAAATTATGTCATGATCCTACATTTATATAGGTATTTACGGTAGCTTTGACATCGGTGTTAAACTAGACATCGGGCCGATACAGATGTTGGCATTTTTAGCTATTATCGGCCGATTCCGATATATCGTGCATCCCTAGTTTTAAGCTTTTTCTTGAGTGGGAAGCTTGATGAAATCCAGTCAATATTTAAATCGCCCCAAAAAATATACCTCTGTTGATATCACATATATTATCAAGCATTTCACATGTTATCCAGATACTGACTGTTAGCACTTGGTGGTCTATAGCAGCTTCCCATCAGAATGGGCTTTAGGTGAGGCAGAAGAAGCTGTAGCCATATTACTTCAACAGTATTTAACATGAGATCCTCTCTCTAAGCTTTACAGGAATGTGGTTCTGAAATATAAACGGCAACACCTCCACCTTTGGCATTTCTGTCTTTTCTGTAGATGTTATAACAATGTATTGCTACCACTGTATCATCAAAGGTATTATCGAAGTGAGTTTCAGAGATTGTCAGAATATGAATGTCATCTGTTACTAACACATTTTTGATTTCATGAACCTTGTTTCTTAAGCTAAATATGTGAACATGGGCTCTTTTTAGACCTTGATTTTTTTCTTTGCTTTACTGGGAAGCTTAGCAGACATAGACATGCTCATGTTATTTATGTTAGTGCAGGTTGAGCTTCACACAGTGGACTTCCTAGTAGGGCACACCGCCTCAGTGCTAACAGTATAACTCTGGTTCATTGGCACATGATTGCTGCATTCAATAGCTGTAGGATCAACATAGGCATTCAGGGACATACATTAGGTTACTTACATTGTGGTGTAGTGTACATTTGCTGAAGCATTATGACAACTCAGTGACACAATGGTAGGGATTAACTGAGCGGGGCTTGAGTCATTGACTCAACTCAGCCTTATAATGCTGTGAAAGGATTCAGGAACCCAAATTATTTGGCTGGATTCCATCCTCCTTATAAAACAAGCTTTGTTTCCAGAAGGTATCAAAATTGTCAATAAATGTTACACCCACAGAGCTGCAATAGCCTCGTAGCCAGTTATGGATGGTTAAAAGTCTGCTGAAATGTACTGTAACTCAGTGAAATCTTTGAAATGATTTCATGTTGCGTTTTTATATTTTTGTTCAGTAAACATTGTACTCGCATAGGTTTCAAAAATATAAATGCATTCTCTGTCTCTCCCTTTCTTTCTAGCACTGCCTCTGTCAGTATACAGGTGGAATTAATGTCCTGATAAGGATCTGTGAGAGTCAAGGTTAGAACCATCCTCCAAGAGCAGCCTTGGTTATAGTTATAGGCATTTGCTCTGTATTCTTCCCTTTTCTACACAGTCACAGGCCAAGCTACTCTATGCTCAATAAATAAATAAAGTGCCTTTTAAAAAGTATTTACACCCTTTTGACAATTTCCCAATTTTGTTGTTTTACAGACTGAATTTAAAATGGATTAAATTGAGATCGTGTCACTGGCCTGCACATACCCCATAATGTCAAAGTGAAATTATGTTTTTACATATTCATTAAAAATCAAAAGCTGAAATGTCTTGAGTCAATAAGTATTCAACCCCATTTGTTATGGCAAGCCTAAATAATTTCAGGAGTGAAGAAAATCACTTAACAAGCCACATAACAAATTGCACGGACTCACTCTGTGTACAATAATAGTTTGTGTGTTTAACACTATTTTTGCATAACTACCCACACATATCTGTAAGGTCCCTCAGTTGAGCAGTGAATTTCCTACACAGATTCGACCACAAACACCAGGGAGGTTTTCCAATGCCTCGCAAAGAAGGGCACCTATTGGTAGATGGATAAAAATAGAAAAAGCAGACACTGAATATCCCTTTGAGCGTGGTGAAATTATTAATTACGCTTTGGATGGTGTATCAATAGACCCAGTCACTACAATGATACAGGCATCCTTCCTAACTCAGTTGCCGGAGAGGAAGGAAACAACTCTGGGATTTCACCATGAGGCCTATGGGGACATTAAAACAGTTAGAGTTTAATGGCTGTGATATAAAACTGATGGATCAACAACATTGTAGATCCTTCTTCATTTAGGTTAGTATTGTAGAGGAAGCCTGTACATAATACAATTAATCCAAAACATGCATCCTGTTTGCAATAAGGCGAGTGGGAAAGCTACCGTTACCGTCAATATTACTCGCCAACGTGCAATCACTGGACAATAAATTAGACGAGGTACGATCACGAATATCCTACCAACGGGACATCAAAAACTGTAATATGTTTCACGGAATCGTGGCTGAATGATGACATGGATATTCAGCTAGCGGGATATATGCTGCACCGACAAGATAGAACAGCACACTCTGGTAAGAAGAGGGGTGGTCTGTGCATATTTGTAAACAACAGCTGGTGCACGAAATCTAAGGAAGTCTCTAGATTTTGCTCGCCTGTAGTAGAGTATCTTGTGATAAAAATGCAGACCACAACATTTGCCTAGAGTTTTCAGCTATACTTTTCGTGGCTGTTGATATACCACCACAGACGGATGCTGGCACTAAGACTGCACTCAGTCAGCTGTAATAAGGAAATAAGCAAACAGGAAACTGCACACCCAGAGGCGGTGCTCCTGGTGGCCGGAGACTTTAATGCAGGGACACTTAATTCAGTTCTACCTAATTTCAATCAACATGTTAAATGTGCAACCAGAGGGGAAAAAATTCTTGATCACCTGTACTCCACACACAGAGACGCGTACAAAGCTCTCCCTCGCCCTCCATTTTTGGTAAATCCGACCACAATTCTATCCTCCTGATTCCTGCTTACAAGCAAAAATGAAAGCAGGAAGCACTCTGTCTATAAAAAAGTGGCTGTTTTGCTATCATAGACTGAAACATGTTCTGGGATTCTTCCGATGGAATTGAGGAGTACACCACATCAGTCACTGGCTTTATCAATAAGTGCATCGAGGACGTCGTCCCCGAAGTGACTGTACGTACATACCCCAAACAGAAGCCATGGATTACAGGCAACATTTGCACTGAGCTAAAGGGTAGAGCTGCGGGACTCTTCAAGGTGCGGGACTCTAACACGGAAGCTTATAAGAAATCGTGCTATGCCCTCCGACGAACCATCAAACAGGCAAAGCGTCAATACAGGGCTAAGATTGAATCCTACTACACCGGCTCTGACACTCGTCTTATGTGGCAGGGCTTGCAAACTATTACAGACTACAAAGGGAAGCACAGCCGTGAGCTGCCCAGTGACATGAGCCTACCAGATGAGCTAAATCACTTCTATGCTCGCTTCGAGGCAAGCAACACTGAGGCCTGCATGAGAGCATCAGCTGTTCCGGACGACTGTGTGATCACGCTCTCCGTAGCCGACGTGAGTAAGACCTTTAAACAGGTCAACATTCACAAGGCTGCGGGGCCAGACGGATTACCAGGATGTGTGCTCCGGGCATGTGCTGACAAACTGGCAGGTGTCTTCACTGACATTTTCAACATGGCCCTGATTGAGTATGTAATACCAACATGTTTCAAGCAGACCACTATAGTCTCTGTGCCCAAGAACACGAAGGCAACCTGCCTAAATGACTACAGACCCGTGGCACTCATGTCCGTAGCCATGAAAGGCTGGTAATGGCTCACATCAACACCATTGTCCCAGAAACCCTAGACCCACTCCAATTTGCAAACAGATCCACAGATGATGCAATCTCTATTGCACTCCACACTGCCCTTTCCCACCTGGACAAAAGGAATGCCTATGTGAGTGCTATTCTTTGACTACAGCTCAGCGTTCAACATCATAGTACCCTCAAAGCTCATCACTAAGCTAAGGATCCTGGGACTAAACACCTCCCTCTGCAATTGGATCCTGGACTTCCTGACGGGCCGCCCCCAGGTGGTGAGGGTAGATAGCAACACATCTGCCACGCTGATCCTCAACACTGGAGCCCCTCAGGGATGCGTGCTCAGTCCCCTCCTGATGATTGTGGACTACAGGAAAAGGAGGACCGAGCACGCCCCCATTCTCATCGACGGGGCTGTAGTGGAGCAGGTTGAGAGCTTCAAGTTCCTTGGTGTCCACATCACCAACAAACTATCATGGTCCAAACACACCAAGACAGTAGAAAAGAGGGCACGACAAAGCCTATTCCTCCTCAGGAAACTAAAAAGATTTGGCATGGGTCCTGAGATCCTCAAAAGGTTCTACAGCTGCAACATCAAGAGCATCCTGACTGCTTGCATCACTGCCCGGTATGGCAATTGCTCGGCCTCTGACGGCAAGGCACTACAGAGGGTAGTGCGTACGGCCCAGTACATCACTGGGGCTAAGCTGCCTGCCAACCAGGACCTCTACACCAGGCGGTGTCAGAGGAAGGCCCTAAAAATTGTCAAAGACCCCAGCCACCCCAGTCATAGACTGTTCTCTCTACTACGGCCTGGTAAGCAGTACCGGAGTGCCAACATTTATTTTTACCACCAAGCCATAAGACTCCTGAACAGGTAATCAAATGGCTGCCAGGACTATTTGCATTGTGTGTGTGTGTGTGTGTGTGTGTCCTGACCAACCAGTGCCCCCGCACATTGGCTAACTGGGCTATCTGCATTGTGTCCCGCCACCCGCCAACCCCTCTTTTTTACGCTACTGCTACTCTCTGTTTATCATATATGCATAGTCACTTTAACCTTATCTACATGTACATACTACCTCAATCAGCCCGACTATCCAGTGCCTGTATGTAGCCTCGCTACTGTTTTTTTTTCACTGTCTTTTTTACTGTTGTTTTTATTTCTTTACCTACCTATTGTTCACCTAATACCTTTTTTTGCACTGTTGGTTAGAGCCTGTAAGTAAGCATTTCACTGTAAGGTCTACACTTGTTGTATTCTGCGCGCATGACAAACTTTTATTTGATTTATCAAGATGAAAATCTGTAGAGTTGATATAGCAGTGCAGCTCTGTCACAGGCTCACTACCAGTGTAGGGGAAATACTACTGTGACTTTCTCTGTTTCACTCACATCGCACTCAAAAACACACTCACACTTGCACACACACAAACACACAGCCGTGCTGCTCATTGTAGCAGTCAACTTAACATGGAGCCATTTTGACATGGACCTCATTCAGATCGATTTCCTGCTTCTCTCCAGGGGGTACTTCAGGCCTCAAACATTACATGGCTACCAGTGTGTGATTAGTCAATTAATTATTCTATAGGTTGCATTGACATGGTGGATTAATGCCTGTAGCCGCTAATTATCCTTTACCATGATCCTTGCTATGCCCTTGAAGGTTAAAGGTGTGTGTGTTCGGGATGTGATAAAATGAAAAAAAAAAAAAATCCTAACCTAGCCCACAATGTCTGCTGTGTGGAATGAGCAGTCATTTGAAAGGGTAAGAGACAACTCAGTCGAAATCCATTAATTCCAAGATAATAGCATTCATTGCCCTTGACAATCAACCATTCTCTGTCGTGGGTGATGTTGGCTTTCGCGACTGGTCGAGCGCCGTTTCACACTACCAAGTGCACTATTTTTCGGAGTTACACGGTAACGTTGATAGCGTCACTTCTATTAGCTTTCCCGACATATGGAACGCCGTTTGGGTCTTTGCGTGTCAAAAAAGATACACGTCAAATAACACTATTTGACAATAACACTATTTGACGCGTTAAATAAGCTTTTAATTTGACACGTCAAATAACACAGTTATTTTATAGGATGTTGTGCGTTCTGAATTTGCACGTGCAGGCCAAGCGCCACCCCTACTATCAGTAGCACTGTCAAAGCTTTGCAAACATCGGCCACGAACGATGTGTTTACAATACGCGTTGGCAATAAAGCATTATTTGTTCGACCGCAACTTCTGGGGTAGCTAGCTAGCTTTAGCTTGGTACCTAGCTAGCACCAATTCAACCAGCCTGAAAACAATGACCAGTAGAAACTGCAGTCATTTTCATTATTCTTAGCAATGATTTAGGAATCCTTGTGAGTAAGTATTAGCTAGGTAGCCATTTGTTGTTCGCATATTGAAATTGAACTTCAGGTCATGAAAATAAATACCTAGCCAGCTACTTAACCCTGTTGCCCAAAGCTAACGTTATAAGCAGCCAGCTAGCATCATCTGGTTAGTGATGTTCGACCGGACCGGGATATGTTGTGAAGCTAGCCACAATAAGGATTAGGCACAATAGTGGAGTTTGCTGTTTGCCTTCAAAATAAAAGTACCTATTTGAAAGTGATGCAGAAGGTTACAATTGATGGACTCATGCCATATTTAGACAAGGTAATGTTAAACAAGTTTGGAATGTGAAGCAATGAAATGGGGTATCAGTCTACTCTGTGACACCCACAGAACACAACTGAAGAGTTTACGCAAATATTAGCGTTGTAGCTCTTATCGCGGGACTGTGACTGTGTGAAATCACCTCTCCAGTCAGCATATTGTGTGTATTGACATTCATATTGCATTGTACAGCTTTACCTAAGGATTGGGGATAAATGAAATGGGGTATCAGTCTACTCAATATCCATTATATATTCTCGCAACGTCCACCTCAGTTATCAGACTCCAAAACATCCACGCAGTATTGTTTTTCTTCTGGAATAGAGTTCAATACACATAGGTTGACAATACATGTGGCTCAATTCAGTTTCAGAGTTAGCTAGCAAGCTATAGCTACTGAAACAGATTGTAGTTTTGCTATGTCTTTGGGGAAGAACAATGTTTGCATCCATGAGCTAGCTAGATTTTTTTTATGACCAGCACTGTAGGTGCGCGAGACAACTTTACCAGCATCCTAGAATACGTATCGATGAATCATTGTGACATATGAGTGATTGTGTAATAACTACGTAAAAAATGAATGAACGTGTTAAATTATTATGTGACGTGCAGTCATATTCAGGTCCTGATTGGTCAACAAGCTTATTTGACATGTCAAATAACACTATTTGACATATCTTTTTTGACAAGCAAAGACCCAAATGGCGTTCCGTAGAAATCCTGGTTGAGAATGAAACGACTGAACAAATGAACAACGAAACAGCACAGCAAGTAAGTGGAAAAAAAAAAAAAAAAGTTTTGATTATGTTTTACTGGTAATCGGGACATATGTAAATGCCAACAAAAGGAAAATATCGGTATCGGCCAAAAATTGAATATCGGTGCATCACTACTCTGAATACTTTTTGAATGCACTGTATAGAAGTGCTTTGTAGTTTATTTTGATACATTGATCTTTATGGTAATTTCTATCTATTTTATTTATGTATTTAAAAAAGGTTCTACAGTCCTGTGTGTGAGTATATGTGCTCATGCATGTGTGCACCTCCCTCCTAGTACTGATTTTTAAATACTCCTCACATCTTGGCAAAAAAATCATCCACGGTCATGTGACCTTTGGAGCGCTGCATGGTGGGGGCTACTGCTGGATGATCTCTTCAATGACCAGAATGATCCCAGATGTCACCCTATTCCATATAAAGTGCACCGTTTTGACCAAGGCTCATATAATAGATCCCTGAATACATCAATAACCATAATTACATTCAATGCTAGAAAGAGCAGCCAGCAGCACTCGCTCTAAAGAGCTCCTCTCGTCACCCCGCCAAGTGCCTAGTCAGCCTACACTGAATTCACTTCAATCACCAGAGCTGTGTGTCCTCCGAAACACAACTCAACCAAGCCGCACTGCTTCTTGACACAATGCCCACTTAACCCGGAATCCAGCCGCACCAATGTGTCGGAGGAAACACCGTACACCTGGCAACCGTGTCAGTGTGCACTCTGACCCCGGCCCGCCACAGGAGTCGCTAGTGCGCAATGGGACAAGGACATCCCTGCCAGCCAAAACCTCCCCTAACCCGGACGACGCTGGGCCAATTGTGCACCGCCCCATGGGTCTCCCGGTCACAGCCGGCTGTGACGGCGCCTGGACTCGAACCCAGAATCTCTAGCCTTAGACAACTGCGCCACTCGGGAGGCCGTACAATCAAATCTAAATAAAGAAGGTACACTGCATATATTCACCTATTTTTTTCTTTCTGTATCAGGATCTTCTTGAATGTGCAGGTAGGTAGGCAATGTTATGTTGCTAAGATTAGAATCCCAGCACCATGTTCACTACTACAACAGGGAGAAGGAATCACACCGCTTGAGAGTGTTTTGGTCTTTGATACTGCAGCTGTATGGAAGCACAGATGTGATATTCTACATCACACTTTGAATTAGAATCGGCACACGGTGTGTGTGTGTTTGTCAGTCCCGTTTCCTTCCGTGGTGGCTGGATCTAGTTCAATGTGATGGTGTATTCTCTGTGGATCCATTATCCAGGCCACACTGGGAAGGGTGAAGGAAGGGAAAGAGAGGAAAGGCCCTCTGTGGGAACCACCCTGAGGAGAGAAGACCGGAGAGGGAGGAGGGCAGAGGATACGAGAGGAGAGAATGTAAGAAGAGAGGAAGGGCCCACTGTGGGATCTCACTTTGTTCTGAGGACCACCCCAAGGAGAGAAGACAGGAGAGGGAGGAGATGGCGAGGATACGAAAGGAGAGGAGAGAATGTGAGATGAAAGGAGTGTTTGCTCACAGTTTCCATCGTTCCTCATTTCCTCTCCTTTTCTTGTCCTCTCTGTTTTCTCTCCGTGCAGTGACAGTGTTACCCATGGCCACAGATCATGACCAGCAGGACAGTAATATCCCTGGTTAAGTCCCAGTTTCACAGACCAATGGCTGTTCTTTATTTCTGATTCGTGGGGGGCGGGGACTGTAACTGTACTGTAACTGTGCACTGTGTATATGACTTCACAATTCCATCAGGTAAAATCTATTTCTTGAGTAGCACGGTAGAGGATGATGGGTAACGTAGGTCAGGGTCCTGGTGGTCTGGCACATGTTCAGCGGGTTGTCATGGTAATGCTGTCTTAACCAAACAGTGGCGATCTGTCATTCGTTAGCCGATCAGAGACATGCTTGACATGTTCATTAAATGAAATGTCCGTGCGAACACATCTCCTCAGAGAGAGAGGGGAAGAGGATGGAGAGGAGAGAGAATATTCTGTGAAACAGCTCTCGTCTCTTCTCCTCCTGTTTTTAATGAGCAGAGGGTTGATGTCAAACTTATATTGTCCCATTGGCAGCTGCTGTCTGAGTGGGATAAATACTCCAACCCCCCAAAAACTACCAACTGCCAGTCATTCCCGTGTGCGATTGCCCCAATTGGCTGTTGGACAGTTGCTATGGTTACAGTTGTTGCTGAGACATTCCTTCACTCGGGCGAACAGTCGGGCCCCGCTGGGACTTGGTGTCTGGGAGGGGGATGTGACTTACACATAGTACGCAGCGCCTTTCTGTCTTTCTATTTCTCTCTCAATTCAGTTCAATTTGCTTTATTGGAATGACCTAACAATGTACATATTGCCAAAGCATACTTCTCTCTCTCTCTCTGTTTTAAAAGAGCTCTGAAAGGCTTTTAGAATAATTAAACCTCTCTGACAGGATAGGCACCTCTTCTCACACCCATCTATCCCTGTCTTTCTCTCTCTTTCTTACTCACCTACTGGGGACAGCCAGACAGACAGCTCTTATGGTTCTGTTTAGAAAAAAATATTTTCTAAAGAGATTTGTCTGGCCTGGTATCAGATCTCTCTCCAACGCCGTGGGTTCTCAGATGCCAGGTCTGTTATGGACTGTGATTGACTGCCCTCACACTGGGTGAATCTCAGGAGCATCAGCCTTCTGTCCTCCTTACTGTCCTGGGGAGAGGAGATGAGGTGACAGAGACGCAAAGGAACTTCTTTGATCAGATCTGGAGTCAGTTCTCAGCAGTTCTTGGCCAGAGCCTTGGCCAGTCTCCGGAGGCTAGTCAGACTGTCTGCTCCCAGCTGGTCAAGGATGCTGGGGAGCATCTCTGTCAGCTGCTTGGTCTTGGCGTGGCCAGTGATGGGTGAAGGTGTTGGCTGCCAGGTAGGCCTGTACTTGGGGGTTGTTGAAGTGGATCACTGTCCCCTGGTTTGTGAATATTCTATATGAGGACAAAGTACTTTTAAATGTAGATCCAGAAATGTTTTGTTTGCATGTTTCGGTTTTGCACTACACAGCTGATTCAAATAACCAACTCATTATCAAGCTTTGATTATTTGAATCGGCTGTGTAGTGCTAGGGCAAAAACCAAAACGTGCAACCAGGGGGGGCCCCAGGACAGAGTTTGGGAATCCCTAACGTAGAGTAAGGCATTGTCGGCAGACTAGATTGATGCAATTCAATGCATGATTAATATAATTAACCTATTTCTAAAACTAACCAATTTTTTAAACTTCTTATAAAGTTGGTTTTGTAGGATAAACTGAAATGTGATATTTTTAACTGATATTATGATTGTTGCATATCTGCAAAGTAGTTTATACACTGTCAGTTCCACTTTAAGCCGTCCAATGATAAACCACTGTGGAGAAGTGGTGGGAGGGTTAATTCCAGGAAACTAACCCTGCCAGCTTTTAATGGAACAGAGCATATTAAATGGGCATTTACCATCTCTGTGGCTTTCAGCTTTCAGCCTCCTACTGAGAGAGAGATGGAAAGCGAGATGAGCACGACTTGTTGAAATTAGGGGCTGTTACGGTGGCCGTATTACCGCTACACCGGCAGTCACGAGTCAAGACCTCAGTCAAATAACACATGACGGTTTAGTCACGGTAACTAGGCTTTTCCAAGCTCTGATGCTACTGATGGTCATTAGTAGCCTACCAAACATGCTAACTGCCTGGTACTCGCCACTCTTTTGTCCCTCTAATCACTCTGACATCGACGCAAATGTAATCAAAAGTCAAATCAAACACTTCATGATCTCATGTTGCGCAACATTTCTATAGGCTATGCAATTGAGTGAAAATGTTTTGATGGCCTCTATTAAAAAGAGCAGGATCCCATCAGCTTTCTATAGACTAGGCCTACTATATTTATTTCTCAACTTTCCTAATATTAAGCACATTGCTTCTCTTTACAACAGGAGTATAGCCTACCTGGCTGGCATGAACATGAACCACAGGAAAAGCGTCCTCCATTCGCTGTTTAAGTGCATAGATGACATGTATTTTTTCCCCTGCCCCTGTTCCGAGACAGGTGCATGATAATGGTCCGTTCTAAATCAACTAATTTCACACACATTATTTAGTGTATTTAAAGACAATATTAAATCAAGAACAGTCTGATGGATGACATCAGCCTATCGCTTGTGAATGATGTATTATCACTTGTGAATGATGCCCAGCGTCTGCAGTAAGGCAAGAAACTGCCCACACCTCCATGTAGCCTAGGTCATAGGCCTATATGTTTGTATCACAACTAAAGTGTCCAATTAACTTCTTAAAATGAAGCATGTGAATCGGCTTTACGACCGGTGTAGAGCCTAACTGGCATAGTACATAGGCGGCGTGTGAGTTTCACGTTTGGGTAAGGTAATTTTTAACATAAAAATGCACCTTTTATAATAAAGCATTACATGCATAATCACATTTGTGATCACTTTTGAGAACAGTGTTTTTCTGCTAATTCATTGCATTTTGGAACATTCGCGCTTATAGCCTACTGCCGTGTGCGCATTTCTGCGCTTATGTGAAGAAATGGCCTAATAGTTTATCAACATTTTAAGATAAATGTTCTGATCTATTGCATCAGCCTCATAGATTTCAAATGAATACACTATTTTAAAAGCAATCGCATCCCACAATTTGTCCCTGAGCATGTTTGGAATATTTCTTTCTGGCACAGAATTACAAGTTGACCAATAGAATAGGTTAACTTTTATACTATGGGGGATAGTAGATTGACATTGGCTAGTGCTTTTGCTGTTCGTTAGTCCTACTCATCTTGTTGGCTGACAAAGTAAATGTGGACAGTTCTTCTAACATCTTCACTATGCGCCTCGGATTTCGATAAGAAGGACGCTCACGCATTCTCGATGTGTCGAGAATCGGTAGTATAGGTAGAAGTCAAGGATCGGTAGTATAGTCAGTTTTACGAGGGTATGTTTGGCAGCATGAGTGAAGGAGGCATTGTTGCGAAATAGGAAGCAGATTCTCGATATAATTTTGATTTGGAGATGCTTAATGTGAGTCTGGAAGTAGAGTTTACAGTCTAACCAGACACCTAGGTAGTTGTCCACATGTTCTAAGTCAGAACCTTCCAGAGTAGTGATGCTAGTCGGGCGGGCGAGTATGTTTAACAATCGGTTGAAGAGCATGCATTTAGTTTTACTAGCATTTAACAGCAGTTGGAGGCCACGGAAGGAGAGTTGTATGGCATTGAATCGTAATGGTCAATTAATCGGAATGGTCAATTAATTAGGGCCGATTTCAAGTTTTCATAACAATCGGTAATCTGCGTTTTTGGACGCTGATTACATTGCGCTCCACGAGGAGACTGCGTGGCAGGTTGACTACCTGTTACGCAAGTGCAGCAAGAAGCCAAGGTAAGTTGCAAGCTAGCATTTAAACTTCTTTTAGAAAAACAATCAATCTTCACATAATCACTAGTTAACTACACATGGTTGATGATAATTACTAGTTTATCTAGTGTAATTAATTTGCCAGAATTGTACATAATTTTGACATAACATTGAAGGTTGTGCAATATTTAGACTTAGGGATGCCACCCGTTAGATAAAATACAGAACTGTTCCGTATTTCACTGAAAGAATAAACGTTTTGTTTTCGAAATGATCGTTTCCGGATTTGACCATATTAATGACCTAAGGCTCGTATTTCTGTGTGTTATTATGTTATAATTAAGTCTATGATTTGATAGAGCAGTCTGAGCGGTGGTAGGCAGCAGCAGGCTCGTAAGCATTCATTCAAAGAGCACCTTCGTGCGTTTTGCCAGCAGCTGTTCGCTGTGCTTCAAGCATTGAGATGTTTATGACTTCAAGCCTATCAACTCCCGAGATTAGGCTGGTGTAACCGAAGTGAAATGGCTAGCTAGTTAGCGGGGTGCGCACTAATAGAGTTTCAATCGGTGACGTCACTCGCTCTGAGATCTTGAAGTAGTTGTTCCCCTTGCTCTGCAAGGGCCGCAGCTTTTGTGGAGCGATGGGTAACGATGCTTTGATGGTGGCTGTTGTCGATGTGTTCTTGGTTCGAGGCCAGGTAGGGGCGAGGAGAGGGACGGAAGCTATACTGTTACTGGCAATACTATAGTGTCTTTAAGAACATCCAATAGTCAAAGGTATTTAAAATACAAATGGTATAGAGAGAAATAGTCCTATAATTCCGATAATAACAACAACATAACTTCTTACCTGGGAATATTGAAGACTCATGTTCTGAGCAAGGAACTTAAACGTTTTTACATGGCACATTTTGCACTTTTACTTTCTTCTCCAACACTTTGTTTTTGCATGATTTAAACCAAATTGAACATATTTCATTATTTATTTGAGGCTAAATTGTTTTTATTGATGTATTAAGTTAAAATTAAAGTGTTCATTCAGTATGTTGTAATTGTCATTATTACAAATAAAAAATATCGGCCAATTTTAATCGGTATCGGCTTTTTTTGGTCCTCCAATAATCGGTCGACCTCTAGTTTGGAGGTTAGTTAACACAGTGTCCAAAGAAGGGCCAGAAGTATATAGAATGGTGTCGTCTGCGAAGAGGTTGATCAGAGAATCTCCAACAGCAAGAGCAACATCATTGATATATATATATATATATACTGAGAAAAGAGTCGGCCTGAGATTTGAACCCTGTGGCACCCCCATAGAGACTGCCAGAGGTCCGGACAACAGGCCCTCCGATTTTACACACTGAACTCTGTCTGAGAAGTAGTTGTTGAACTAGGTGAGGCAGTCATTTGAGAAACCAAGGCTATTGAGTCTGCCTATAAGAATGCGGTGATTGACAGTGTCGAAAGCCTTGGCCAGGTCTATGAAGACGGCTGCACAGTACTGTCTTTTATCGATGGCTGTTATGGTATTGTTTAGGACCTGCGGTGTGGCTGAGGTGCACCCATGACCAGGTTGCATAGTGGAGAAGGTACTGTGGGATTCGAAATGGTCGGTGATCTGTTTGTTAACTTTGTTTTCGAAGATTTTAGAAAGGCAGGGCGGGATGGATATAGGTCTATAACAGTTTGGGTCTGGAGTCTCTCCCCGTTTTGAAGAGGGTGTGTGTGTGTGTGTAACCTTTTATTTAACTAGGCAAGTCCGATAAGAACAAATTCTTATTTACAATAACGGCCTGCCCCGGCCAAACCTGGACGACGCTGGGCCAATTGTGCACCACCCTATGGTACTCCCAGTCACGGCCAGATGTGATGCAGCCTGGATTCGAGTCAGGGACTATAGTGTCGCCTTTTGCACTGAGATGCAGTGCCTTAGACCGCTGCGCCCGTGTGTGTGTGTGTGTTAACTATTTAACTACTAGAATGCTTAAAAGGCTGCTAAAATTAAATATCTGTTATCGGTATAGTTGTTTTGGCAAGGAAAATATCGGATATCGGTATCGGCCAAAAAATGTAATATCGGTGCATCACTACTCTGAATACTTTTTGAATGCACTGTATAGAAGTGCTTTGTAGTTTATTATGATACATTTATAAAATGCAGATAGAAATTACCATAAAGATCAATGTATTTTTTAAAAATGTTCCACAGCCCTGTGTGAGTATGTGTTCATGCATATGTTTACCTCCCTCCTAGTACTGATTTAAATACTCCTCACATCTTGGCAAAAAAATAATCCACGGTCATGTGACCTTTGGAGCGCTGCATGGTGGGGGCTACTGCTGGATGATCTCTTCAATGACCAGAACGATCCCAGATGTCACCCTATTCCATATAAAGTGCACCGTTTTGACCAAGGCTCATATAATAGATCCCTGAATACATCAATAACCATAATTACATTCAATGCTAGAAAGAGCAGCCAGCAGCACTCGCTCTAAAGAGCTCCTCTCGTCACCCCGCCAAGTGCCTAGTCAGCCTACACTGAATTCACTTCAATCACCCGGTGACACATTGCTTTTTTTGGCCTTGATCTCATTGGAGGAGTGTACCGCTCAACTTAACTCCAGTTCCTTTCCCTACTGTAAGCACTTTTTTGTTTTATTAGCATTTTGCAGGCAAATCACATTTTTGGCGGCGAATGGCTTTTTGTATGGTTTGCATGGAATGACGGTTTTATTGACTGTCTTCGAAGATTCAATATCGAATGTTATCACGCTTGGTTACTTTATCTACACCTAAATATTCTGATTTAGTTGAAGGTGTGCTAGCACTTGGCTGGAACACAACTCTGCACGTCACATGGGTCCTTTGGACCAGGATTGAGGAGTTCCAACTTAACTCTATACATCACAGGCTAGAGTTTCTTTTGAATGACAGGTGAAGATTTGAGTGACAAGCCACAGGTGGTCATGATTCTCTCTTCTCAGCCTTTTCACTGTTGGAATATTGGAAACAAGAAATTAGGGGGCTGGGCCTCAACCTGACTCTGTCAGTCACTGTCACCATTGTGATATTGAGGCTGACAGACTGCTGGAGAAGCAAGTATCCATGTTCACGTCTATTCATCGCTCTCCTCGTGCTAATAAATATGTAGTCATGCATGTGTGTATCTTGTTTGTGTGTGTTCATGTGCTCTTAATTTCCATATACATAAATTACAAAGATGTCAACAACATCCCATCAGAAACGCTACAGTAATGATTTACCAACATGTAATAAGATTTCATGGAGAGTTGTGGGGGGGGGGGGGGGGGGGGGGAAGAGAGAGAGAGAGAGAGAAACACATTCCAGTGAGTGGGGGACTCTCATGGGCCTAATGTAGTAATCCCTACCCTGGTCGCATCTCTCTTGTAGTGAGTATTCCTCTGGGTGTCCCCTCATCTCTACCCTGGGGAGGCAGACACACTGCTCTTCTCTGCGCTGCTTAGGGATCCCCTGGCTCCTGTCTGCCTGCTGCCATGCTGCTGTCATACTGCCAGCCCTAACAGCCTTTCCTCTACTGGGCTCTTCTCTCTGCTGGAGGACTGGCAAAGGAAATGGGAGTGTAAGAGAGGAAGTGAGGGGTAAAGAGAGTGGAGAGAGAGTTGGAGGAAAGGTCAGAGAGAGAGAAACGGACAGATAGAGATCAACCAATCCGAATGGGTTCTCAACAGAATCCATGAATGAAACACTGACACTTCAGTAAACGTGTTATTGTGCCTAGCTAAGATGGAATACATTGATAGATGGTGGTAAGACCTGAGATTGAGAGGGGGGGGGCAGGGAAACAGAGTGAAAAGAGATAGCGGGGGAGAGCGAAGCATTTAAACTGCCTCTGGCAGTGTGTATAGTAATGACTAGCTGTGTCTCAGTGGATGGGCTCTACTTCTGTGGCATGTCTTTCATGACCACCACTTTGCATGTTGATTTGCCTGGTAATGTAAAACATGGCAAGCACAGGTTGAAATAGTGTGTGTGTGTGTGTGAAGGTGAGCGCATGCGTACACACTGCCGAGGCTGTCTCTTTGCCCTCCCAGCCCAGCTTGTCAGTAAAAATTAGGACAGGTCTCTCCGAGAGAGGCACTGAGAATATACAAGCCACAGCAGTGCTGATGCTCTCTTCCTGTGTGTGTGTGTGTGTGTGTGTGTGTGTGAAAGAAAGTGGGAGGGAAAGGGTGAAAGATGGACAAAAAGCAGTAGCTAGCTTCTACCTGTGGAGCTGGGCTGTGACCTGTTGAAAAGTCTCAGGTCATATTAGCATGCTCTGTTGCAACTGTTCTCTCCAGATGTTGCCAAGCATAATCCTGCTCGGTTGCCACACACAACTCCATGTCCTTTCAAACAGTACGAGCCACCATGGAAATAGAAAACATATTCACTACTTACAGTAAATATTAATATAGTATTTCTATGGGTATGATATGTGTCTAGTCTGTTATTCTGTAGTATTCCCGTTTGTATTAGATACAATCAAATCTAAATGAAGAAGGAACACTGCATATATTCACCTATTTTTTTCTGTATCAGGATCTTCTTGAATGTGCAGGTAGGTAGGCAATGTTATGTGGCTAAGATTAGAATCCCAACACCATGTTCACTACTACAACAGGGAGAAGGAATCACACAGCTTGAGAGTGTTTTGGTCTTTGATACTGCAGCTGTATGGAAGCACAGATGTGATATTCTACCTCACACTTTGAATTAGAATCGGCACACGGTGTGTGTGTGTGTGTGTGTGTGTTTGTCAGTCCCGTTTCCTTCCGTGGTGTCTGGATCTAGTTCAGTGTGATGGTGTATTCTCTGTGGATCCATTATCCAGGCCACACTGGGAAGGGTGAAGGAAGGGTGAACTAAGAGTGGGAGAGGAAAGAATGATGGAGAGAAGAGGGGCGGAGGAGGGAGGGAAGAGGTGAAGGAGGGAGAGAATGGAGAGGGGTGAAGCAGGGAGGGAGGGAAGAGGGGCGAAGCAGGGAGGGAGAGGGGAAGAAGGCGGGAGGGAAGATGGGCGAAGGCGGGAGAGGGAAGAAGGCAGGGGAGAAGGAGGGCAAAGGAGGGAGGGAGGGAGAGAGGGAAGCAAGAGAGTGGGAAGAGTGAGGGAGGGAGAGGGAGAAGGAGAGAGGGAAGAAAATAGGAGAGAGTGTTTGCTCACATTTTCCATCTTTCCTCATTTCTTCTCCCCTCTCCTTTTCTTGTCCTCTCTGTTTTCTCTCCGTGCAGTGACAGTGTTTCCCATGGCCACAAATCATGACCAGCAGGACAGTAATATCCCTGGTTAAGTCCCAGTTTCACAGACCAATAGCTGTTCTTTATTTCTGATTCGTGGGGGAGGGGACTGTAACTGTGCACTGTGTATATGACTTCACAATTCCATCAGGTAAAATCTATTTCTCGAGTAGCACGGTAGAGGATGATGGGTAACGTAGGTCAGGGTCCTGGTGGTCTGGCAATGCTGTCTTAACCAAACAGTGGCGATCTGTCATTCGTTAGCCGATCAGAGACGCGCTTGACATGTTCATTAAATTAAATGTCTTTACAAACACATATCAGAGAGAGAGAGGGGAGGAGGATGGAGAGGAGAGAGCTAATGAGAAGAGTGATGGCGGGCGATACTCTGTGAAACAGCTCTCGTCTCTTCTCCTCCTGTTTTTAATGAGCAGAGGGCTGATGTCAAGCTTACTGTGCATAGAATGTTAGGGAATGACGTACAGTAAGGCATCTGTGAAAATTCTATCGCAATGTGGAGTGGGAAAGCGGCTGTGCGTTTGGACAATTAAGACACTGCAGCAAATAAAACCTATAAATAAAACTCTGTCTTGTCCGGGATCTGTCTTGTCCAGGACCGGTGCGCCTTAGACAATCAGAGCCATTTGCCACATAGGCCTGCCATCATTCACTTTGAACGGAACTATAACTACAGGCAATAGCAACAGCCACAAAATACACCTGAATTAAGTTCTGCAATTATGTCAATACCACGGGAGTCCTCTTTACATTTGGGTACTTTACAGTCCTATTGATCAAACAACCGTGAAAAAGGGTGGGGGCAGAGTTTGCTCCATGTTGTAGAATTTTTGTCAGAACTTATTTTAACTTCTTATAAAGTTGGTTTTGTAGGATAAACTGAAATGTGATATTTAACTGATATTATGATTTGTTTGTTTCATATCTGCAAAGTAGTTTAAACACTGTCAGTTCCACTTTAAGCCGTCCAATGATAAACCACTGTGGAGAAGTGGTGGGAGGGTTAATTCCAGGAAACTAACCCCGCCAGCTTTTAATGGAACAGAGCATATTAAATGGGCATTTACCATCTCTGTGGCTTTCAGCTTTCAGCCTCCTACTGAGAGAGAGATGGAAAGCGAGATGAGCACGACTTGTTGAAATGAGCATCTCAGGTTGAAAGCCTAAAACGCGGCCCACCCAGAGGCATGCTGAGATGGGGCTGTTACGGTGGCCGTATTACCGCTACACCGGCAGTCACGAGTCATGACCTCAGTCAAATAACACATGACGGTTTAGTCACGGTAACTAGGCTTTTCCAAGCTCTGATGCAGCTGATGGTCATTAGTAGCCTACCAAACATACTAACTGCCTGGTACTCACCACTCTTTTGTCCCTCTAATCACTCTGACATCGATGCAAATGTAATCAAAAGTCAAATCAAACACTTCATGATCTCATGTTGCGCAACATTTCTATAGGCTATGCAATTGAGTGAAAATGTTTTGATGGCCTCTATTAAAAAGAGCAGGATCCCATCAGCTTTCTATAGACTAGGCCTACTATATTTATTTCTCAACTTTCCTAATATTAAGCACATTGCTTCTCTTTACAACAGGAGTATAGCCTACCTGGCTGGCATGGACATGAACCATGGGAAAAGTGTCCTCCATTCACTGTTTAAGTGCATAGATGACATGTATTTTAAGAACAGTGTATTCCTGCTAATTCATTGCATTTTGGAACATTTGCGCTTATAGCCTACTGCCGTGTGCGCATTGCTGTGCTAAGATTGTGAAGAAATTGCCTAATAGTTTATCAACATTTTAAGCCAAATGTTCTGATCTGTTGCATCCGCCTCATTGCTTTTAAAATATTGTATTCATTTGAGATCTATCGCATCCCACAACTGTCCCAGAGTATGTTTGGAATATTTCTTTCTGGCACAGAAGGACAAGTCAACCAATAGAATAGGTCAACTTTTATACTATGGGGGATAGTAGATTGACATTGGCTAGTGCTTTTGCTGTATGTTAGTCCTATTCGTCTTGTTGGCTGACGAAAAGTACATATGGACAGTTCTTCTAACATCTTCACTATGCGCCTCGGATTTTGATAAGAAGGACGCTCGCGCATTCTCGATGTGTCGGTCTTCACTTGTAGCCTACTTCGGAACTGAGATGCCTATGAGAAGGGCCCGATCACATTACTGGCATTGGCTAATAAGAGTTGTGATATATGAGAGAGCCATGTGAGGGAGAGGTGCTTCAGAGCACGGCACTTGGCAGCTGGGAGAAGGGGATTATAATTGGTATATTCAGTCCAAGGGCACAACAGCCACGTTGTCCACAAAAGGGATGTATTATTTTAGGATGCGTTACGGCCACACAAGGAGGATGCCACAGTGAAATTAGAAGCCTGGTGAGATTATTACCAAGTCCTTGTTGAGTTGTGAATGAGAGACTGATGAAGTGTGTGCAGCCTGCACAAGAAACAAAGCAGAGCGCATGCCTTTCTAGCAACTTTTTTCAAATCATCATTAGTCGCATCGTGCAGCCTTAGACTGTATTAAACATTTAAACCAACGTTTGAATCGCAACTAAAGTTGCATAAATAACTAAATGAAGCATATAGGAAGACCTGTTTCTTTGTTAACCGCTCAACACAGAAAAGCCGCATGTGCACACTCCCTCGGAAATCGTTTGGAGAAAATATCCTTTCTATTTTATTCAGCTATGTTCAATTGTATTCTTCATACTCTAATATAAAATAATGCCTACGGAATTCTAAGCAAGTCTTGTCTGCTAAATTAACTAAATTAGCCCACAGCATAGCCAGATCAGGGCCTAACATAAGGACATCTATTCTGTTCTTCTGAAATATACTATGTGTCTTTTAGATCTGTCTAAAATAAATAATGGATTTGTTGTGATGGTGTGGGCTATATTAAATAGATGTATTAGACTTTTTAAAATGTAGTTGTTCCAAATGTGCGGAAGCCAGGAGATGCTGAACGTGTTTATGGGAATTAATGGTCAATTACCGTGAGACCGGCAGTTATTTGCTTGACAATCACCGGCTGACAAAATGTCATGCCCGACACAGCCCTAATGCTGAGGCACGGACACACACACACAGGGGGAACCCAGGGGCCCATTACACACAGCGAGGACCAAAGGGCCAGTCTCAGTGATGTAACCAGCCAACACAGTCTGGCTAAAATATTTATCTCCTGCTATGAGGAAGGAAACCTGGTTTTAAAATGCCGTCACGACCGCGCAGACCATACTATAGACTCTGCAGCTTTTAGACTCTATAAGACATGGACACACACACACACAGGGATCCATGCACACATACACTCACTGGCAAAGTGAGCGAGTCAGTGAGCAACACGGGTAACTGGAAACAGGAAGGCATGGACTCAGAAAGATCAGTGTTCCCTCCTGTTCTACAGCAGTCCAAAGCCTCTGCTGATCCCTGGGCTTTAACGGAATAAAGTGGAACAGGCCAGCATTTTCTGACCTTTCATCACCTTTATACAGCTCAGTAAGTGTCGGGGATAGTTCAATGGGACATGAACCAGCAGGTCAGGAGGAGAGAAGGGTAGTTCTCCCGCACCCTTTAAAAAAAAAAATCCACCTAAAATGACACACCCAAAGCTAGCTGCCTGTAGCTCAGAACCTGAAGCAAGGATATGCATTTGAAAGGTAACACTTTGTAGTTTGTGGAAATGTGAAATTAATGTAGGAGAATATAACACATTAGATCTGGTAAAAGATAATAAAAACATTAAAAAATTGTTTTGTATTTTTGTATCATCTTTGAAATGCAAGAGAAAGGCCATACATTCAGATAGGAGTCTAAGTGTAATTTAGATGTTGGCCACCAGATGGCAGCAGTGTGTGTTCAACGTTTCAGACTGAGCCAATAAAGAATTACATTACTACAGTAATGTACATAACTATAGAGAATATACAAAAATGCTATGGTAATAAAACATTTAAGTGTACACACTCCCAGGAATGTCATACAAGATAGATAATTATCTTCCCTACAGAAAATACACTAACCTTCACACATCTAGCTAGCCGGGCGGGGTCGGTGTGGGGCCAGAGACAGCAGGGGTTCAAACTGTAGAACCCAGTTCTTACATTTGAATATAAAAATGGATTTTATCAAACAAAACTACTACATTTTATCTCTGGGACCCTCAAGGTGACAAATCAGTACATTATTTACCTAAAGAGGTGAATGTGTCAAACCAGTTGCCTTGATAAGTGTTTTGTTGTACACTCTCCTCAAACAATAGCATGGTATTGTTTCACAGTAATAGCTACTGTAAATTGGACACTGCACTTAGATTAACACGAATGTAAGCTTTCTGCCCATATAAGACATGTCTATGTCCCGGAAAGTTGGCTGTTGTATACAACATTCTCTAGTCACATTAGTGCACGTTTGCAACAACCTTCCCGGTTTAGGGACACCGATCCCGTAGAGGTTAACGTTTCCAAGCCATGGCAGAGGAGTCACTTACTGTATCTCATCTCTCAATCCCTCACTCCATCCATCACCCATCCCTTCCTCCAATCCTGATCTTATAGGATGAATGGATCTGTGTTGGAATCACTCCAGCGAATTCACTAAAGAGTAGCTCAATTATATTAGAGGTAACTGTATTCCCCAAATCCCCTGATTGAAATTAGTCATAATCTTCCCAGCCCTATTTATTTAATGAATATTCTCCAACGTATAAATGTTCAATGACTAGTGTAAGATCTGTCATTGGCTGTGGAGTTATAATTTAAAGGCGGGGTGGGGGTTAAGGTTATTTTGTTTGTAAATGAGTCATTGATTCCAGTGGGGTTTGAAGGCGTTCATGCGTTGTGTGTAGGTAGGGGCTTAGGGGTAGTTTGTCTGTTTTAATGTAAATTAACAGTTTAATTGACTGATGATTCTCTAGGGGGTTGGAAGGCGGCCCCATCCAAAGGGGAGGTGCACAGAAGGTGTCCTTGATCACTGATGATGACTTCATTATAACCCCCCCCCTGAGTATCATGATATAGAAGGTGTTACTGATCATAATGGGTGGGGCTTTTAAACAGCACTGGCCGTGTGCATTTCAATCGGTCTGCTAATAAGCCTGACAAGAGCGAGACCCACTCCGCTCTGTAACGGCTGCTACAGCAAAGCCTCGTTTACAGGCCTCATCTCCTAGCCAATCAGAGCATGACGCTCATGTCTCTCTTCCCAAATGGTACCCTATTGACCAGAGCCCTTTTAATAGTGTACTATTAAATCACATTATATTGGTTACATACACATGGTTAGCAGATGCTATTGTGAGTGTAGCGAAATGCTTGTGCTTCTAGTTCCGACAATGCAGAAATATCTAACGTGTAATCTAACAATTCCACAAAAAGGTCCTAATACACAAATCTAAGTAAAGGAATGGAATAAGAATATATATGTATATGGGTGAGCAATGACAGAGCGTCATAGCAAGATGCAATAGATGGTATAAAATACAGTGTATACATATGAGATGAGTAATGCAAGATATGTAAACATTATTAAAGTGACTAGTGATCCATTTATTAAAGTGGCCAATGATTTCAAGTCTGTATGTAGGCAGCAGCCTCTCTGTGTTCGTGATGGCTTTTTAACAGTCTGATGGCCTTGAGATAGAAGCTGTTTTTTATTAGTGAATAGGTTGCCATTTGAGACGCAATCGTGTCTGTCACGCTTGTATCCTGTATCTATCCCCAACGGTGTTCCCTGCCTTAACTAACGAGAGCCTTAATGAGCCAATCAGCGTCTCGTTGTGTTTAACGAAGCAACGTGGTGTCAGTTTTACTTATTCACACCTCGCTCCCTCCTGTTTGTTTTCTCTTCACAGAAATCTGCTGGACATGGACACCTTCTCCAAATCAGACCCAAGTAAGATCACTATGGTTTTCTGTTTATTTGTTAGTTCCACAATGTCACTGTTCCATTTCAATGTTTCTGTATAAATGGTGAGTGTGCCTGGGGGCTTCCTGAAGCTCTGCTCTCCTGAAACATCTCCAACAAGCTTTATATCCTGTTCAGCAGGATTGGGGTCAATTCCATTTCAATTCCAGTCAATTCAGAAAGTGTACCAAATTCCAATAACAATTCAAATTCTTCCTCCTTGAAAAGCTATGAAGAGAATTGGAATTTCAGTGTACTTCCTGAATTGACTAGAATTGACCCCAACCCTGCTGTTCAATCATTTAACCCCTCTCTATGCCCTAAGCCAAGACCTAATCTGTCTTAACCCATCCTCACACTCCCTAGCCAACCTCCTCTCTCTGTCTGGGCCCGGTTTCCCAAAATCATCATTAGAACTTTTCGTATGAGAATTGGTAGTCCTTTACACTCGTACCCATATACGGGGTGAAAATAGCAGATTTGGGCACTGATAAGCCCCTAAATTGGAACGGCATCAAAGGCCATCAAAACTCAGGCTTTGCGTTGTACGAGTTTTGACTAATAGCCGCTCTGAACTTGCGCACCGCACGCAACAAGAACTTGCCCCCATCCCTCCTGTTAATCGGGCAACTTTTGCACGTTTTTTTGTTGTCCGAGTGAGGGAACTCGATGTATTTTGAAAGATGAGACGTTGAGGATTATAACAATACCACTTGGATGTCATATAATCAAGCAAAACACCCGTGAGTCCAAATGTGCACTTCATATATCATAAAACTCTTGTCATATACAGTGTCAACATTTATGATCACTATGGTTTATATACAGTTACAAGATGACATGGCGTCATACCCTGGGTTGTTCTGAACAGAATGAGCCTATGTCTGTTGTGAAGAAAATTAGCTGTGGAACACACAACTAAATGCACGCATGACTCCTTTGCGATTTTATAATGGGCAGTTTTTGGATTATGTGAACAACAACAGTACTTGTGTGATGATGGGGATGCAGGGTTGTGTTCCAACCAAAACGACTACAAGTGTAAAAAGCCACTTATAGTTGAAGAATCTTCTTTGAGTCATAAAGGTGCATTGAAATTACTTAGGAACTGTGCACACTTTGGAGAGGTGTGTGGCCATTTGGAAACACCAATTAGTCCTCTCACTCAATTCTTTGTCATTGCTTTACTTTATGTTGCACCTACCCCACATTTTTCAGGAATGTTCTTCTAATCTTACTGAATGTATTCAGAGTATCCTCAGATTTCGTTATCAACAAATGTGGCGAAATGTACAATACACGTAAAATGCACACGAAATCTACAGTGTGATATTTGGATTCAGGGGTGTGAGCTGTTGTGTCCTCAACTTTGGAGATTATGGTAAAAATTTTAGACCAAACTGTTCCCTTTCAATTACTACCATGCATATGCGTTTTCATATTTCTTCTTTAAGAAACATTTAAATGTATCCCTATCCATTTCAGGCCAATTCCCGCTCATGTAAAGGGTTAAATCGCAAAGCTGTTTCCCAAAACTTTAACACATTTTGTTATTTACTAACTGCTTCAGACCACTCGTAGAACAGCGAAGTGTGCCGTTGGATACGTTTTTGCCCTTCCGCGTCACTTTATACACACAAGATCTCCACTCAACATAGAATCAAGATGTTTATCCGTCTCTCTTTGACCGCTGATAACTTCAGAACGAAATCGCATACAAAGTTGCCAATATATTTCCAATTGTTACACAAGCTAAGGATTAAAAGGTGCTTCAAATGAAAACGTAGGGTGACTTCATTAAACGATTAATACAGTAGGCCTATAGGCTACAAACAGGCCTACATACACCGAGTGCACAAAACATTAAGAACACCTTCCTAAGATTGAGTTGCACCCCTTTTGCCCTCAAAACAGCCTCAATGTGTTGGGGCATAGACACTACAATGTGTCAAGTGTTCCACAGAAATGCTGGCCCATGTTGATGTCAATGCTTCCCACTGTTGTGTCAAGTTGGCTGCATGTCCTTTGGGTGGTAGACCGTTCTTGATACACATGGAGAACTGTTGTGTGAAAAATCCAGCATTATTGAACTTCTTGACACACTCAAACCGGTGCGCCTGGCACCTACTACCATACCCCGTTCAAAGGCACTTAAATCTTTTGTCTTGCCCGTTCACCCTCTGAATGGCACACATATGCATTGTGTGTCTTTATTGTTTCAAGGCTTAAAAATCCTTCTTTAACCTGTCCTCCCCTTCATCCTCTCTGATTTTGAAGTGGATTTAACAAGTGACATCAATAAGGGACCATAGCATTCACCTGGTCAGTCTGTGTCATGGAAAGAGCATATGTTCCTAATGTTTTGTACACTGCATTTCTATCGTATTGAAATCAATTTCGCGTTCAATCAATCGAGTTCTATTTTTCTAATTGTACGGCTACAGTGTCTGTAATTCTTGCCTCAAAATATTTAACGACGTGCAACAACGTGCGCGTTATAAGCCGCGTCCACATTTGCAGCCGGAGGTGATAATATCTCTCCAGGAGCTGCTCCGTCGTCAGTCTTGTGAAACGACGGGGAAAGCCGATCCGAGAGCAACGCTGCCTTTTTTTCTTTTCGACCCTCGACCCCTCACAATCGACACGTGCTCCAACGACGCACTTTGGTGAATAGAACCAATGCCTTTTCAATGGGAGTCGTTAGTTGCCCGATGAATGACGTTGACTCCGGAGACTATTTTCTTACAAAAACACACAAACACTTTGTCTTGTGATGGATACAACTCGTATACGTTAGTATGCCATACAACGGGGATTACACAAAGGTGTGAGTCACAATGAGTACCAGTCAATGTGCAGGGGTGCGAAGTAGTTGAGGTAATACAGTATGTACATGTGGGTCGGGGCAAAAGTGACTGGGCAATCAGGATATATAATAAACAGAGTAGCAGCAGTGTGTGTTGGAGTGTCAGTGTAGTATGTGTGAGTGTGTGGGTAGAGTCAATTGAGTGTGCATAGAGCCAGTGCAAGAGGGTTAGTGCAAAACAATTACGATAAATAAATGCATAATAAAAGGGGTCTGTGTGATGTATGCATCTATCAGTGGAGGCTGCTGAGGGGAGGAGGGCTCAAAATAAGGAATGGAGTCAATGGAATGCTATCAAACACATCAAAGACGTGGTTTCCATGTGGTTGATACCGTTCCATTGACTCCGTTCCAGCCATTATTATGAGCCCTCCTCCCCTCAGCAGCCTCCACTGGTATGTATGTACGTATGTTATTATGTCATATTTTACCGACGAATCACTGTGTATTAATAAGTCATGTGGTTAATGGTTTTGTGTTGTTGTGGCACTGTTGCCTTCTCTCTCTTGCTCGCTCTCTCTCTCTGGTTGGAATGCCTCACACATCCTCTTCATCTTTCTGTTTTTCTTTTCTTTCAGGCCGCTTGTCTGCTTTTTCTGCCTGTCTTGACATTCTTATATTCCACTAGCCTTGCATGAATTTCTGTAAGTCTTTTTTTTCTTCCTTTCTTTATGCATGTCTCATGACGTGAGCACAACACACACCCACACACATTCCTGTACTTGATATCAGTGTGTGTCAAACTTGTCATCAACATTGTTTTGGTGCTGATCTCTATATATTCAGCATTTCTCAATTCTGTATCTTAGTCTCCCCATCTCTCCTCTCCCCTCCACAACTCCAGCCCAAAAATAGAAACAGGTCGTCTTCCTTCTCACGCCTCGTTAGTCAGTGACTCCGCTCATATGTCACGAGTCATATTCTCAAGGCAGATTTATTCATATTCCGGTTTGGGATCTGTGGCGAAGATTAGGGAGAAGGAGGCTTTGTGACTAATGATGATAGGCTTATGATGATGAGCCAGGTCCAGGGCCATAAACATTCATGTAAGGAGGCACTTGTGCTGAGTGGCCATCTTAATCATGCTGAGTGCTGCTGCTCAAGTCTCCCAGCATTAAGCTGCTTCAGTGGGCAGCGAGAGGGTACAGGAAAGACCAGGGGACAGGAGGGATAGGGGGACAACTCTGGCCTTTTCTTCTCAGGTCTCAGGTGAGACTTAAAGGTCGTATACCTCTCTTTGGACGTGCCTTTGAAAATGAAGGGAGAGGGAGAGAAATGGAGCGCTAGTGGGAGTGAGGCAGAGACGGGATAGCGAGAGACGGGCAGAGAGAGAGGGACAAAGGCTCCTCTTATGTTCGCTACATTCCTCTCTTCCCTCTCTCTGTAAGAGGCATATGAACAGAGGCTAATTGGCTTCAGGTCTCCTCGGGGCTGCTGAGTAAGTGATTAAATGTAGGTGTGTGTGTGTGTGTCACTAACTCAACAGGAGCTTATTATGCCGTGCATTCTCAAAGCCCTACTGAAATAAGTACACCAGGAATGAGCTCAGTTTTCTTCCCACTAGAGCTTTATGTTGTTGTTGATAAACCATTCCTCCTATGTTTGTAACCCTGTAATGCATTTTCCCTCACACTCAAAAGGTCATGCAGGGTCCCCTGTTTAACCTGCTTCTTCTGTGTTACTCCTTCTCCATCTAGTATGCGTTCTGTACACACAAGGCATTAGCAATAAGGAGTGGAGAGAGGTAAGTACCCTTCAGTTAGCCTACACAGTACACCAGAGACTGAATTGAAAAGGCCTGATATTCAGGCACTCAAACGTCAATATTTATACAAGTAAATGATGAAATGAATCCTCAACCCAATCATAACTCGGTTAGATTCCCCATCTCTGAATATTTTCTCCTATGATTAATAATACTGAAATATCAGACCCATATAACCCCTATAGATAGCGGTGTTAGGTTTCTGTGCATGTATTACTGTGGCTGTGTCCCAAATGGCATCCTATTTCCTACATATGGGCCCTGGTCAAACGTAGTGCACTATATAGGAAATAGGGTACCATTTGGGAGGCAGCCTCTGACATCAGTAATGTCACTCTCAAGTAATGAATTCTCACATTTTTAATGAAGTAATGAATTCTCAAATTTTTTCACATTTTTCGAGCACGGTCAATTAATTTCTCTCGCCATTAGAAATCAATTGCATGTCACGAATGTAGTCTGTCAAATACCCCCATTTTAAATTGAAGGAAATATCTTGCATGCTTTTGACCCTCAACCTTTTCATCCTCTCTCAAGTTTGGAAGGACAGAGGTGATTGAAAACACACTCAACCCAGAGTTTGTTCGTAAATTCATCTTGGATTATTTCTTTGAGGAACGACAGAATCTGAGATTTGACCTGTAAGTAAAACTAAATATTTGCATGTGCCTATGTTTACATATACCTTAGCCAAATACATTTAAACTCAGTTTTTCACAATTCCTGACATTTAATCCTAGTAAAAATTCCCTGTCTTAGGTCAGTTAGGATCACCACTTTATTTTAAGAATGTGAAATGTCAGAATAATAGTAGAGAGAATGGTTTATTTCAGCTTTTATTTCTTTCATCACATTCCCAGTGGGTCAGAAGTTTACATACACTCAATTAGTATTTGGTAGCATTGCCTTTTAAATTGTTTAACTTGGGTCAAACATTTTGGGTAGCCTTCCACAAGCTTTTTGGCCCATGAATTTTGGCCCATTCCTCCTGACAGAACTGGTGTAACTGAGTCAGGTTTCTAGGCCTCCTTGCTCGCACACGCCTTTTCAGTTATGCGCACACATTTTCTATAGGATTGAGGTTAGGGCTTTGTGATGGCCACTCCAATACCTTGACTTTGTTGTCCTTAAGCCATTTTGCCACAACTTTGGAAGTATGCTTGGGTCATCGTCCATTTGGAAGACCCATTTGCGACCAAGCTTTAACTTCCTGACTGATGTCTTACGATGTTGCTTCAATATATCCACATAATTTTCCTTACTCACGATGCCATCTATTTTGTGAAGTGCACCAGTCCCTCCTGCAGCAAAGCACCCCCACAACATGATGCTGCCACCCCCGTGCTTCACGGTTGGGATGGTGTTCTTCGGCTTGCAAGCCTCCCCCTTTTTCCTCCAAACATAACGATGGTCATTATGGCCAAACAGTTCTATTTTTGTTTCATCAGACCAGAGGTAATTTCTCCAAAAAGTACGGTCTTTGTCCACATGTGCAGTAGCAAACCGTAGTCTGGCTTTTTTATGGCGGTTTTGGAGCAGTTGCTTCTTCCTTGCTGAGCGGCCTTTCAGGTTATGTCGATTTAAGACTGTGGATGTAGATACTTGTGTACCTGTTTCCTCCAGTTTCTTCACAAGATCCTTTGCTGTTGTTCTGGGATTGATTTTTTAAAATCTTTTCGCACAAACGTACGTTCATCTCTAGGAGACAAAGCGACTCCTTCCTGAGCGGTATGATGGCTGTGTGGTCCCATGGTGTTTATCATTGCGTACTATTGTTTGTACAGATGAACGTGGTACCTTCAGGCATTTTGAAATTGCTCCCAAGGATGAACCAGACTTGTGGAGGTCTACCATTTTTTTTTTCTGAGGTCTTGGCTGATTTCTTTTGATGTTCCCATGATGTCAAGCAAAGAGGCACTGAGTTTGACGCTAGGTCTTGAAATACATCCACAGGAACACCTCCAATTGACTCAAATTATGTCAATTAGCCTATCAGAAGCTTCTAAAGCCATGACATCATTCTTGGAATTTCCAAGCTGTTTAAAGGCACAGTCAACTTAGTGTATGGAAACTTCTGAACCACTGGAATTGTGATACAGTGAAATAATCTGTCTGTAAACAATTGTTGGAAAAATTACTTGTGTCATGCACAAAGTAGATGTCCTAACCGACTTGCCAAAACTATACTTTGTTAACAAGACATTTGTGGAGTGGTTGAAAAGCGAGTTTTAATGACTCCAACCTAAGTGTATGTAATCTTCCGACTTCAACTGTATGTGGACACCTCTCCACATTAATCGATTCAGTTATTTCAGCCACACCGTTGACGAATGTCTAGGCGCAACAACGGCTCAGCTGTGAAGTGGTAGGCCACACAAGCTCACAGACCGGGACTGCTGAGTGCTTAAGCGCGTAATGTGTAAAAAATCATCTGTCCTCATTTGCAACACTGTGTTCGTCGGGAGCTTCATGAAATGGGTTTCCATGGCCGAGCAACTGTACACAAGCGCCAAGACCACCATGTGGAATGACAAACGTTGGCTGGAGGAGTATAAAGCTAGGCGCCATTGGTCTCCGGAGCAGTGGAAACACGTTCTCTGGAGTGATGAATCACGCTTCACCATCTGGCAGTCCAATGGACAAATCTGGGTTTGGCGGATGCCAGGAGAACGCTACCTGCCCCAACGCATAGTGCTAACTGTAAAGTTTAGTGGAGGAGGAATAATAGTCTTGGCTTTTTTTCATGGTTCGGGCTAGGCCCTTTGTTCCAGTGAAGGGAAATCTTAACACTACAGCATACAATGACATTCTAGACAATTCTGTGCTTCCAACTTTATGGAAACAGTTTGGGGAAGGCCCTTTTCTGTTTCAGCATGAAAATGCCCCGATGCACAAAGCGAGGTCCATACAGAAATGGTTTGTCGAGGTCGGTGGGGAAGAACTTGATTGGCCTGCATTGAGCCCTGACCTCATCTGCTTTTGAACACCTTTGGGATGAATTGGAATGCCGACTGCGAGCCAGTCTTAATCTCCCAACATTAGTTCCTGACCTCACTAATGCCCTTGTGGCTGAATGGAAGCAAGTCCCCGCAGCAATGTTCCAACGTCTGGTGGAAAGCCTTCCCAGAAGAGTGGAGGCTGCTATAGCAGCAAAGAGGGACCAACTCCATATTAATGCCCATGATTTTGGAATGAGATGTTCGACGATCAGGTGTCCACATACTCTTGGTCATGTAGTGTACATCTCTACTGATGTGTGTGTGTGTGTGTGTGTGTGTGTGTGTGTGTGTGTGTGTGTGTGTGTGTGTGTGTAATGATGTTTTTACCCTGATGATGAGAACCGACACGCGTGACATTACAATTCTCTCACTCTGAGAGGAGGACAGGAGTTTTTACTGAGCTCAGGACAACTATATATATATATATATATATATAGTCCTTGTGTTCTTTTTTCAGTGTTTTTTTGCTGTGTGTAATATGAGGTAGGCTATGTATTGTATAAAGGCATAATCATGATCTTAATTCCGGGTTCTTTTCAGGCTTGGGCTCATATGCAGTATAGGCCTATGCAGATGCATAAGCTCTAATATGCTTATGGGTGTTTTGAATGAATCATCACCTTAGAAAACACAGTCCATTTTGTTCTGTTAGGCTTTGAAACAACAAACATGTTTTCCAACTCAGTTTCAACCTGTTGTTGAACTTCTTTCCTCAAATTGATCATCACAGGGAGGTGAGTTTTAAAAGCACGATATTGTTTTAATGATAAGTGTTTGATGTGATTTTTCCATTGGCACTTGCATTGATGTCAGAGTGGTTAGAGGGACAATAGAGCCCTGAGTACCAGGCCATTAGAGACCTGATGATCATTAGCCAGTTGGGTACTACCAACACATGTCCAGAGTGCATAAAAGGAGATTACCGTGACTCAGAGGTCACATAGAATAAAACTGCGGTCATGACTCATGACTGCCAGTGTGACGCTAATACGGCAACAACCCTACGCACACCCGCACGCACGCAAACACACACACAGACATACTGTACATCATGGAGAAACAATGTACACAAATATGCGCACGCACACACGTGGTAGTCTGTGTTTGTGTGTGTGTGTGTTAGGTGTTGTGGGGCAGTTTTGGCAGCTGAATAAATACAACACACTTGCCTTGTGCTGTGTGTCTCAGGAAATTCTGTTTTCATGAATGTAAGTGATCTGTTCAATGGCATAGAACATCAGAGCTGCTGTGCCTCTAGTGCCTTGTGAGTTACATAACAAACATCCCAGAGCTCATTCTGACAACACACCATCCCATCTCCCTGACAGTGGCAGTATGCCACATAATCTGTCCTGCTTGCTAGACGGGGAGAGTGTCTGTGTGTGTTAGGGGAGGCTGGCACAGGACTAGAGCCCAGAGACCCACGAGTATCACACAGAGAGAGATATTCCCTCTCATCTCCTATCAACAGAATCAGAGCCTACTGGTTGTTTGATGTATGTAATTGAGTAAGGCCATCCTGTAGAGATAACATGGACAGAGATGATAGTGGATGAAACACTGGCCTGTTTGAATACACAATTTCCCCTCAAGCACACATAACATAATGTTTTCTGTCAACAGAATTATGTCTATTTCTGGCCTATGTGATAGTGGGGAGGTGAGGTTCCAATATGTCATTTAAATGGATTCTATGGCTGATGTTGTATAGCAGTGTTGCTCATCCTTGTTGTTAAAGCTCCAGTGTGGGATTTGGAAAGCTATTCAATGGTCAATGTTTCAATAGTCTCAGCTGTATAACAAAACAAGTGACAGGACCATTTTGTTGTTAAAAGCACATTTCCTGTAATTATACACATTTTTCCATGGCTTATGCTATCTAAATGACTAACAAAATCAATGGGGGCTCCATGCCATTACTTATTTTGTAATTTTTAGATTCTCTCTGAGTCTAGTTTTTATTTTGGTGATTGTTAGTTCTCAAAGGTGATCTTCTTAAAAAAAATACAGTGCTCCATTTTCTTTTCTACATAATTTATATATGGTTTAAGTTTAAGTTAACACTGAAAATGTTTTACTGCCACGATTTAGCATGTAGGGGAAACACTGCAGACTGTCTTTTAACCAGGGCCCGACGAGCATTGGTCCTTTCTCCTTGGTGGTTTGTTTCGATTAAATGTAATGGTTCTCTCTGTCAGAGAAACCACCGGGGCTACAGTAGTGGGTCTTTGTTCCACTGCTTTTCTCTCAACTACGTGAGGCTCCGTCTCCATAAAATAGCTTTCAAATATTACCTAAAAAATAGACGCCTATTTTTGGGAGCTGTGTAGCATGAACTGGACTGTGAAATTACTGCAGCTGATTGCAGCCCTGTTGGACAAGAACCCCCTTCCTGAACTGGCTCACACAGACACAGATAGACACCCGCATTGGTACAAGGATACAAGCACACACACAAACACTTTTACAGCCAGGGAGTCATCCATTTCGACATTTCAGGATATTATACAATTATTGAAAAGCACAAGAAGACTTAATAATACTCTGTGTGACATCATTGCTTTATACATTTACTGAGCGGTCTGAGTGTCCCATTCTATAGATCACCTGCTGCTCCCGGCTGTACTGCTGTCATCTCCATGCCACGTTAACAGTGTGTGTTTCTCTTCTCCAGGTACGACGTCGACTCAAAGAGCGCCAACCTGTCGAAACATGTAAGTCGCTCTTCTTTCCCTGTGTGTGTGTGTGTGTGTGTGGGCGTGCTTTGGGCGTTCATCCTATTGTCATTAGTACCCCCTTACTACAGTAGTTAATCTCTGTTCTGTAATGACTGGGTTTAGTATTTCATAGTGGGGTTACCTCCCCTGGGTAGGCAGTGTGTTTTAGCGTAACTGTACGCTCACGCACGCACTCGCTCGCTCTCAGTTCCATGTGATGCACTGAGTGTTCTCTACCCTCCCTGCCCCTCGACTGTCTATTGTCATCGCTGTGAATAAAAACAGTAATGTCATGTAACAATGCCATCAGTTTGTCTATGTTGACACACAATAAACCCTGATTCTTCTTTTATAATGCTATTATTTTATTTACATTGAGATAGGCAGGCACGCACACACACGTCCCGATAGGATCTATTTTGATCTTATCTGTCTTGTAAAATCGAGAATAAGAGATGCATATTACCCGCTGCAGTCTTACCACGAGGACCCTATCTGTGCCTGTCACACGCTCGGGGAATTGCTCATTCATGTGGTCCCATTCTCTCTTCTGCACACCATTCTATTCCACTACTGTGTCTCTGTCTGTTAGCTCCCCCCAAGGAGTTTGAGTTCTGTACTTTTGACTTGGACACCTGTTCAGAGATTTAATTAAAATAAGTTGAATGGAAATAGTCCTAGAGCAAGAGTCGCATGTGTGCAGGCTTTCATACCAGCCCAACTCCAACACACCTGACGCTCCCCATCCAACCTGACAGAGCTTGAGAGGATTTGCAGAGATGAATGAGAGTATCTTCCCAAAAACAGGTGTTCCAAGCTTGTAGCATCATACACAAGAAGACTAGAGGCACCACACTGCCAGGTCTCTGACCTCCTCCCTATAGGCTGTCTCATCGTTGTCGGTGATCAGGCCTACCACCGTTGTGTGGTCAGCAAACTTAATGATGGTGTTGGAGTCATGAAGGAGGGGACTAAGCACGCACCCCTGAGGGGCTCCCGTGTTAAGGATCAGGTTGCCAGATGTGTTGTCCAGGATCCAGTTGCAGAGGGAGGTGTTTAGTCCCAGGGTCCTTAGATTAGTGATGAGCTTTGAGGGCACTATGGTGTTGAATGCTGAGCTGTAGTCAATGAACAACATTCTCACATAGGTATTCCTTTTGTCCAGGTGGTAAAGGGAGCTGTGTAGTGCAATAGAGATTGCGTAATCTCTGGATCTGTTGGGGCAATATGCATATTGGAGTGGGTCCAGGGTTTCTGAGATTATGGTGTTGTGAGCCATGACCAGCCTTTCAAAGCACTTCATGGCTACAGAAGGGTCGGTAGTCATTTAGGCAGGTTACCTTGGCGTTCTGTGGCACAGGGACTATGGTGGTCTGCTTGAAACATGTAGGTATTACAGATTCAGTCAGGGCCAGGTTGAATATGTCAGTGAAGACACTTGCCAGTTGGCCAGCGCATGCTCTGAGTACATGTCCTGGTAATCCGTCTGGCCCTGTGACCTTTTTAATATTGACCTGTTTAAAGGTCTTACTCACATCGGCTACAGAGAGCGTGATCACACAGTCGTCCGGAACAGCTGCTGCTCTCATGCATGCTTCCGTGTTGCTCGCATAGAATTAATTTAGCTCGTCTGGTAGTCCCATGTCACTGGGCAGCTCGCTGTTGGGTTTTCCTTTTTGTAGTCCGTAATAGCCACATCTGACGAGCGTCAGAGCCAGTGTAGTAGGATTCAATCTTGATCCTGTATTGACTCTTTGCCTCTTTGATGGTTCATCGGAGGACATAGTGGGATTTCTTAAGGGCGTCCGGGTTAGTGTCCCGCTCCTTGAAAGAGGCAGCTCTACCTTTTAGCTCAGTGTGGATGTTGCCTGTAATCCATGGTTTCTGGTTCGTGTATGTACGTACGGTCGCTGTGGGGACAACGTCATCGATGCACTTATTGTTGAAGTCGGTGACTCGTCGTATACTCCTCAATGCCATCGGATGAATCTCAGAACATATTCCAGTCTGCTAGAAAAACATTCCTGTAGTTTAGCATCTGCGTCATCTGACCAAACAGCCATGCACACAGCCATGCAATGTCCATAGACCGCTGAGTGCTGAAGCGCAAAAAAATCGTCTGTCCTCGGTTGCAACACTCACTACCGATTTCCAAACTGCCTCTGAAGCAACATCAGTACAATAACTGTTCGTCGGGAGCTTCATGAAATGGTTTCCATGGCCGAGCAGCTGCCCACAAGCCTAACCTCTCTTGGGTACGTGAGACGTTAGCGTCCCACCTCTTCAACAGCCAGTGAAACTGCTGGGCGCCAAATTCAAATACAGAAATACTCATTATAAAAATTCAGAAAACATAACATATTTTATATAGGTTTAAAGATGAACTTCTTGTGAATCCAGATGTAAAAAATGCTTTACGTCGAAAGCATACCTTAGGATTATTTGAGAACATAGCCCAGCAGACAAATCATTACAAACAGTAACCAGCCAAGTAGATGAGTTACACAAGTCAGAAATAGAGATAAAATGTATCCCTTACCTTTGATGATCTTCATATGGTTGCACTCAGCAGACATTCATTTACTCAATAAATGTTCCTTTTGTTCGATAAAGTCTCTTTATATCCAAAAAGCTCTGTTTTGTTTGTGTGTTTTCTTCAGTAATCCACAGGCTCAAACGCAGACAAAATCCAAATTGTATCCGTAAAGTTCATAGAAACATGTCAAACGATGTTTATATTCAATCCTCACGTCGTCAATATAAAAGGTAAACAAGAAAGGCACTCTCTCGGTCACGCTCATGAAAAAGCTCTGTGACACTTTAGGGTCCACTCATTCAGACTGCTCTTACGTCCTCATTTTTCAGAATACAAGCCTGAAACAATTTCTAAAGACTGACATCTCGTGGAAGGCATAGGAACTGCAATTTGAGTCCTAAGTCAATGGATACTGTAATGGCATTGAATAGAAAACTACAAAACCAACAAAAAAAACGACTTCCCGAATTGATTTTTCTCAGGTTTTCGCCTGCCAAATCAGTTCTGTTACACTCACAGACACTATTTTAACAGTTTTGGAAACTTTAGAGTGCTTTCTATCCAAATCTACCAGTTATATGCATATCATCATATCTTCTGGGCCCGAGAAGCAGGCAGTTTAATTTGGGCATGCTTTTCATCCAAAATTCCGAATACTGCCCCCTACCCTAGAGAAGCTAAAATCACAGTGCGCAATGCCAAGCGTCGGCTGGAGTAGTGTAAAGCTAGGCGCCATTGGACTCTGGAGCAGTGGAAATGTGTTCTCTGGCAGTCCAATGGACGTATCTGGGTTTGGCGGATGCCAGGAGAACGCTACCTGCCCCAATACATAGTGCTAACTGTAAAGTTTAGTGAAGGGAAATCTTGATGCTACAGCATACAATGACATTCTAGAATATTCTGTGCTTCCAACTTTGTGGCACCAGTTTGGGGAAAGCCCTTCTCTGTTTCAGCATGACAATGCCCCCATGCACAAAGCGAGGTCCATACAGAAATGGTTTGTCGAGATCGGTGTGGAGGGCCTTGACTGGCCTGCACAGGGGGCATTGTCGGACACCTTTGGGATGAGTTGGAACGCCGACTGCGAGCCAGGCCTAATCGCTCAACATTGTGGCTGAATGGAAGCAAGTCCCCACAGCAATGTTCCAATATCTAGTGGAAAACCTTCCCAGAAGAGTGGAGGCTGTTGTAGCAGCAAAGGGGGACCAACTCCATATTAATGCCCATGATTTTGGAATGAGATGTTCGATGAGCAGGTGTCCACATACTTTTTGTCATGTAGTGTACTTCTGTTTATATAGTGTATATGGATAGATATATAGTTAGATATACATGCTAGGAAGTTGGCAAAGTTAGCATGATATAATTTCCATTATAAGCTGGGTGGTTCGAGCCCTGAATGCTGATTGGCTGACAGCCGTGGTATATCAGACCGTATACCACGGGTATGACAAAACACTTATTTTTACTGCTCTAATTACGTTGGTAAACAGTTTATAATAGCAATAAGGCACCTCTGGGTTTTGTGATATGACCAATATACCACGGCTAAGGGCTGTATCCAGGCACTCCGTGTTGTTGTGCATAAGAACAGCCCTTAGCTATGGTATATTGGCCATATACCACACCGCTTCGGGCCTTATTGCTTAAATAACACATGAAAAGGCACTTATTTAAACTCAGGTGCGCACATCAAAAGGACACATGTAAATGGGAACAAACTACATTTATTGCTGAGGAAGGGAGAGGAATGGTGATTGTCAGAATGAGTTCAGGTGTGGTGAGTTGGCAGTAGAGGGGGCATGTCCAGAGGTTAATTAGAGAGTTTGTGGAATGACATAACCCTTCAGAAAACCATCCATACCAATCAAGATAAAGCAAAGCAGTGCGACACAAACAACAACACAGAGTTACACATGGAATAAACAAACATACAGTCAATAACACAATAGAAAAAGTATATATACTGTGTGTGCAAATGAGGTAAGATAAGGGAGGTAAGGCAATAAATAGGCCATAGTGGTGAAATAATTACAATTTAGCAATTAAACACTGGAGTGATAGATGTGCAGAAGATGAATGTGCAAGTAGAAATACTGGGGTGCAAAGAAGCAAAAAAAAGTATTTATTATTAACAGTATGGGGATGAGGAAGTTGGATGGGCTATTTACAGATGGGCTATGTACAGGTGCAATCATCTGTGAGCTGCTTTGACAGCTGGTGCTTAAAGTTAGTGAGGGAGATATGAGTCTCCAGCTTCAGTGATTTTTTTCAGTGATTTTTGCATTTCGTTCCAGTCATTGGCAGCAGAGAACTGAAAGGAAAGGCGGCCAAAGAGGAATTGGCTTTGGTGGTGACCAGTGAAATATACCTGCTGGAGTGCGTGCTACGGGTGGGTGCTGCTATGGTGACCAGTGAGCTGAGAGAAGGCGGGGCTTTACCTAGCAAAGACTTATAGATGACCTGGAGCCAGTGGGTTTGGCGACGAATATGAAGCGAGGGCCTGCCAACGAGAGCATACAGGTCACAGTGGTGGGTAGTATATGGGGCTTTCGCGACAAACGGATGGCACTGTGATAGGCTGCATCCAATTTGCTGTGTAGAGTGTTGGAGGCTATTTTGTAAATTACATCGCCGGAGTCAAGGATCGGCAGGATAGTCAATTTTACGAGGGTATCTTTGACAGCATGAGTGAAGGATGCTTTGTTGAGAAATAGGAATTCGATTCTAGATTTAATTTTGGATTGGAGATGCTTCATGTGAGTCTGGAAGCAGAGTTTACAGTCTAACCAGACACCTAGGTATTTGTAGTTGTCCACATGTTCTAAGTCAGAACCTTCCAGAGTAGTGATGCTGGATGGGCGAGCAGGTGCAGAAAGCGATCGGTTGAAGAGCATGCATTTAGTTGTATTTGCATTTAAGAGCAGTTGAAGGCCACGGAAGGAGAGTTGTATGGCATTGAAGCTCGTCTGGAGGTTAGTTAACACAGTGTCCAAAGAAGGTCCAGAAGTATACAGAATGGTGTCGTCTGCGTGGAGGTGGTTCAGAGAATCACCAGCAGCAAGAGTGACATCATTAATGTATACAGAGAAAAAAGTCGGCCCAAGAATTGAACCCTGTGGCACCCCTATAGAGACTGCCAGAGGTCCAGACAACAGGCCCTCCGATTTGACACACGGAACTCTGTCTGAGAAGTAGTTGGTGAACCAGGCGAGGCAGTCATTTGAGAAACCGAGGCTGTTGAGTCTGCTGATGAGGATGTGGTGATTGACAGAGTCGAAAGCCTTGGCCAGGTCGATGAATACAGCTGCACAGTATTGTCTCTTATCGATGGCAGTTATGATATCGTTTAGGACCTTGAGCGTGGCTGAGGTGCACCCATGACCAGCTCGGAAACCAGATTGCATAGCGGAGAAGGTACGGTGGGATTCGAAATGATCGGTGATCTGTTTGTTAACTTGGCTTTTGAAGACCTTTAGAAAGGTAGAGAAGGATAGATATAGGTCTGTAGCAGTTTGGGTCTAGAGTGTCTCCCCCTTTGAAGAGGGGGATGACCGCGGCAGCTTTCCAATCTTTGCGGATCTCAGACGATACGAAGAGAGGTTGAACAGGCTAGTAATAGGGTTTACAACAATTTCAGCAGATAATTTTAGAAAGAGAGGGTCCAGATTTTGTAGGAGTCCAGATTTTGCAGCTCTTTCAGAACATCAGCTATCTGGATTTGGGTGAAGGAGAAATGGGGAGGCTTGAGCAAGTTGCTGTGGGGGGTGCAGGGCTGTTGACAGGTTTGGGGTAGCCAGTTGAAAAGCATGGCCAGCCATGGAAAAATGCTTCTTGAAATTCTCAATTATCGTGGATTTGTCGGTGGTGACAGTGTTTCCTAGCCTCAGTGCAGTGGGCAGCTGGGAGGAGGTGCTCTTATTCTCCATGGACTTCAGTGTCCCAGAACTTTTTGGAGTTTGTGCTACTGGATGCAAATTTCTGTTTGAAAAAGCTAGCCTTAGCTTTCCTAACTGACTGAGTATATTGGTTCCTAACCTCCCTGAAAAGTTGCATATTGCGGGGACTATTCGATGATATTGCAGTACTCCACAGGATGTTTTTGTGCTGGTCAAGGGCAGTCAGGTCTGGAGTGAACCAAGGGCTATATCTGTTCCTAGTTCAAACATTTTTGAATAGGGCATGCTTATTTAAGATGGTGAGGAAAGCACTTTTAAAAGAATAACCAGGCGTCCTCTACTGACGGAATGAGGTCAATATCCTTCCAGGATACCCGGGTTACCATAAGCTCAGCCTGCTGTTAGCAAAATGTTCATGTTCCTCCTATTGCTTTATACTAGGATTGACAATATTCATATAGCATTTATTTCCCTGTCCTATCTTATCTTAGTCACATTTCACCATTTGCTCTCTCCTGTGTTTGCTTTGGCAATTTGGGAAAACTAGTCTGCCCACATTGCAGAGAAATCACATGTTCCGGTTAGACTTTGTTTGGCAAACATCCGCTTAAGGATAAAGGTCATTAGAGAAACACAAACAATGAGAACATGAGAATGAGTTATGACATGTTTGACCTTAAGGCATACCTTTTCTGTTATTTGGACAGGCTTCGTATGTTGGCTTGTCACATGGCATGTGTCATGCATAGCTGTATTTACCATTATCTGACTAATGTGGTTGATCATCTGTTGGGTAATGTTTTAGACTAGTATGTTAACAATGTGCACATAGTGAGCAGTGTGTAATATTTTCCATGGTGAAAGGACAAAAGGGGGAGTGGTCACTGATGTGGGCCAATCACCTTTGCCATCAATAGTATGCAGTCATGGAAAAGAAATGCAATTTTTCCACAATGATTTGGTGGATGGTGTGCACAATTCAATGTGGGGAGTACAAGAGATGCTCCTCTACCTGTTGGTGTTGGTGCAATAGCAACGCTATATTAAAGCCCATATTCCCTAGTCCACTGCCTGTCCTCTTTGTTTAAAACACGTTGCATTAACGTTGAAGTTACAACCAGGGACCCTAGCTCGCGCACACACACACACATACACACACACTCTTAGTCACAAGGCTTTTCTCACTGGTCCTCCATTGTGGAACTGTCTCCCCCAATTTCACGGACGTTCACGCTGGACACAACATAATTCTCTCTCCCTATCCCTCTCTCTCTCCTTCCTTCTACCCCCGCTCTCTCCTTTTCTCCCTTCCTCGATCAGGCATAAAAACGGGGTGAAATCAATAATCTCCGACTGGGAATGACACACTTGGCCGTTTTTTGAGGCTACTGCTTAGCCAGCCCTGGCCGTCCCTCTGGGGAATTCCACTGGAGATGAACCTTTACTGTGTTAACATGTGAGAGGCAGATAGACAGGCAGGCGGACAAGCAAGCAGAGCAGGTGTGCTAGTGGAGCTGGGTGGAAATACTATTTGAAGTCTTTTCAAATACTTTGTCTAGGCTTGATTTGAGTCTTCTTGGCTCAATGTAATCAATAGAATAGTCCTAAAAATGATAAACTGACCATTTGCTAACCCAGGCAGGCTAGAGCAAATGCTTAAAATATTTCAAATAGTATTTGAACCCAGGTCTTGCTGCTGAAGCACGCTGGAAATAACTGGGCTATAAAGCGTGTAGGGATTATACAGCACACACTGAATATACTAGACATTGTGGTCAGAGGAGACCACAGTGAGATTCCATTATGAAGTGTTGGTGTTTTTCCAGACACTGGCTAATAGAATCACAAGGGTTCTCCCTTCCTCCAACCCCCAACATTGACATTAATACAATAAATCACATGTCATGTTTCATAAAGAGTATTCTATGCGCACTATTGGATGGGAGTCCTCTGCGTGTGGATGTGTGCACCCATGCATGTGTGTGTGTCTCCTATATCTTCCACTTCACCAGAATGTGTCCAAATATATGAACTCGTATGTCTCTATTTCTGTAGGACTTCCTTGGCCAGGCGTTCTGTACATTGGGAGAGGTGGTGGGATCGCTGGGTAGCCGCATGAAGAAACCTCTCGTGTGAGTAACTCTGTTCCTCCATTTTTAAGCCAATTAACTCTAACCTCTGACCCCTATTGTACGGTTTCACTCTAATCTCCAGCCTCCATGCTATACAACATCACTACACTCACATCTCAAACCCATAGACAGTGTGGTCCTTTTGTAGCTCAGTTGGTAGAGCATGGCACCAGGAGAGTGGGTTTAATTCTCGGGACCACCTGTATGTTAAAGGTATACACGCATGACTGTAAGTCGCTTTGGATAAAAATGTCTGCTAAATGGCGTAATTGGCAACAAAATACAATTGATTCTATATGCAGGCTAACCCTGACTCAGTTCTTATGGTATTCACTCACCTGATCATTATAGAATTTACACCCACACACACTATTGTAACTGGTTTACCATTTTACATCATCACTTTAACCCTGACCCCTGATCTATTTCTCATGGCTGTCACTCACCTGTCATTTACGCTGAAATATTTACATCCACACACGCACATTACTTGTGCATATTTATTGTCGACGTATCAGTCTTAGACACACCAGACACAAGACAGTGTGGGATGTCCATGAAATGTGTATTATTATTGACACTCATTGTCATGACCTGAAGACAAAAATACCAATAAACACACTTTCTCCCATATACACAGTGCCTTCAGAATGTATTCACACCCCTTGACCTTTTTCCCCATGTTGTTGTGTTACAGCCTGAATTTAAAATGGGTTAAATTGAGATTTTGTGTCACTGGCTTACACACAATACCCCATAATGTTAAAGAGGAATTATGTTTTTAGAAATGTTTACAAATGAATTAAAAATGAAACGCTGAAATGTCTTGAGTTAGTAAGTATTCAATCCATTTGTTATGCAAGCCTAAATAAGTTCAGGAGTAAAAATGTGCTTAACAAGTCACATAAGAAGTTGCTTGGACTGTGTTCAATAATAGTGTTTAGCATGATTTCTGAATGACTACCTCATCTCTGTACCCCACACATACAATTATCTGTAAGATCCCTCAGTCGAGCAGTGAATTTCAAACAGATTACACCACAAAGGCCAGGGAGGTTTTCCAATGCCTCACAAAGAAGGGCAACTATTGGTAGATGGGTAAAAAATAAAGCAGACATTCAATATCCCTTTGAGCATGGTGAAGTTATTTATTAGACTTTGGATGGTGTATCAGTACACCCAGTCACGACAAAGATGCAGGCGTCCTTTCTAACTCAGTTGCCGGAGAGGAAGGAAACCTCGAAGGGATTTCACCAATGGTGACTTTAAAACAAAGTTTAATGGCTGTGATAAAGCAAAACTGAGAATGGATCAACAACATTGTAGTTATTACTCCACAATACTAATCTAATTGATAGAGTGAAAAGAAGGAAGCCTGTACAGAATAAAAATATTCCCAAACATGCATCCTGTTTGCAATAAGGTACTCAAGTAATACTTCAAAAATGTGGCAAAGCAATTCACTTTTTGTTTGGATTACAAAGTCTTATGTTTGTACTCCAATACAAAACATTACTGAGTACCACTCTCCATATTTGTAAGAATAGTGGTGGCTGCATCATGTTATGGGTATGCTTGTAATCGTTACAAGCATTTTTCAGGATAAAAAACAAAAGTAATGGCGCTAAGCAAAGGGAAAACCTGGTTCAGTCTGCTGTCCACCAGATGAATTCAGGTTTCAGCAGGACAATAACCTACATAAAACACAAGGCCAAATCTACACTGGAGTTGCTTACCAAGAAGATAGTATTTTCCTGAGTGGCCGAATTACAGTTTTGACTTAACGCTGCTTGAAAATCTATGACAAGACCTGAAAATAGTTGTCTAGCAATAATGGGTGAATGTTGCACAATCCAGGTGTGGAAAGCTTTTAGAGACTTACCCAGAAAGCTGTAATCGCTGCCATAGGTGCTTCTACAAAGTATTGACTCGGGTGTGAATACTTATGTAAATTAGATGTCTGTATTTCATGTTCAATACATTTGCAAAAGTTTCTAAAAACATGTTTTCACTTTTTTGTCATTGTGCGGTATTGTGTGTAGATGGGTGAGGAGAAAAACATCTATTTAATCCATTTTGAATTCAGGCTGTAACACAGTAAAATATGAAATAAGTCAAGGGGTATGAATACTTTCTGAAGGCACTATGTGACCACACTCCTCACAGCTGATGCATAATTGCCAGTTATGAAATGACAGCCTACAAACCCACTTTCTCTAGGTTACTGGGTTTGAACAGTCTGCTGCCGTCTCAGGTCTCTGTGTATCTGGGGAACAAAAATCACCTGGAGTTTTACTGTAGGAGGGAAATCACTCACTAATTCAAATGCATGACATGCGTCTCAGAGCACTGATGTAACAAGGCTGTTGGGAACATGCATTGAGGGTGGAGGTATGTCTGTGTGTGTGCGCTTTCAACACCACTCCCTCGTGGTGGGGTTTCCTGTTAACAGCAGGTGTGAACTCATGCTCTCGACTGAGATGTTCTCTCACACACAGACACACACACACACACATGATTACGCGAACGCTGATGCTCATTACTAGAATTCTGCTCATGTATGCCTTTCTCTTCCTCACATACATTGTGTCACACAACAATAGTGTTGTAGTAGTCAAGACTGGCCTCATGACAGTGATGACTTGTAATTCCTTCCCAAGACCAGCGGAGTATCATAGTTATCAGCTTCCATTCAGTCAGCGCATGAAACAGCTTCACCAGACCAAGTATATACACTCCTGTCTGGAAACATTAATATCAACAGCCTTTATATCCATTATGGACATGTTTTCTCAGTGGTGAACCTATAAGTCTTCAGTGTGACAGGTCAGTACAGTGGTGAACCTATAGGTCTTCAGTGTGTGACAGGTCAGTACAGTGGTGAACCTATAGGCCTTCAGTGTGCGACATGTTAGTACAGTGGTGAACCTATAGGCCTTCAGTGTGTAACAGGTTAGTACAGTGGTGAACCTATAGGTCTTCAGTGTGTGAGAGGTTAGTACAGTGGTGAACCTATAGGTCTTCAGTGTGTGACAGGTTAGTACAGTGGTGAACCTATAGGTCTTCAGTGTGTGACAGGTCAGTACAGTGGTGAACCTATAGGCCTTCAGTGTGCGACAGGTTAGTACAGTGGTGAACCTATAGGCCTTCAGTGTGTAACAGGTTAGTACAGTGGTGAACCTATAGGTCTTCAGTGTGTGAGAGGTTAGTACAGTGGTGAACCTATAGGTCTTCAGTGTGTGACAGGTTAGTACAGTGGTGAACCTATAGGTCTTCAGTGTGTAACAGGTTAGTACAGTGGTGAACCTATAGGTGTTCAGTGTGTGACAGGTCAGTACAGTGGTGAACCTATAGGTCTTCAGTGTGTGACAGGTTAGTACAGTGGTGAACCTATAGGCCTTCAGTGTGTGACAGGTTAGTACAGTGGTGAACCTATAGGCCTTCAGTGTGTGACAGGTTGATGATTCTGAAAGGACAGCAACCGTAATACCAGCACACTCATGTAGGAGAGTGCACTTTTTGTAAAACACAAAGGGCCAGTGGTGTAGTGGAGGGTATACAAAAGTGTGATTTTGAGAATGAAAACTCATTAAAAAAACATCATTTTTCACACAGGGTGCCTTTCCTTCGCTGGGCGGGCTGTTCTGGGAACTTTTTGACAAAGACAGCGGTCACACACAGCATGATTTTAAAGTATAAGCAGTCTATAATCTCAGACATAATTAGTTTGAAGTGGAACTGACATCGTTTGAACTACTTTGCAGATATGAAACAAACAGACAATCATAATATCAGTAAAAAAAATCTGAAAGAGTTCATCTCCATTCGAGATGCACTGTTTCAATTTCAATGACTCAATATTCTGGACAAAAACTGACGAATGTAACGAAGGCTGCGAATGTCAATACAATCAAACTAGCGAGGGCTAGGATCACATGTCAGTCATAACGTGACTAATAGGCTAGTGTATCTATATACGTAGCAAGCTTAAAAACACGGAGCGTTAACATTAGCTAGCTAGCTAGCTGCTAGGAGGATGCCGTGTCATGCCGTTGGAGGAGTGGGTGAATGACTGATCTTTTTCCCCCCTCATAATGTTTTTCAGTGGCTATAAACAGCTAGAGATGCAGGTGTCATTTGGTTATCTAGCAAGAACTTGAACGACTGTTATCCAGTTAGCATGCCTCTTGCATTTGCAAATTCACTCTGGCTATCTACTCAGATTTCCGAGCACTCTTGTCCGAGTGTGCTAGAGCGCAGAACAGCTGATGAATTTACAAACACGCAACACCCGACGAATATGACCGGTGTCCGTAAACGTAGGCAAAAAAAGTAATAGTTAGTCAAGAACGCTCTCGGTAACATGTAAACGGCCTAACCAGCTCTGCTATGTCGAGTAAATGGCCAGAATGAGGTGTTCTCTCATTTGTGTCTGGAAGTAGCTAGCAAGCTAGCCAACTTCCATGGTGTTTCCATATTTGCAGAAATCCATTCAAGTGTATTTTGTGGCTTTTGACGAATGCGTTCTAATGATCAATTATTTCCAATACATCAAATTCTTCATAGTATTGTATTTGGCGGGGATCCCCCCACACAACCCGCAGTTATGCGCCTGGCGCACAAACTTCATATATTGCGCATTTCTTTAGTCTCGCTTTCAAAACTTTACATGTACTTTTGAAGAATCTATCCTCTTGCTTCAAGCTCAGATCAGCTGCCTGAAAGCAATTTCTTGGCATCTCTTCAAATGTATATGTCTTTATAATAGGATTTGCCAGTTGAAGAGAGCTGTGATGAGCTGGAATTAAAATAATTAACAAAGGCCAATCTGGCAACCCCCTGTGGGTGCTCCACGCTCTTCACTGCACGGCCTGCTCACATCAGAGTGCTACTCTTGGCCTCATTTCAAACCACACACGCATCCATGCTCACATGAACACACACACACATGCCTGTAACATACGTGTTATTATTAGTAATACAATAATAATATAATAGTTATTACAACATAGCATTCATTTCATTTTACAGGTGGGGGAGGAGAGGGTGTACGTAAACACACACACACACACACATGCACACACACACTGGCACTCACACACATCCCCCTGTCACCTCCTGGATAGCAGTCACCATGGTGATAGTAATTTCAGTAAACTTGTAGATACTGTGTTGTATTGGCCCTTTCAGAGACCTTGGCAAGACGATGTCAGTAATCCCTCTGTCAATGTTCTTATTTAGGCATTATGCCTTATCAGTAATGAGTTAACACTTTTTTAATTCAGCGCTATTCTTTTATGGTGTTGTTCTAGGCCACCAACTGCTAACAGTCAGTATCTAGATAATGTGAATGAAATGCTTGATGGTATGTGATATAACCAGAGAGGGCTTCTTTCTTGGGGACCTGAATATTGACTGGTTTTCTTCAAGCTGTCTGCTCGAGGAAGCTTATAACTGTAATCAGTGCCTGTAATATGGTTCAGGTTATTCATCAACCTACCAGGGTGTTTACAAACACTACAGGAACAAGATCATCCACATGTATTGATCATATTTTTAATACTTTAAAACTTTGTTCTAAAGCTGTATCCGTACCCATTGGATACTCACTGATACACCATTGGCTATATCCAGGAAAGTCGAGGTTCCAAAAGCTGGGCCTAAAATAGTGTATAAGAAATCATACAAAAGATTTTGCTGTGACTCTTATGTGGCTGATTTAAAAAATATTTTGTTGGTCTGATGTGATTAATGAGGAGCATCCAGATGCTGCACTTAATGAATTTATGGAATTGCTGCTTCCAATTATTGATAAACATGCATCTGTTAAGAAACTGTCTGTTAGAACTGTTAAGGCTCCTTGGATTGATGAGGAATTGAAAAACTTTATGGTTGAAAGAGATGGGGCAAACGGAGTGGCTAATAAGTCTGGCTGCACATCTGAATGGTTAACTTTATATTGAGAAATTATGTGACTAAACAACAACAGGAAGAAACAGGAAGCCAATATCAATGATTTAAAGAAAGATGGAAAGAACTTTGGAGTGCTTTAAATAAAATGATGGGCAGAAAGACATTCATCTCTATCTTTCATCGAATCAGATGGCTTATTCATCACAAAACTATTTGATGTTGCCAATTATTTTAACGATTACATCATTGGCAAAGTTGGCAAACTTTGGCAGGAAATTCCAAATACGGACAGTGAGCCATCGTATTCATACAGAAAAAAAACTAATAATGAAAGAAAAGCATTGTAACTTTGAATTTTGTGATGGTGGATTTTTCTTTGCTCAATAATGACAAACCTCTTGGTAATGACAATAGATGGAAAGCTAGTGAGGATGGTAACTGACTCTATAGCCACTCCTATCTGTCATATCTTTTAATCTGAGCCTAGAGGAAAGTGTTTGTCCTCAGGCCTGGAGGGAAGCCAAAGTCAAGAATGGTAAAGCGGCCCGAGAATGGTAAAGCAGCCTTTGCTGGTTCTTAGAGTCAACCTATCAGCTTACTGCCTGCTCTTAGCAAACTGTTGGAAAAAATTGTATTTGACAAATACAATGCTATTTCTCTATAAACAAATTAACAACAGACTTTCAGCATTCTTATAGAGAAGGGCACTCAACATGTAGTGCAGTGACACAAATGACATCGATAATAAGACTGTGGGAGCTGTACTGTTAGATTTCACTGCTGCCTTTAATATTATTGACCATAACCTGTTGTTGAAAAACCTTATGTGTTATGGCTTTTTAACCTCGGCTCTGAATCCATGATATGGCAATCTATCTGATAGAACACAGAGGGTTTTCTTTAATGGAAGCTTGGTGTACCGCAGGGCAGCTCCCTTGGCCCTCTACTCTTTTCTGTTTTTACCAATGACCTGCCACGGACATATAGGCTTTGTTTAATGTCAATGTATGATGATTCAACCCTATACACGTCAGCAACCCCAGCTAGTGAAATCACTGCAACCCTAGACAAGTCAGTTTTAGAATGGGTGGTCAGTAGGGCTGACCCCGTTTAGTCAACTGGTCGATGATGATGATGTAATACTGAAATTGTATATGGTTATTTTATGTAAAAAATGATTGTGCAACACTAATAAATCGAATATTATTGTATAACAAATGCACTTTGTCCTGCGTTGGATACAGTCGCTGTCCGCGGTTCTGAAACATCATCTTCAGTGCACTGTAGAATTGGCGCCTTTCCCTATGTTGCTATGTGCATAATAGCAAAGTTAACCAGCATATTGTGATTGAGGACAATGCGGTGGAGGAAGCAGCAGCAGAGACGAAGAAACAGCCCTTGCCTTAGTCTAATTGTCTAAGAAAATATAGGGGAGGGGAAACCCCAATTTTAATTAGGTCTATAATCAATAGCCTAACTGTTAAAGGTGCATACGTTTATAAATCATCCATATATACTGTGTATATACAGAAATAAGACAGATATAGCTTATGTTGCCTGTTTGAGTGTTTGTTTAATAGCCTACTGATTCCGTGAGCACCAAGCCTCATGCATCGGCAAAATGTTGGATAAAGCAATTTCACAGATTCGGCTGTTTTTAATCTTTGCTATGCTGTAATAAAGGCTTTAAAATATTTTTTGGAGGGGAACAGACTGGTATTACTTATAATTTATTTAGGGTCACACAGCATACCAGACATTTATGCTTTGAAACACAATCAAGCGTTACATTTTTTTAAATTAAATAACAAGGGAGCTTTGAACAATGAACCTAAACAATAAATAAACCCAATTCACAAATGCGTGCACCTGTTTTTAGTCTGCTGTAATACATTCTTTATATTTATTAGAACATACTCTCTGGTACACTTATTTATTTAGTGTTTACACTGTTCCAAATGGTCAGGGAAAATTATATTGTAATCTAACAGCAACTGTTTGGCACACATAATACTCGCACAACTCTTGCTCCTATACCCTCCCTTTTTGTTGATCTCCAGCCGTTTCCACAACTAAGTCAAATGTCTTCCACAGATTTTACTTCCCCTTTCTCTCCTGAGCAACCAGTAAACATTTGCTCATTTCGAGTCTTTTTCACGTCCTCCGCTTCCATTTTGCTGTCGACATTACTGTGTTTGGAGTTTGTTATAACCAATTTATAGATGTGATTATGATATGCTATAGGTCAGGCCCTATTGGTCACATGCATGTGACGTGTACATGTTTCACATAAAGAGAGCAAGGGTTGAGGGAGTAGGGAATGTTTTTCGTAAACAAATTTGCGATTTCTGTAACGGAACCTTTCAGTCAGAAACAAGTGATGTTGCAGGTTCAGCACGGACAACGCAATAAACACTTGCTGTGCTGTGGTGCCTTTTTGCTGCAGTAGGGAGGAGAGCGATACAACATGAGCCAGTCACACAGGCACTCGCTGTCGTTTGTTTTTACACAGTGTGACCATCGGGCTCTTTCTTGAGTCATTTGTGTGTCTTAATTATTTAGTCAAACAGTGTGCTTGAAGCATCAGACAACCTCAGTGCATATGTAGTTGGTTTTATTCAAACTGTGTGTCTGTCTATGTATGGAAAAATGTATTCAAACATTTCGACCAATCAATTGGTTGAAAGAACTGGATGACTTTTGGACAACCAAAAGTCGGGGACTGCCCTAGGAACCAGTAATAAACTGATCCTGATCCTAAAACTATGAACATTGTATTTGGTACACATCATTAAACCTGGTAATGAATGGTGTGGCTGTTGAGCAAGTTGAGAAGACTGTATTACTTGGTGTTATTGATGCACCGATACCGATATCCAATATTTTCCTTGCCAAAAAACCCCCGATACCAATAACCAATATTTAACATTTTAGCGGCCTTTTAAAGAATTTTAGTAGTTAAATAGTTAACACACACATGGACACAGCGGTCTAAGGCACTGCATCTCAGTGCAAGAGGCGTCACTACAGTCCCTGGTTCGAATCCAGACTGTATCACATCCGGCCGTGATTGGGAGTCCCATAAGAACAAATTCTTCCTAACTGACTTGCCTAGTTAAATGAAGGTTACACAAACACCCCACACTGACCAAAAAGTTATTTTGTTGGCATTTACGTATGTCCCCATTACCAGTAAAACATAATCAAAAGCTATTTCTTTCACCTACTTGCTGTGCTGTTTCGTTGTTCATTTGTTCAGTCGTTTCATTCTCAACCAGGATTTCTATAGAATTCCGTTTGGGTCTTTGCGTGTCAAAAAAGATACACGTCAAATAACAATATTTGTCGTTTCAAATAAGCTTGTTGACCAATCAGGACCTGAATATGACTGCATAATTTAACGTGTTCATAATTTTTTTTACGTAGTTATTACACATTGATTACACTGTCACTCGTATTTCATATGTCACAACGATTCATCATTACGTATGCTATGATGCTGGTAAAGTTGTCTCGCGCACCTACATTGCTGGTCATTAAAAAAAGCTAGCTGGCTTATGGATGCAAACAATGTTCTTCCCCAAAAACATAGCAAAACAACATCTGTTTCAGTAGTTATAGTTAGCTAGCTTAGCTAACTATATAGCTAGGTGTCATCATCTAAAATAACCCTAATTTATAAGACAGTTCTTATTTGATTAATGGTGGTCGGGCCAATCTATGTGAAGCTAGCCACTATAAGGATTAGCCACAATAGTGGACTTTGCGGTTAGCCTACAAAATAAAAGTCTATCATTGAGTGATGCAAATGAATTCAAATAGTAGAATTATGCCATAGTTGAATAGATCATGCTAAATGAGGTTGGAATGTTGTTATATAAAATCAACAAAAAACAATTTGTTAATTTGACAAAAATCTGAAATCACACTGGATGTATTGTACTTTAGAATTGCATTGGGGGCCTACTTATTTAATTGTAAAGCCTCACCTATGGATTGTGGCTCAATGACATGGGGTATCGGTCTACTCAGTGACACCCAGAGAACATTAGCGTCGTAGCTCTTGTTGGGGGACTCTGAAACAACTGTGAATTGTGCCACATGTATTGTCAACCTATGTGTATTGAACACTATTCTCGAGGAAAAACAATACTGCATGGATGTTTTGGAGTCTGATACCTCTGAGGACGTTGGGAAAAAATATCTTGGTTATTGAGTAGACTGATGCACCCTTTCATTGATCCCCAATCCTTAGGTAAAGCTGTACAGTGCAGGATGAATGTCAATACACGCAATGTGTGACCTGCAGTCATATTCAGGTCCTGCAGGCCCTAGTTTTATCTTATCTTGATTATTGTCCAGTCATATGGTCAAGTGCTGCAAAGAAGGACCTAGTCACTCGTAGGCTCAGTTGCTGGTATACTTTTATTTACAAAACCATTTTGGGTTTACTACCTTATTATTTGGCCATTTTTATTGTTCAGAAATGTGGTGGGTACTCTCTTTGTTCGCTGGACTTTATCCTGCTAACTGTTCCAAATGTCCGAACTGAATTTGGTAAAAGGGCTTTTATGTACTCTGCGCCATCGTCTTGGAACGCCTTACAAAATACTTTTAAACTGGAAGAACTTGTCCCGATTGGTATTTTTAAATCACTGATGAATGATCTTGAAACTGATTCCCTGACCTGTCAATGTTTTTAATTTGCTGTTTTTGATTTTGTTGTACTCTTGTGAATTCTATGGTTTTTACTAGATTACTTGTAGTTTTTCATGTTGTTTTGTAATGTTTGTAATGACTTGGTGCTGCCTATCTTGGCCAGGACGCTCTTGAAAAATAGATTTTAAATCTCAATGAGCCCTTCCTGGTTAAATAAAGGTTAAATAAAAAATATAAAAAATAAAACAAGTTAAGCTGCAGCTGGCTCAGAAAAGAGCGGCACATTTGCTTTTGCTAAGAGTTGAGGAAAGACTGACTGCATTGCTTCTTGTTTTTATAGGAAACAATGTGTTGGAAATTCCAAATAGTTTGCATAGTCAACTTACACAGAGCTCTGACACACACACTTCTGATTCAGTCATAATCGATGTTTGATGGATAGGTAATTATCATAATTCTGAATAAAATATGCTGTATGCGTGCATTGGATAATACAGCACAAAGCTATTTAGGTACATGTACAGTTATTGATTGTTTACTTTGCTTTAATAGTAATAATGACTGATAGGGTGAGAGACCGGTGACAAAGTCCAGGGATATGTGAGACCAGGAACGGTGAGGAACAGGCAGAGGTTGAAGGAGACCAGCCTAAGCTTGCCGGGGAGTCTTGTTCGGCGCCCAGATCGTGCATGTGGCGATGACCGCAGAGACATCAGGAACCATGGTATGCCACCAAAAGCGTTGTCGCACAAAGGCCAAGGTCCGACGGGGACCTGGGTGGCAGGCAAGCTTGGAGGAGTGAGCCCACTCCAGGTCCGAGGAGTGGACAGCGTCAGGAACAAACATCCGGTTATCTGGCCACCCCCGGGGTTCGGCTGGGAATTTTGTATCTCGCACACCTGCTTCCCTGTTCCCCAGCTGAGTGCCGTCGTCAGGCACGAGGTGGATAGTATGGTCTCGGGTTCCGGGGGTGTAACCGCGGGGCTATAGCGACGTGACAGCGCATTCGGCTTGACATTCTAGGATCCCGGTCGGTATGAGGTTGAACCAGGTGAAAAGCAGGGCCCACCTAGCTTGATGGAATTGAGATGCTTGGCGCTGTGGAGATATTGCAGGTTCTTGTGGTCTGTCCACAAAATGAACGGATGTTCTGCCCCCTCCAGCCAGTGCCTCCACTCCTCCAATGAGATCTTCACTGCGAGAAGCTCACGGTTCCCCACATTATAGTTCCTCTCCGTGGCATTGAGGCGATGGGAGAAGAAGGCGCTTGGATGTAACTTGAGGTCCAGGGCAGAACGCTGGGACAGGACAGGCCCCATTCCGACACCCGAAGCATCGGCCTCCACCACGAACTGGCGGGATGGGTCAGGATGAACCAAGATGGGAGCTGAGGTGAAATGGTGTTTGAGATCCTGAAACGCCCGGTCAGCAGCTGGAGACCACGTTAATGGAACCTTGGGAGAGGTGAGTGCAGACGGGGGAAGCCAGGGTGCTGTAACTCCAAATAAAGTGGCGATAAACGTTGGCGAATCCCAGGAAACATTGCAGTTGCACTCTGGACGTAGGCTCGGGCCAATCCACCACTGCTTTCACCTTCCCGGGATCCATCTGTACACTCCCTGCAGCAACGATGTAACCCAGGAAGGGGATGGTGTAGCGATGGAATCCGTACTTATCTTCTTTCACAAAAAGCTGGTGGAGCACGTATTCTTGGGCGAAGCGGGAGAAAAACGAGTATGTCGTTGAGGTAGATGAAGACGAACTGGTTCAACATGTCACAGAGAAAATCATTCACCAGAGCCTGGAACACAGCAGGGTTGTTGGTAAGGCCAAATGGCATGACCAGATACTCGTAGTGACTGCTGGGTGGTGGAGGCAGTCTTCCACTCTTCCCCTTCCCATATCCGCACCAGGTGGTAGGCGTTTCGTAAGTCCAGCTTGGAGACCACATTGGCCCCCTGGAGCGGCACGAAGGCTGAGGAGATTAGAGGTAGCGGTTCTTCACAGTGATGTCGTTGAGGCCCCGACAAAGAAGAACTCTGCGCCGGCGGAGGATGCAGTAGGACGGATGAACCCTACAGCTAGGGAGTCCTCAATGTAGGTCTCCATAGCCTTGGTCTCCGGACCCAACAGAGTAGTCGTCCCCGGGCGGAGTGGTTCCTGGGAGAAGGTCGATCCCGCAGTCATAGGGTCGGTGCGGCGGAAGAGAAGTGGCCTGGGCCTTACTGAACACCTCCCGGAGGTCCTGGTACTCCGCGGGAATGGCGGAGAGGTCTGGGGCAACTTCAGAAGCCCCAGGAAGACGTCCCGGGGCAGGCTGCGCTGATTTCAGGCAATGAGCGTGGCAGAACTGGCTCCAGCCCATGATGGCACCAGCAGACCAGTCAATATGGGGATTGTGTCGCTGGAGCCAAGAGAATTCCAATACCAGGAATTGGATCGTCTCGCTGTGGTTACCTGACACGTACAATACCGTTCATAAGTATGACCCCAAACTTTTGAACAGTAGTTTAGGGGTATGGGGGTGGTGTTGTGGGTGACCCGGCCTATAGAGCGCCCATCCAGCGCTCTAATGTCCATGGGAATGGACAGGGGCTGAGTGGGGATGCCCAGCTTGTACACCAGGGTAGTGTCCATAAAGCTCTCATCGGCCCCAGAGTCGATGAGTACCCAGAGAGATTTCGACTAGTTCCCCCACAGAAAGATGGCTTGAAAAGGGATGTAAGTAAGGGGAGAGGAAATGTTCCACTACTCGCTCCTACCTGTGAGCCTGGTCTTTTAGTGGACAGGTGGCCACGAAATGACCAGTAAGTCCCGCAATACAGGCAAGTCTTCGTGTGAAGCCTGTATAGCCTTTCGGCTAGGGACAGCCTAGCTCTGCCTAGTTGCATCGGCTCGGGAAGAGGGGAATTGGCAGACTTCGGAGACTCGGGTAGCCTTGGGTTCTCTCGGCAACGGAGCCGTTGGACTTCCGGGATGTCTCGGAGGCGAGTTGGAAGCCTTGGGCGGGCGAGAGAAATCAAACCTCCTCTCCTTCCTTTACTCCTGTAGTCGCCCATCGATCCGAATGGTCAAGGCGATGAGCAAGTCGAGAGCCGTCGGTAGTTCCCAGGCTGCAAGCCCGTCCTTTACTTCCTCCGACACTCCATGCAGGAACATGACGAACAGCGCTTCTGGGTTCCAGGCACTCTCAGCTGCCAACATGCGGAAATCCACTACATAGTCTGCCACACTGCGGAAGTCTTGCTGGAGAAACTTCCGGGCAGCCTCTCTCCCGGACAATGGAGCATCGGAAACATTCTTCACCTCCGCCACGAACTCCTCCAGACTGAAGCAAATGGCTGACTGTTGTTCCCATACTGCCGTAGCCGAGGCGAGAGCCCTCCCGGACATCAGCGTGATGAGGTACGCTATCTTAGAGTGGTCCGAGGGGAAGGAGGAGGGCTGCAGCTCGATGAGGGAACACTGAGCGAGAAACGCCCAACAGGTGCCAAACTCTCTATTCAAGCGTTCCGGGGGAGGTAAGCAGGGTTCTCATCCTATGATGTCACAAGAGCCCTAGTTCTCCCAGGTCAATAAAGGTTTGAAATAAAGAAGGGATAAATGGGTAAACAGTAAAACCTTGGATAAGTACACACCCTGGATAGGAAGCTCAATACTTTAGCTATTTTTACTAAATTATCCCTCAATTAACAAACCGCCCCCCCTCTTTTCAGTTTTTTGTTAAATTGAAAACAGCTCGAGTTAAGTAAATTCTGCCGGAGCAATTTGCATTCCATTTCCATAATATTATCAATAAAATCTCTTTCCCCTGCAAAGGTAATATTACTTTAATACAGGACATGAGGTTGTAGGAGACTAGAGAAAAGTTACACGGCTTTAATATAGACTGCTGTTGTGAGAAGGAGAGAGAGACAGAGACTGCAGCAATACCCTTTTCAAACTGCTGAGCCAAGCCAAGCTGTACTCTGCTGGCCTGGTTACTAATCTACCTACGTTGCTGGAACTGTGCTTGGAAAGATGTTTGAGGTTGTAGTATTAGTGAGGACAGAAAATTATGTCTGCCTGAGTATTTGAGTTGAGCGTACCCGGCTCCACCTGGGGGCGAAAGGGGGCTTAGCCGCCTCAGTTTAAATTTGTGCCCCCAACCTTTTAATTTGATGTACCTACAGTGGGGAGAACATGTATTTGATACACTGCCGATTTTGCAGGTTTTCCTACTTACAAAGCATGTAGAGGTCTGTAATTTTTATCATAGGTACACTTCAACTGTGAGAGACGGAATCTAAAACAAAAATTCAGAAAATCACATTGTATGATTTTTAAGTAATTGCATTTTGTTGCATGACATAAGTATTTGATCACCTACCAACCAGTAAGAATTCCGGCTCTCACAGACCTGTTAGTTTTTCTTTAAGAAGCCCTCCTGTTCTCCACTCATTACCTGTATTAACTGCACCTGTTTGAACTCGTTACCTGTATAAAAGACACCTGTCCACACACTCAATCAAACAGACTCCAACCTCTCCACAATGGCCAAGACCAGAGAGCTGTGTAAGGACATCAGGGATAAAATTTTTACTATTTTCTACATTGAAGAATAATAGTGAAGACATCAAAACTATGAAGTAACACATATGGAATCATGTACTAACCAAAAAATGGTAAAACAAATCAAAATGTATTTTATATTTGAGATTCTTCAAAGTTGCCACCCTTTGCCTTGATGACAGCTTTGCACACTCTTGGCATTCTCTCAACCAGCGTCACGAGGTAATCACCTGGAATGCATTTAATTTAGCAGGTGTGCCTTGTTAAAAGTACATTTGTGGAATTTCTTTCCTCCTTAATGCATTGAGACAGTCAGTTGTGTTGTGACAAGGTAGAGGTGGTATATAGAAGATAGCCCTATTTGGTAAAAGAACAAGTCCATATTATGGAAAGAACAGCTCAAATAAGTAAAGAGAAACGACAGTCCATCATTACTTTAAGACATGAAGGTCAGTCAAGCCAGGAAAATGTCAAGAACTTTGAAAGTTTCTTCAACTGCATGTAGGAAAAACCATCATGATGTAACTGGTTCTCATGAGGACCGCCACAGGAAAGGAAGACCCAGAGTTACCTCTGCTGCTGAGAATAAGTTCATTATAGTTACCAGCCTCAGAAATTGCACCCCAAATAAATGCATCAGAGTTCAAGCAACAGACACATCTCAACATCAACTGTTCAGAGGAGACTGCGTGAATCAGGCCTTCGTGGTCAAATTACTGCAAGGAAACCATGACTATAGGACACCAATAAGTAGAAGAGACTTGCTTGGGCCAAGAAACACAAACAATGGACATTAGACCGGTGTCAATCTGTCCTTTTGGTCTGATGATTCCAAATTTGAGATTTTTGGTTCCAAACGCTGTTTCTTTGTGAGACGCAGAGTACGTGAACAGATGATCTCCGCATGTGTGATTCCCACCGTGAAGCTTGGAGGTGTGATGGTGTGGGGGCGATTTGCTGGTAACACTAAGATTTATTTAGAATTCAAAGCACACTTAACTGGCATGGCTACCACAGCATTCTGCAGCGATACGCCATCTGATCTGGTTTACGCTTAGTGGGACTATCATCTGTTTTTCAAATGGATAATGACCCAAAACACACCTCCAGGCTGTGTAAGGGCTATTTGACCAAGAAGGAGAGTGATAGAGTGCTGCATCAGATGACCTGGCCTCCACAATCCCTCAATCCAATTGAGATGGTTTGGGATGAGTTGGACCATAGAGTGAAGGAAAAGAAGCCAACAAGTGATTAGCATATGTGGGAACTCCTTCAAGACTGTTGGAAAAGCATTCCTCATGAAGCTGGTTGAGAGAAGTCCAAGAGTTTGCAAAGCTGTCATCAAGGCAAAGGTTGGCTACTTTGAAGAATCTCAAATATAACACATATTTTGATTTGTTTAACACTTTTTTTGGTTACTACATGATTCCATATGTGTTATTTCATAGTTTTGATGTATTCACTATAAAGAAAAATCCTGGAATGAGTAGGTGTGTCCAAACGTTTGACTGGTATTGTATATTTGTAAATATTACCATCTTTGAAACACCAGTGCTGTGTAAATACATCCAAAACTTATTTGCGCCTCTACCTGTCTGCCTCCTGCTGAATATTTGTCCATACTACTGCTAGAAGGCCCCTATTTTATGCGGCAGAGGTAGGCTACAGATTTCGAGCCAACCTGTCACTTCAAAAGCACTCAATTATCTTGACCTCTGAGTCTCTGCATTTGTACTTTGTTATTTTGTGGTATAGCGTGACATAAGCAGAATTCAATATAATTACCCTTGCCGATTTCAACCTTAGTCACTTTATCCTGTCGCCGGGTCTGGTCTTCAGAGAATAAGACCCTCATTGTGTTGAGCTGAATCAAAGAAAGTAGCTCAACTGTGTTAATACTACAGCGTCTTTGTAATATTGAATAGGGCTAACTGGCTCAGTTAAAAATGTCAGCCTTTCCAAGGCCTCACCTGTATCTCTACCGGGGTAGAAAGGAGAAGAATACACACTGTACATTGATTTCCCTGGCCTCAGGATGTGTTGTCTAATGATAATTGTTATTTCCTTCAGGCCTCTCGTCTCTCCAAGGGGGAAGGGGGAAGATAATTGCAGGCGCATCGTATGCTAATACCCCCCCCAGTAACGCCACAGGTTGCTAAGATTCTGCTTCTCTCTCTCCTGACGCTGATTGCAAATCCATGTGTCTTGATTAGAAGTTTTCGAAAGTGTTGATTCTGAATACACACAGACCAAGGAGGGGGTGGTGAAGGAGAACGAAAGAGAAAGTGAGATGAAGGATAAGGGGAGGGATAGAGAGATGAGAAAATAAGATATGTGTATGAGCAAAAGAGAGGTGAAAGCAACCGAGAGAGCATTTACTTCTTAAGGTGTTTATGATGATTCATTTTCACATATTCCATTAACACCGCTTAAGGATCCGCCCCTTTTTTTCAATTTTCACCTAAAATGACATACCCGACTCTAACTGCCTGTAACTCAGGCCCTGAAGCAAGGAAATGCATATTCTTAGTACTATTTGAAAGGAAACACAACAAGTTTGTGGAAATGTGAAAGGAATGTAGGAGAATATAACACAATAGATCTGGTAAAAGATAACACAAAGAAAAAAAACAATTGTTCTTTTGTATTTTTTTTGTACCATGGTCTTTGAAATGCAAGAGAAAGGCCATAATGTGTTATTCCAGCCCAGGTGCAATTTACATTTTGGCTACTGAGGGCAGCAGTGTATGTGCAAAGATTTAGATTGATCCAATGCACCATTGCATGTCTGTTCAAAATGTTGTATCAAGACTGCCCAAATGTGGCTAATTTGTTTATTAATAACTTTTCATGTTCAAAACTGTGCACTCTCCTCAAACAATAGCATGGCATTCTTTCACTGTAATAGCTACTGTAAATTGGACAGTGCAGTTAGATTAACAATAAGCTTTCTGCCAATATCAGATATGTCTATGTCCTGGGAAATTGTATTGTTACTTACAACCTCATGCTAATCGCATTAGCCTACGTTAGCTCAACCGTCCCGTGGAAGGGACACATCTCGATTGACCTCCAGACTGTCCTGTCATCTGTTATGTAATAAATACATATTTTAGTCTTCCTGACAGAAGATCATTATTACTTGAGTCGTTCCTTGAAATGAGTGCCTTTTGCGACCTTTGTGAAGCTAGCCACAATAGTGGAATTTGCGGTTTGTCTTCAAAATAAATCCCCATTTGAAACTGATGCAAAAGATACAAATAGTGGATTATTGACATTTTTACTACAAAACGCCGAACAAGGTTGGAATGTTATTTTAATTCAACAAAAGACAACAAGTAGTTAACCTGTCTGGCCCAGGCGTTCCGCTAGCGGAACTCCTCCCACATTCCACTGAAAAGGCAGAGCGCGAAATTCAAAAAATATTTTTTTGAAATATTTAACTTTCACACATTAACAAGTCCAATACAGCAAATGAAAGATACACATCTTGTGAATCCAGTCAACATGTCCGATTTTTTAAAATGTTTTACAGCGAAAACAGCACGTATATTTATGTTAGCTCACCACCAAATACAAAGAAGGACAGACATTTTTCACAGCACAGGTAGCATGCACAAAGCCAACCTAACTAACCAAGAACCAACCAAACTAACCAAGAAACAACTTCATCAGATGACAGTCTTATAACATGTTACACAATAAATCTATGTTTTGTTCGAAAAATGTGCATATTTGAGGTATAAATCAGTTTTACATTGCAGCTACCATCACAGATACCGTCAAAAATAGCACCGAAGCAGCCAGAGTAATTATAGAGACCAACGTGGAATACCTAAATACTCATCATAAAACATTTCTGAAAAATGCATCATGTACAGCAAATGAAAGATACACATCTTGTGAATCCAGCCAATATTTCTGATTTTTTAAGTGTTTTACAGCGAAAACACAATATAGCATTATATTAGCTTACTACAATAGCCTACACTTCCGCATTCATTCATCAAGGCACGTTAGCGATAGCAATAGGCACGTTAGCGTTAGCGAATAAACCAGCAAAATATATTAATTTTCACTAACCTTCATAAACCTTCCTCAGATGACAGTCCTATAACATCAGGTTATACATACACTTATGTTTTGTTTGAAAATGTGCATATTTAGAGCTGAAATCAGTGGTTATCCATTATGCTAACGTAGCTTCTTTTTCCCAGAATGTGCGGATATTTCTATTAGACTCTCACCTATTCTGACCAAATAGCTATTCATAAACATTACAAAAAAATACATGTTGTATAGGAAATGATAGATACACTAGTTCTTAATGCAATCGCAGTGTTAGAATTCTAAAAATATCTTCATTACGACATCCACCTTACGTTATAGCGAGAGAGTGCCCAAAATCTGGGCGCAAAACTACTAGTATACAGTTCGACAGATATATGAAATAGCATCACAAAATGGGTCCTACTTTTGGTGATCTTCCATCAGAATGTTGGACAAGGGGTCCTTTGTCCAGAACAGTCGTTTGGATTTAGAACATCGTTTTTCCCTCTTGAATTAGCAAGCACACTGGCCAAGTGGCTCGAAGCTCTCCTTTCTGAACAAAGGCACACAACGCAACACGCCTAACGTCCCGAATAAATTTCAAAAATCTAATAAAACTATATTGAAAAAACATACTTTACGATGATATTGTGACATGCATCAAATAAAATCAAAGCCGGAGATAGTAGTCGCCTATAACGACGGCTTTTCAGAAGGCAATTCCAGGTCCACCTTCGCGCTTTCCAGAAAACAGGAAATGGATGACTCGTCGTGCCAAGAGGATATATTCCACCTCAGACCAAGATAAACACTTAATTTCTTCTCTCACTTCATCTTGACATCTAGGGGAAGGTGTATGACGTGCATGTATACTCATACGTATCATGCCCATTTATAGGCAGGCCCTTGAACAGAGCATAATTTTCAGACTTTCCACTTCCTGGTCAGAAAGTGTGCTGCCAAATGAGTTCTGTTTTACTCACAGACAAAACGATGTGTTTACAATACCGCATTGGTAATAAAGCATCATTCGTTCGACCGCAACTTCTGGGGTAGCTAGCTTTAGCTTGGTACGTAGCTAGCACCAATACAACCAGCCTGAAAACAATGACCAGTAGGAACTGCAGTCATTTTTATTATTCTTAGCAATGATTTAGGAATCCATGTGAGTAAGTATTAGCTAGGTTGCCACTTGGTGTTCGACTATTGAAATTGAACTTCAGTTCATGAAAATAAATACCTAACCAGCTACTTAACCCTGTTGCCCAACGCTAACGTTATAAGCAGCCAGCTAGCATCATCTGGCTAGTGAGGCATTATGAAAGTGTTAAATTATTATGTGACGTGCAGTCCTGATTGGTCAACAAGCTTATTTGACACGTCAAATAGTGTTAAATAGTATAATTTTTGACACGCAAAGACCCAAACGGTGTTCCATAGAAATCCTGGTTGAGAATGAGACGACTGAACAAATGAACAACGAAACAGCACAGCAAGTAAGTGAAAGAAATAGGTTTTGATTATGTTTTACTGGTAATGGGGACGTAAATGCCAACAAAATAACTTTTTGGTCAGTGTGTGTAACCTTTATTTAAGTAGGAAAGTCAGTTAAGAACAAATTCTTATTTACAATGATGTCCTACCCCGGCCAAACCTGGACGACGCTGGGCCAATTGTGCGCCGCACAATGGGACTCCCAATCACGGCTGGATGATACAGCCTGGATACGAACCAGAGACTGTAGTGACGCCTCTTGCACTGAGATGCAGTGCCTTAGACTGCTGCGTCCATGTGTGTGTGTTAACTATTTAACTGTACTAGAATGCTTAAAAGGCAGCAATTTTTTTTATATAGGTTACCGGTATCGGCCAAAAATATCATACCGGTGCATCACTACTAAATATGCATGATATTTTGTTGTAGGCAGAGCTGCAGTAGGCCTATATGCAAGTAAACCATTGACATATATGGATCTGTGGCATTCACTTTGAACTGTACTGTTTTTACAGCATGAGCTTGTTTTGAGATCAAAGCGAGAGCTGCATGTAGTGACTTATGCACATTTGTTCATATCCTTTGCTAGTGAGTTATTAACCCAGTTGTAGTCAGCAATGGGGGAGTAGATTGGCTGCATTTTTTCCATTGTTTTTTATGGTGGGCCACTCTGATAATTGTATTTAATGTTTTTATTTCACCTTTATTTAACCAGATAGGCTAGTTGAGAACAAGTTCTCATTTACAACTGCGACCTGGCCAAGATAAAGCAAAGCTTTACCTAATGTAGGCCTACATTAGGATCAAATAGCCACAGTAGCCCACTTGACCACTGTTTAAACTAACTTAAAGTGGGTACAGCCTGAGTGTTTACAGTAAACACGCACCGGATGTTGCACAGAATTTTCACAACGTTCAAGTTTGCGCTCGGCAGACCTGACATTTGCTCAGTGATGGAAAAAAACATTTGTCTTGGGTCCATGAAATGGGGTTTCAGCCTGCTCTGTGACACCTACGAAACACAACTGTGAAGAGTTTACACAAATATTAGAGTTGTTGCTCTTATTGTGGGACTTTAACTGTGGGAAATCACCAATATTGAATTTTAAAAGCCTGTTTATATTAAATAAAGTGTCCCTTAATATAGACCACGTGTACAATTCAATAAATCAGCATTTTGACATGTCACAGTTGTGTTCTGTGGGTATCACTGAGAAAGCTGATGACCTAAGGCTGTATATTGCAATATGAATGTCAACACGCACAGTAGGTTGACTGGTGAGCTAATGTGACTGTCAAAGTCCTGCAATAAGAGTCTACAATACTAATATTTGTGTAAACTCTTCACAGTTGTGCTCTTTGGGTGTCACTGAGTAGGCTGATACTCCATTTCATGGACCCAATATCCAAAGGTAAGGATGTACGTTGCACTGTGAATGTCAATATGCACAATAGGCTGGACAGTGAGGTGATTTCAAGTCCCACATTAAGAGCTATGGCGCTAATATTTGTGTACACTCTTCATAGTTGGGTTCTGTGGGTATCACTGAGTAGGCTGATGCATATATTTTTGTGGACTGCATTCTTGCTTTACCTGCACTAACCCTATGCCTCCCCCATTTATAAATAGAATTGGCCCTATCCCTGCCACCCCCAAAGGCCTGTTGGTACAGTAGGCCTTGCCAACCAACCCAGGAGGAGCTCTGTGTGCGAGTCCTCAGATGGCCCTGGTCTTGTTTACTTGTTTGATTTATAGTCTGACTGACCCACTGAATTAGAAGTGATGGGATGGGACGGAACTTTGTTTAGCCTACTGTGTGGCCCCTCATCAGTACACATTCACAGTCACCCGCACAAAGAGACAGCAGCGTGTGTCTTCTGGTGCAGCTCTGGTCTGCTTGCTTGCGTGCGCATGCGTGTGTTGGCACCAAGGCAAGAAAGACAGGGGGAGACCGAAGAGAATAAAGGGATTTTTCTGTTTTTTCATTCAACCACTCCTATTGTAATGAGCATGGGGAGGAGCCAGTTAAACTGACGTTCAGTGTCGGTCATGGGGGGTCGTATTATGGCAGCAGATCTGAATTGTGCTGATCTGGTTAGTCAGGCAGCAATCAGCTTGTTGTGCGTCCCAAATGGCACCCTATTCCCTAATTGAGGCACTCCTTTTGTCCAGACCCATATGGGCCCTGGTCAAAAGTAGTGTACTCTAAAGGGAATAGGGTGCCATTTGGGATGGAGCTTTGGTCTGAAATGGCTCTATTCTATTTAGAGTGAGTGGCTGTGCCTTAAGGTTACATTGCACCACTGTTCTGCTGCATTCAGCGGCACACACACTTTTAGAGCTAGCCTCTTTGAGGCACTACACATATGCATGCAAATGCGTGCGCACACACACACACACACACACAGTGGGAAAGAGAGCCAGAGCGAGAGAGAGTGACTGACTGGAATTTGTAAGTGACAATCCAAATCCATAGATGTCTATTACTGGATTAGAGGACTTGTGGAATACTTGTGAAACCCTGTCCGAATGAATCCTATTTGTGTGTGTGTCATCCTGTTATTAACACGTCTACAGCAGGATTTCCTAACGTGACTTGTCACTATATGCTGGGGAATCAACTGCTACAGTTTTAAATTCTATTTTTTGGGGGGCATTCTAAGATTAGAACAGAACATTCACAATCAAGCTTGTCTGTAACAGTGTATTCATATAGCGTATCAGTGAAGGCCTAGGGGTGCTGATCTAGGATCAGTGTGAAAATACTCCCAAGTGTGAAGTTCAGTTTTTCCTCTCACAATTACTCTTGCTACACTGGCCATATGGAACATAATCCTAAAGTGTCTTCATTTTATTTCTTACATAACTACAATGAGGAGAATGGGTCGATTTCATGGTGGAGGAAACGGAAGGGAACACTGGACAGCACAAATGACCTAGGTGAATTGTCAGAGAGGGAGGGGAGAGAGAGAAACATTTACATTTTCCTTTATTTGCAATTTTACTCCTATCCTTCAGAAGAGGTAGACTATTGGTTTCTGGGTTAAAAATAGATAGCTGTTCTTCCCAATGTAAAGCACTGATACAAAAACCCATCCCGGATCCATGTCCTTTTGATATGTCTATCAGCTCTCTCCTTCAGTCTTGCTGGCCAAGTAAAGGGGACTTGTATTACTCATATGCTGGCGTCCTCGACCCCAATTTCAGGCTGCCTAGATGACTGCCTGCGTACACTTCTGCAAGGTGGGCCTGGCTCGTGCTATGACAGTGCTAGTCATCAGTATTTTGAAGATGACTCTATTTCTCAGAATGTAAGCCTCAGTGGTTCCATTTGAAAGTTTATTTTGTCCTTTGACAGGACTTGGACATCGTTTCTTGGAGGGATGGTGGATGTGTTGTCAAAGGGGCCTGTGTAAGTTGGGTGTGTTGGATGCGGATCCTGGATAAACGGTGTCTCGCTTTCTGCTGACCGTTGGGTCAGGGAAGGCTTAAGGGAAGGTGCACAGACACACACACACTGGCCTCTCTGTACAGGGGTCAAACCTGCTCTCTCTCTCTCTCTCTTTCTAAGCTCAACTTGTATTGCCTGGCTTTAGAGGTGTTTTGGGATACTCCCTCAAGTTTTCCATGGCATGATGGGAGAGGTTTGTTTATGACATAGAAACCTTCACAGACATCACCGTTACTGTGTTTCCGTTAGACCATACTGCCCATATAGTCCATTAGTATGTCAATGAATGGCGTCTCTGTTTTGTCTTCAACAGGGGCCTTCCTGGAAAGAAGTGTGGAAACATCATTGTTACGGCAGAAGAGATGGGAAACTGCAGGGTGAGTAGTGATGGCAGGGGATATGGGGTGAAAGGGAGTTTTGGGCTGCATCCCATTCCAAAAAAGCTGACTGCCCTTGTTAACTCCCCAAACCATACATCAATCAATAAACACTTTGCCATGGCATATACATTAAATAATATTGTTATGGATCTACTATCATAGGATATATCTCTCACCTTGATGCTGAGTGGAGTTGCCATGTCCTGTAATGTTACTGCTGACTGATCAGCATGAAGGTCTGCATCTACTATCAGAAGTCTCTCACCAGTATCTGCAGTGAATACTGAGCTGTGCTGTCCGTTTCATCAGTCTCAATGTCTCTCTCTGTTACTGTAGGAGTCGGTGATGATGCAGTTCTGCGGGAATAAACTGGACAGGAAAGATTTCTTCGGCAAGTCGGACCCTTTCCTCGTCTTCTACCGCAGCAATGAAGATGGAACGTGAGTATACTTTACCTACCCCTTCTTCAGATCCTCTCCTCCATTCAATTCCATCCATCAGTCTTTCCATTGAATTCCTGTGTGTGTGTGTTACAGCCTACAGGGTCTTCTCTCTCATCAACACGTATCCGAGGGGTCAGATAAGCATTTCTACTCCTCTGAGGAGAGGCTTTATTACACACACACCTATGTTACAGCCGGCAGAGCAGAGAGGAGATGACCTAGCGGGAGCAGTGGCTGGAGGGAGAGCTCCCTATTGCCCCACTGGCCTCTCTGTACAGTGGTCAAACATCTCTCGGTCTCTGTCTCGCTCTCTCTCTCTCTCTCTCTCTCTCTCTCTCTCTCTCTGTGTGTATCAGTTAATGGTAGATGACGCTCTCTGAACTCATATTCCACACTGCACTATATTCACATTAAAACCATTTACTTTTGCAGTGAATGATGATTATACTGAGTATTCCTCAGTTGATGGTAATTGCTCTTGGAACTGAAAGAGATATTTTTTGTGCTGGTCATCATGATGACATTTGAAATGGTTTTTTTAATCGCTCTATATTTTTGACAAAGTACGGAAAAGAGGAATCAATATCTTTTGAGGTTTGTATCACTGAATGTGTGTGATTTATCTTCTTGGGGAGAAGAAAAATCTGAAGGAGCTGAGGGTCAAAGAGACGTTTAAACTTGAGAAAAATCTGGAGAAAAGCACAGGAAGATAGTCTGTCTCGCTTACTCTAACTTTGCACAGACACTCTGAGGGAATGAGGGGGAGAAAAGAGGAACATGTGGGGAAAAATAGAAGGCGATAAAGAGGAACAGTGAAAGGAATATTGACTGATCCAATGATCAGTGTATGACTTGTCTTGTCGCTGTGTTTCTCCAGGTTCACAACCTGCCATAAGACAGAGGTGGTGAAGAACACACTGAACCCAGTGTGGCAGGTCTTCAAGATACCCGTCAGAGCACTCTGCAATGGAGACTACGACAGGTCAGCGTGTGTGTGTCTACATGTGTGTGTAGTTTGGCCAGCAAGATTAGACTAGGATTTATTGGTTTGCTGAAGTGTGTGAGGGCCATGGTGATAATCTTTTTTTCAACATTTTGAGTGCTTTGTAAAAATGATTTAGTGACAGGATCTAATCTGCAAGAGGAGAAAGTAGTTTTTAAATGAACTCCATTTTGTAAGAATCACCATGCACGGAATTCCTTGGTTGCTAAGGTTGCTGTGAACCTATTAAATGCAAATGGAAGTTATTATAATGACAGAGAAACTAATGCTTGGTCTGCTTATGAATAGCCTTCCTCTCTGCAATCATCATTCTCCCTCAGTGGAGTTGTCAATTCACATGCCTGACTGACAGACAGGTGTCATGCCCGCACTCAGATGCATTGGCCCTTAAATCCAGGGTGTAAGAAGCTGCAATAGTCTTTCAACCGCAAGTTTAAAATCCCCTGAGTGAGTGTGTGTATAGGATCTACAATCCCATCTCAGGGATTGTGTTTGTATTCAGCTCCAGTTGTCAGCAGGCTTGTTTGCCAGTGATAAGGCACAACGCCCCAGATGGATGGTCTGAGCTAGTCAGGGTGCATTGATTGGAGCAGAGCTGGGCCCTGACTCTCTGAGTTGTTAGGAGGTTAGTTAGAGAGAGCTCATTGTTTTTATTTTATTTTACCTTTATTTAACTAGGCAAGTCAGTTAAGAACAAATTCTTATTTTCAATGACGGCCTAGGAACAGTGGGTTAACTGCCTGTTCAGGGGCAGAACGACAGATTTGTACCTTGTCAGCTCGGGGATTTGAACTTGCAACCTTTCAGTTACTAGTCCAACGCTCTAACCACTAGGTTACCCTGCCGCCCCGTTATCAGTGTTATCAGTGTGTGGAGAGTGTGGGGAGCCAAGGAAGCACCGAAATTAATGCTTGCGCGTGCACACACACACACACACACACACACACACACACGCATATCTATACATTGATTTACGCACATGCACGCGCACACAGTGAGAGTGTGAGTCTCTGGGGGTCTGGGATAAGAGATAAGGGCGAACGCTAACAATGGAGAGCTGTGTGTCCCTCTGCTGATAGTACCACCGCTGATGGGCCCTTGTTAGAGACACACACACACACACACACACACACACACACACCTACTTCTCCCTCCACCCCGGGGACTACAGAAGAAGCAGCAAACCCATTGTCTGTCCTGTCAACTCATCGCTCCTGTTGTGTCTCCAGAGCATCTTTAGGTTGTGCTTCAATACAGTAAATGTCTTCCAATGAGGTAGTTTAATAAATTTCACTGCTGTTAATATGAGCGGTCGTCCCCCGCGCTGTCCTCCTGCACAGTAGATGTGCTTCCCAAATGGCACCCTACTCCATAGTGCACTACTTTTGACCGGAGTCCATGGGCCCTGCTCAAAAGTAGTTCATGATAAAGGGAATAGGATGCCATTTGGGAGGCATTGCAGGACTACCTCCCTCGGGTCCCGGGGGGAGGGGTCTTCTGGTTGATTACTATAGGGATGGATGGCTTTATCTCCTCAGCCTTTCTTTGTCAGCTTAGATGGATGGTGATGGGCTCATCCTTCACTCCATGTAGTAGGAGGCTGAGCAGAGTGCATGAGTGCGCGTTTCTGTGTCTGTCTTTGTGCTCTGACAATGCCTGGAGTGTGCCTCCTCTTATCATCGTACCCCTTTTGCGACCCCCTTCAGGAAACTCATTAACCTGTGACTTCTGACCCGGTGGTGATCTATAACTAATGATGACCTTTTCATCTAAGCAGCTGTTCGTTGTGTTCTTCTTTCTCCTCTGAAAAGAGAAGTGAAATTGGTGCTGGGTGAAATACGCACAGCCACAGTCAGCTACTTATCTCTTGGCTCTGGTGAAGGAGAATGGTCACTTGTTATGGGAAAACGATTCTTCAGTGTGAGGGGACGGGTGACGGTGGAAGAGCACTGCTTTTCTCTCTCTAACGTTCGCTATTTTGGAAACCAATATAGACATGATATAGATTACTATAAACTGTCCTCCTTCAGTATACTATACATGTTATCTTGAAACTAATTTGGGGAGAAATGTACAGTGTCATGATGATCATAGTTTCTGCTGATAATTGGCCTGTTAAAACTATATAAATATTTTTCTAATATATTGTTATTTCTCACCGTGCTAGAACGATCAAGATAGAATGCTACGACTGGGACAGAGATGGAAGGTAATTTCATTTGAATCTTAATTGAAAAGCACCTTCATTAACATGATGTAATCACTGTGTTATTTCAATTGTGCTACTTTAACTAGTCCTAATCTATATTTCTAGAAGGTAAGGAAGCTGTGTTGGATGCTGACTCATTCAACACAGGTTGACATGTCGTGGTTGAAGTGGGGTAAATGGATTGGCTATAAACATAGAGGCGGGGCCAAGGGCGGAGCAGCAGTAGAGCGTCATCATTTCATATTATGGGTTTAGTGGGCAAGGTTATTGCAATGGGGGTATTACTTTACAGCATACTCTCACTCCCTCTCTCATTTCCTCTTTATACCTGTCAGCATTATGTCAAGTGTTACCAAACATCTCTTTGCTTGCAGGTGGAGGGGTTACACTTTGTTTCCAAATTCACTTTATTTTAAGAAAGTCATCCAGGTCCTGAGGTAGCAAAGCATCCCCAAACCATCACACTACCACCACCATGCTTCACCGTTGGTATAAGGTTCTTACTGTGTTTGGTTTTTGCCAGGCATAATTGGACCCATGTCACCCAAAAAGTTATACTTTTGAATAATCTGTCCATAGAACGTTCTTCCAAGAGTCTTGATGATCATCCAGTTGCTTCTAGGTGCTTTTTTGGCAAACTGGAGTCAACTTTTTGGATGACATGGGTCTAATTTATGTCTGGTGAAAACCAAACACTGCATTCCACAGTAAGAACAAGAGCATGGCGGTGGTAGTGGGATGGTTTGGGGATACTTTGTCGCCTCAGGACCTGGACGACTTGCCTTAATAGAAGGAACCATGAATTCTGCTCTGTATCAGAGAAGTCTACAGGAGAATGTCAGGCCATCTGTCTGTGAGCTGAAGCGCAGCTGGGTCATGCAGCAAGACAATGATCCAAAACACACAATCAAGTCTACATGAAAATGGCTAAAAAGCTACATATTTGAAGTTTTGGAATGACCTTGTCAAAGTCCAGACCTAATCCCAATTGAGATGTTGTGGCAGGACTTGAAACGAGCAGTTCATGCTTGAAAACCCACAAATGTTGCTGAGTTAAAGCAGTTCTGCATGTAAGAGTGGGCCAAAATTCCTCCATAGCGATGAGAGCCTGATAAACAACTACCGGAAACATTTGGTTGCAGTCATTGCAGCTAAAGGTGGCACAACCAGTTATTGAGTGTAAGGGGGAAATTACTTTTTCACACAGGGAATTGGGTGTTGCATAACATTGTTAATAAAAATAAAAATAAAAATGGAACCTGAGTTTTAACTTATCTAATATTATGTCTTCGTTGAAGATCTGATAACATTCAGTATCAAAAATGTGCAAAAATAGAGAAAATCAGAAAGGGGGCAAATACTTTTCACGCCACTATACTCTACTGTACCCTCAAGTGGCTGCATGAAAAACACAAGTGAAATCTCTACTTAATCACTCTCAGAACTTTATTTGTTCATCAAAATTGTGAATAACTCACCACAGGTTAATGGGAAGGGTATGCTTGAAAGGATGCACATAACTCTGCAATGTTGGGTTGTATTGGAGAGAGTCTCAGTCTTAAATCATTTTCCACACATATTTAGTTTTCATGCTAGTGAGGGCCGAGAATCCACTCTCACATAGGTACGTGGTTGCAAAGGGCATCAGTGTCTTAACAGCGCTATTTGCCAAGGCAGGATACTCTGATCGCAGCCTCATCCAGAAATCTGCCAGTGGCTTCTGATTTAAATTAAATGTTCACAGAACCGCTTGTTGCAATTTCGATGAGGCTCTCTTGTTCAGATATCGGTAAGTGGACTGGAGGAAGGGAATGAAAGGGATAACAAACCCAGTTGTTTGTCATCCGTTTCGGGAAAGTACCTGCGTAATTGCACACCCAACTCTCTCAGGTGCTTCGCTATATCACATTTGACATTGTCCGTAAGCTTGAGTTCATTAGCGTACAAAAAATGATACAATGATGGGAAGACCTGTGTGTTGTCCTTGTTAATGCAGACAGAAGAGCTCCAACTTCTTAATCATAGTCTCAATTTTGTCCCGCACAATGAATAGAGTTGTGGAGAGTCCCTGTAATCGTAGATTCCGGTCATTCAGGCGAAAAAATGTTACCCAGATAGGCCAGTTGTGTGAGAAACTCATCCTCATGCAGGCGGTCAGACAAGTGAAACTTATGGTCAGTAAAGAGAACTTTAAGCTTGTCTCTCAATTTAAAAAAGTGTCAATACTTTGCCCTTTGATAACCAGCGCACCTCTGTATGTTGTAAAAGCTTTACATGTCCGCTGCCCATATCATTGCATAATGCAGAAAATACACGAGCGTTCAGAGGCCTTGCTTTAACAAAGTTAACCATTTTCACTGTGGTGTCCAAAACATATTTCAAGCTGTCAGGCATTCCCTTGGCAGCAAGGGCCTCTCATGGATGCTGCAGTGTACCCACGTGGCGTCGGGAGCAACTGCTTGCTGCTTGCAACTGCTTGCGTTACCACTCCACTATGTCTCCCTGTCATGGCTTTTGCACCATGAGTACAGATACCAACAGATTTTGACCACCAAAGTCCATTTGATGTCACAAAGCTGTCCAGTTCTTAAAAAATATCCTTTCTTAATTGACCCCCACATAAACGTAACAGACATATACCAGGAGCTGTGCCAGGCCCGCAACGTCTGTTGACTCATCCAGCTGTAACGCATAGAATTCACTGGCTTGTATGCGAAGCAGTAATTGTTTAAAAACGTCTCCTGCCATGTCACTGATGCGTCGTGAAACAGTGTTGTTTGATGAAGGCATTGTCTGTATAGTTTTTGGCCTTTTCCCCCAGCATTGGTCCTAGCCATATCTGCGGCAGCAGGAAGAATTAAGTCCTCCACAATAGTATGGGACTTGCCTGTCCTAGCCACTCTGTAGCTCACCATATAAGACGCTTTTAGCCCCTTCTTATTAAATGGTATCTGTTGCTGTTATACATGTCTTACTACTCGAAAGTCGTCTTTGTTCTCGCTCAGAAAACTCCCGTGGCGTATTTTTCAAATTGTCATGTTTCGTTTCTAAATGTCTGCGCAAGAGTGAAGGTTTCCCATGAGAAAGTAACGGTTAAGGTGATTGGATGTTAATTATTTGTTATTTCGCTGAACACCTAGATGGTTCAATTTGATTTTTAGCAGTGAATCGAGGCTACTTAGGCGAGGGGGGGGGGAAATCACCCAAATCTATAGCCCCGTTGGAAAATATAAATGTACTGTTTGAAAATGTGAAGCAAAAACAAAATATAATCATCTATTTCTTTACAACAACAAAAATGTGAACTGCGTGTACCCCCGACGGCATTGCGCGCACCCCTGCACCAGACTATCTGAGAGGGATTGACTTTATAATTTGTGAGTTGTGTATTTGAAATGCTATGATTATACTAATGATTGTTTTGTGCGTTTTGTCCTAAGCCATGACTTCATAGGAGAGTTCAGTACCAGCTACAGAGAGCTATCCAGAGGCCAGTCCCAGTTCAATGTGTATGAGGTAAGTGTGTGTCTGTCTCTATATAAATATTATTTATCTATTCTCTTCGCGTCACTCACCCACACAGAAAGCACATTTAGTAAATCTCCTCTGGAGCGATTCTTCATGGCATTTCTCCTGGAATTTAATTAACGGAGTTTGACGTAGTGAGGAATGGTTGATGGATGGCCAGCCTCCACACTCCGTCTCCTAAGATAAGACTGAACAGTTGTTCATTAACAAACAATATTCTGAGTGGGAACCACACAGGGGGACCCTTATTTTAAGTAGTTGGTGTTTGTCTAATGAGAGAAGGAAGACACACAGTGATTGTGTGTTGTCTTTCAAGATGCTGGCACTGGGACATGAGAATCTATCATTTCCCAAGTCACAGCTCTTGGGTCCTCACATATTCTCTGGTGTGTTTTTTTCCTCCACTGTAAATTGTACAATTTAGGAGAGGAGGGTTCCACATCACTGCTGTCTGTGTGTTTTTGTGTTCCTTCTTCCCTTAACCATCTGTTAACAGTCATCACCCAATGCCCAGCATGGGGCCCGATCGGTTGTACACACACACACTGCTTATGGTTGTCCATCGTGCCCAACAATCACCATCTTCTCCTTTACTTGTGAAACGCACGCGCCGCTTGTGAGAAGCTCCTGTCTCCCTGGTCCTCTCTGTCTATCTGTTGACTTGATGTGACATCTACTCTTGCCAGAGCAGTTACTGAACACAACACAAGGAAAACCAACTGTCACTGTCTGTGTCTATGTATTTTTTATGAGCGTGCATACACAACCATGAAGGGCGCGATAATATCCATTTTATTTTACAAGCCAGATGCAATAAAACAGCTAGTCTCCCCTTCAAAGGCAAATGTGCCTTTCCTTCCTTACTTATTCCCTCCAACTCCACCAAGGATGCAGAGAGGGTTATAAATCCTGTGAAAATTGGGCTGCGTCCCAAATAGTACCCTCTTCCGTTATTCGCCTTATTCTGGAACGTTACAGTGATCGCGGCGAGTTAGTTGCAATTGTGTTTCTATTTCCGGCAACATTCCCGTGACGCTAACGCATGCAAAAGTGGTACTTTTAAATCAAATCAAATTGTATTGGTCGCATACACATGGTTAGCAGATGTTATTGCGAGTGTAGTGAAATGCTTGTGCTTCTAGTTTCGACAGTGCAGCAGTATCTAACAAGTAATCTAACAATTCCACAAAAATGACCTAATACACACAAATCTAAGTAAAGGAATGGAATAAGAATATATAAATATATGGATGAGTAATGACCGAGCGGCATAGGCAAGATGCAATAGATGGTATAAAATACAGTATAAACATATGAGATGAGTAATGCAAGATATGTAAACATTATTAACGTGACTAGTGATCTATTTATTAAAGTGGCCAATGATTTCAAGTCTATGTAGGCAGCAGCCTCTCTGTGTTAGTGATGGCTGTTAAACAGTCTGATGGCCTTGAGATAGAAGCTATTTTATTTAAAAAAAAAATTAAACAGTCTGATGGCTCGGGTGGTTGTTGTCCTTGATGATCTTTTTGGCCTTCCTGTGACATCGGGTGCTATAGGTGTCCAGAAGGGCAGGTAGTTTGCCCCCGGTGATGTGTTATGCAGACCACACCACCCTCTGGAGAGCCCCTGCGGTTATGGGCTGTGCAGTTGCCGTACCAGGCGGTGATGGAGCCCGACAGGATGCTCTCAATTCTGCATCTGTAAAAGTTTGTGAGGGTTTTAGGTGACAAACCTGACTAACCAGTGTCTGTATGTAGCCTCGCTACTGTATATAGCCTGTCTTTTTACTGTTGTTTTATTTCTTTACATATCTATTGTTCACCTAATACCTTTTTTGCACTATTGGTTAGAGCCTGTAAGTAAGCATTTCACTGTAAGGTCTACACCTGTTGTATTTGGCGCACGTGACAAATACATTTGTTTGATTTGAAACCAAATTTCTTCAGCCTCCTGAGTTTGAAGAGGCGCTGTTGCGCCTTCACCACACTGTCTGTGTGGGTGGACCATTTCAGTTTGTCCGTGATGTGTACACTGAGGAACTTAACATTCCACCTTCTCCACTGCAGTCCCGTTGATGTGGATGGGGTTGCTCCCTCTGCTGTTTCCTGAAGTTCATGATCATTTCCTTTGTTTTGTTGATGTTGAGTGAGAGGTTGTTTTCCTGACACCACACTCCGAGGGCCCTCACCTCCTCCCTGTAGGCCGTCTCGTCGTTGTTGGTGATCAAGCCCACTACTGTTGTGTCGTCTGCAAACTTGATGATTGAGTTGGAGGCGTGCATGGCCACGCAGTCATGGGTGAACAGGGAGTACAGGAGGTGGCTGAGCACACACCCTTGTGGGGCCCCAGTGTTGAGGATCAGCGAATTGAAGATGTTGTTTCCTACCTTCACCACCTGGGAGCGGCCCGTCAAGAAGTCCAGGACCCAATTGCACAGGGCGGGGTTGAGACCCTGTGCCTCAAGCTTAATGATGAGCTTGGAGGGTACTATGGTGTTGAATGCTGAGCTGTAGTCAATGAACAGCATTCTTACATAAGTATTCCTCTTGTCCAGATAGGATTGTGCAGTGTGATGGTGATTGCATCGTCTGTGGACCTATTGGGGCGGTACGCAAATTGAAGTGCGTCTAGGGTGACAGGTAAGGTGGAGGTGATACGATCCTTGACTAGTCTCTCAAAGCGCTTCATGATGACAGAAGTGAGTGCTACGGGGCGATAGTCATTTAGTTCAGTTTCCGTTGCCTTCTTGGGTACAGGAACAATGGTGGCCATCTTGAAGCATGTGGGGACAGCAGACTGGGATGGGGTGAGATTGAATATGTACGTAAACACACCAGCTGTGTTGAGAGCTTGATGGTTTTACACTGACAGAAGCACACAAAATCCTACAATCGAGCATTATATGTTCAGTAACGCGAAGCGAGGCGGCCATCTTGGTCGGCGCCGGAAGTAGAAGTACGAGGCTGTCACAGAAATTGGATGTAGAGGAGGACGTTTTTAGAACAGCAATGTTTTTGAACACGTCGATCTGAACGTACCTTTGGAGCCTCATACGACCTGCATCCCGCTTGGCTTGGCTACGATGCGCCACTCGTGAAGAAGTGTTGTCGGTTGGTCTGCCAGTCATCAGTGACAGCTAAGCCAAACGCTTGAGCACTTTGCCTGCTCTCATTTTGTGTCTCATAATAGCACCATTTATTTCCTCTACAACTCAATAGGAAATTCCCATTTTATATATACTTAATTATTATGATTATTAAATATTATTAGGAGCGTCCATGCAGTATGGTGTTTTGTTATTAATTGTCCGTTGACTTGGTTAACAAGCCATACTGATTTCTTAACAGATGACACAACAGGCTCAAGTGTTCACCAAATTGAAAATGGGGATTGGCCAACACAGATAGAAGGAATGGATATGCCTTCAGAGAAGGATGCCCAAACCCAATGGGAAGACCCATCTCTAAGTCATCACAACTACAGCTCAGGTGATCATGTAAAGCCCACTACCTGTGAGGCAGGGACCACAGTGCCCAGCAGCACCTCTCCTCAAAACCCTGCTTAGGAACGAAGCACTCTGTCGACTGCATACAGGCTTGTCTCTTGCTGCCTTTTCTACCCTGGCGGAATGTCTTCTACCCCTCTACAAAGGCAGCTTTCAGTTAGACCTGACAGACCAACTCCTGATGACACTGATGAAGCTGTAGCTCAGCTTGCTGCAGCAGTACCTAGCAGAATGGTTTGGTGTTTCCCAGAGTATTGTCAGTCGAGTGATTAGTTATTGGATTGACATGATGGAAGAGAATCTGAGGGAGTACATTCCATGACTGCCGAGGGAGACCATCCGTGCTACAATGCCAGCATTTCTTAAGGACTACTACTCAGGAACAACCTGCATTATTGACTGCTCAGAAACTGCTTTACAGAAGTGCAAGAATCGGGATTCAAGGGGAGAGTCATTCAGCCATTACTACGCCCAGAACACTATCAAATACCTGGTGGCCAGCCTTCACAAACAGAGGAGCACAGCTGTCAGAGGAAGACACTACATATACAAGACGGATAGCTAACGTGAGGGTTCATGTGGAACGTGTAATTCAAAGGCTCAAACGGTTTAAAATCATCTCCCAGACAGTGCCAATCAACCTCATCTAAAATGGACGAAATACATTGAATCTGTGCTGCCCTGAGTAACCTGCGTGGTCATGTCATTCATGAAGATGCTGAATGAACTGACCAGTCAAATGCCGTTCAACAGGGTCGAGTTCCCAATATGAATTTAGGTTTTGTCAAAAGTTACTTCAAATTAAATGTCAATTCATTCTATAACAACTCGACTTAATTATTTGTTTTACATACTCATTGATATTCATAAAAAATAAAGCCATAAAAACAATTTCCACAATACTGTGACTGTTGATGCATTAAGTCAGGCTTTTTAATTGAAAAACGATTTGTTAATAGTAACTGCAAACAGGAGAGACATCTGACTACATACTTCTACAGTGCTGCATATATATATAGTTAAAGTCGGAAGTTTACATACACCTTAGCCAAATACATTTAAACTCAGTTTTTCACAATTCTTGACATTTAATCCTAGTAAATATTTCCCTGTCTTAGGTCAGTTAGGATCACCACTTCATTTTAAGAATGTGAAATGTCAGAATAATAGTAGAGAGAGGGATTTATTTCAGCTTTTATTTCTTTCATCCCATTCCCAGTGGGTCAGAAGTTTACATGCACTCAATTAGTATTTGGTAGCATTGCCTTTAAATGTTTCGGTAACCTTCCACAAGTTTCCAACAATAAGTTGGGTGAATTTTGGCCCATTCCTCCTGACAGAGCTGGTGTAACTGAGTCAGGTTTGAAGGCCTCCTTGCTCGCACACGCTTTTTCAGTTCTGCGTACACATTTTCTATAGGATTGAGGTCAGGGCTTTGTGATGGCCACTCCAATACCTTGACTTTGTTGTCCTTAAGTCATTTTGCCACAACTTTGGAAGTATGCTTGGGGTCATTGTCCATATGGAAGACCCATTTGCGACCAAGCTTTACATCCTGACTGATGTCTTGAGATGTTGCTTCAATATATCCACATATTTTTCTCTCCTTTGTGAAGTGCACCAGTCCCTCCTGCAGCAAAGCACCCCCACAACATGATGCTGCCACCCTCGTGCTTCACGGTTGGGATGATGTTCTTTGGCTTGCAAGCCTCCCCCTTTTTCCTCCAAACATAACGATGATTGTTATGGCCAATCAGTTCTATTTTTGTTTCATCAGACCAGAGGACATTTCTCCAGAAAGTACGATCTTTGTCCTCATGTGCAGTTGCAAACCGTAGTCTGGCTTTTTTATGGCGGTTTTGGAGCAGTGGCTTCTTCCTTGCTGAGCGGCCTTTCAGGTTATGTCAACATAAGACTCATTTTAATGTTGATGTAGATACTTTTGTACCTGTTTCCTCCAGCATCTTCACAAGGTCCTTTGCTGTTGTTCTGGGATTGATTCGCACTTTTCGCAACAAAGTATGTTCATCTCGAGGAGACCGAATGTGTCTCCTTCCTGAGCGGTATGACAGCTGTGTGGTCCCATGGTGTTTATACTTGCGTACTATTGTTTGTACAGATGAACGTGGTACCTTCTGGCGGTTGGAAATTGCTCCCAAGGATGAACCAGACTTGTGGAGGTCTACACATATTTTTCTGAGGTCTCGGTTGATTTCTTTTGATTTTCCCATGATGTCAAGCAAAGAGGCACTGAGTTTGAATGTAGGCCTTGAAATACATCCACAGGTACACCTTCAATTGACTCAAATGATGTCAATTAGCCTATCAGAAGCTTCTAAAGCCATGACATCATTTTCCAAGCTGTTTAGAGGCACAGTCAACTTAGTGTATGTAAACTTCCGACCTCAACTGTATGTACATTGCAATTCTTGCGAATGAGCAGCCGTTCATGTGCAAAGTAGTCAGATTTCCATGGACATAGTTATCAGCTGTATGTACGTAAGTGGAATTCCTTTGTATCTCCCTTTTCCTCTCTTTTGAATCTGTAATTTTGTGTAACAAGCCAGCATATCGTTTTTGTCTACTAGGGACTTTTCATTGTGTAGTAATCAATGTGTAAGCTATCCTATGTGTGTTTATGTAACTAACTTTGTGTGATTATTTATTTAGTTAGTAAATAAATAATTAAGCCAATTTGTATATTGCTGATTCATCATTTATGCTAGGATTCATGTAGATATCCAAGAATTCTGCGACATTTAGAATGAGACTGAAGGTAAATAAGAATTAATGAAATTACTTTGACAGATATAAATATATATTACATCTTTAGACTTTAGTCGGGAGATAGTAACTCGTTAAATAACTTCCCGTGGTGCCCCAGATTACTACTTAATTACTTGTTATATGATTAATTTAATTGCGTAATAATTGAAAGTGGTATGTAATTATTTTATAAAATAACAGTCATACACATTAATGAGAGTCATTTAGGACTTATCAGATGTTTTTTTCCAGAGGGTTTGTACGGCCTGCTGACCTCCAAGGTTTAATTTAACACCTTACAGCTCAGATTAAAATACTGTATGCTGCACTTCCAAGTCAAGCATTGCATCATAGAGAGGGAGAGAGACTAATCTTTGTGTATTACTTTGTTTTATAATCAGACTATCCATGTGTATGTTTGAATTGTGTAACAAGGCTGCTGTTTCGTCTACAGGTTGTAAATCCAAAGAAGAAAGGAAAAAAGAAAAAATACCTAAACTCTGGAACGGTAAGCCACAACGGACACTGTCCATTCGTTCTCTTTATCGTGTTTATGTTTTTCACTTCTAGAACAGAGATCTAAAACACTGATTTGAGGTTTAGTCATTGTCTTCATTGTAAAGCCCGTTCCATCCTGCCATCCTTGTATCAATATTGTCTCCAGGTAACACTGCTCTCATTCCTGGTGGATATAGAGGTCACCTTCCTCGACTACATCAAAGGAGGGTGAGCGACACTGCATGCTCTCTCTACAGTGTGAATGCAGTGACGGAGTGAAAGAACCTCTCACTCCAGCATTCCCTTGTTTACTCATATAGAAAAGAGAGAGATGTCGAGAAAGAGTAGAGAGAGATTGACAGGTGTGCAGATGTGAAGTCCAGTGGAGGGGGACGTGAGGAGAGTGAACTGTGTGTGCATGTGTCTGTGTTCATTCCGGCCCTCTAGTCCATGGCTGAATGGGTGATGGTGGCTGAGTGTGTACAGCGGTGCGTTGTGGAATACCCACACACACGTTATGACTTTCATAAGCCTCACAGCGGAAGGCTAGTCAGGCTAGCTTCTCCAGAGCATGGATCGAACAATGAAACGGGGAGAGAGGGAAAGGTTTAGAGAGATGGAGAGAATCAGAGAACGAGAGGGAGAGAGAGTGAGCGAGGTCTATGAAGAAATGAGACACAGAATGGCCATTCTGACAGCAGCACTACTACAGTCCTCTTATGGCCTGTTCTTGACAGCATGTCTCATCTAAAGGTCATGGCTCATGGTGTAGTATTGTACTACAAGGGATAGCTAGGTAGGGGAGCAGAATAACGTGGTGCATTGACGCTTAGAGACAGAGATCTCTCAGTATTTCGTTGAGCATTTCAATTGTCAATGGCAGTTAGAGGAGAGGAGAGTTTGGCTCTAACCAGAATAGAAAGAGGAGTGGGAGGCTCCGGTGCACAACTGAGCAAGCGGACAAGTACATTAGTGTCTAGTTTGAAAAACAGACACCTCACAAGTCCTCAACTGGCAGCTTCATTAAATAGTACCCGCAAAACACCAGACTCAACGTCAACAGTGAAGAGGCGACTCCGGGATGCTGGCCTTCTAGGCAGAGTTCCACATTTTGTTATGTTACAATCTTATTCTAAAATTGATTTAAAATAATAATAATTTACACCCAATACCCCCTAATGACAAAGAAAAAAGGGGTTATTAGAAATATTTAGCAAATGCTTTAAAAATTAAAAAAATATCACATTTACATAAGTATTCAGACCCTTTACTCAGTACTTTGTTGAAGCACCTTTGGCAATGGTTACAGCCTCGAGGCTTCCTGGGTATGACGCTACAAGCTTGGCAGACCTGTATTTGGGGAGGTTCTCCCATTTATTCTCTGCAGATCTTCTCAAGCTCTGTCAGGTTGGATGGGGAGTGTCGCTGCACAGCTTTTTTCAGGACTCTCGAGAGATGTTCGATCTGGGCTCTGGCTGGGCCACTCAAGGACATTCAGAGACTTGTCCCGAAGCCACTCCTGCGTTGTCTTGGCTGTGTGCTTAAGGTCGTTGTCCTGTTGGAAGATGAACCTTCGCCCCAGTCTGAGGTCCTGAGCACTCTGGAGCAGGTTTTCATCAACGATCTCTCTGTACTTTGCTCCATTCATCATTCCCTCGATCCTTATGATGTTGCCACCACCATGCTTCACCGTAGGGATGGTGCCAGGTTTCCTCCAGACGTAACACTTGGCATTCAGGCCAAAGAGTTCAATCTTGGTTTCATCAGACCAGAGAATCTTGTTTATCATGGTCTGAGAGTCTTTTAGGTGCCTTTTGGCAAAATCCAAGCGGGCTGTCATGTGCCTTTTACTGAGGAGTGGCTTCCATCTGGCCACTTTACCATCAAGGCCTTATTGCTGGAGTGCTGCAGAGATGGTTGTCCTTCTGGAAGGTTCTCCCATCTCCACAGAGGAACGCTGGAGCTCTGTCAGTGACCATCGGTTTCTTGGTCACCTCTCCTGATTGCTCAGTTTGGCCGGGCAGCCAGCTCTAGGAAGAATCTTGGTTGTTCCAAACGTCTTCCATTTAAGAATGATGGAGGCCGCTGTGTTTTTGGGGACCTTCAATGCTGCAGAAATGTTTTTAGTACCCTTTTGTGCAAAACTGATCTGTGCCTCGACACAATCCTGTCTCGGAGCTCTACGGACAATTCCTTCAACCTCATGTCTTGGTTTTTGCTCTGACATCCACTGTCAACTGTAAGACCTTATATAGACAGGTGTGTGCCTTTCCAAATCATTTCCAATCAATTGAATTTACCACAGGTGGACTCCAAGTTGTAGAACCATCTCAAGGATCATCAATGGAAGCGGGATGCACCTGAGCTCAATTTCGAGTCTCATAGCAAAGGGTCTGAATACTGAATACTTATGTATTGTCATATAAAAAAAATAACATTTATACATTTGCAAAAGTGTCTAAAAACCTGTTTTTGCTTTGTCATTATGGGGTATTGTGTGTAGATTGATGAGGAAAAACATTTATTTAACATATTTTAGAATAAGGCTGTAACGTAACAAAATGTGGCAAAAGTCAAGGGGTCTGAATACTTTCTGAATGCACTGTAGATAAGTGAATGCGTCACTATTGTCTAGACATGTACACGTTTTCATGAAATACAATAGATAGCCGTAACGTAATCACCCCCAGTGTCACGACTTCCGCCGAAGTCGGTTTCTCTCCTTGTTCGGGCAGCGCTCAGCGGTCGACGTCGCCGGTCTTCTAGCCATCGCCGATCCACTTTTCATTTTCCATTGGTTTTGTCTTTGTTTCCCACACACCTGGTTTTAATTTCCCAATTACTGGTCATGTATTTAACCCTCTGTTTCCCCCATGTCTTTGTGTGTGATTGTTTATTGTTCAGGTCGGTACGTTTCCGGCTGTTTTTTTCCGGGTGCTGTTTTCACCCATGTTTTGTGGCAACCGTTATTGTTCGCACATTGGTATGTTTACTATGTGCCATTTATTAAGTAAAGTGCATTGTTCACTCATGTCTGCTCTCCTGCGCCTGACTTCATGCACCAGCTACACCCACCGCCTAACACCGACACACCTGGCTAACTTGATGGGTCATGTAATCATCTGGCGAAGTGGAATCTTTTGTTTAAACATGTAGCTAGCTAGATAAATAATGAACCATAATCTCAACCCATAGCTACAGTACAAACGGGTTGTCATAGCTAGCCACCATGCATGAAATGCTGTAGTATGAATCCGCACGTAGCTAAAGCTAACGAATTCGGTTCAATATTAGCTAGCTAACATTAGGCTATAACTAGCATTTTCTGAGATACAAATAATATTACTACACAGATCATACACGTAACATTAGCTAGCGAGCCAGCAAGCTAACGTTCGCTAGCTAGCGAACATTACGCTTTAACTTGCAATGAAAACGACTGTCTGACCTAAAAAGTACAATATCTGAAAATGTAGCTAGACTTACCTACATGGATGTACGCTTCATGGCAGCCTGTCTTTTCTGTTTGGTTTGTAGTTAGCTACCGCTTGTTTGGCCCGTTGTGTCAAGTCACTGCGGTTCACACTGACCATGTGCAGAAAGTAGTCCATCACAACTTCATTTTTTCCCACAACTTATCACTGATCTTTGCCGATTGTTCCTTCTAAATTCAGTGCAGCAATGTTGTTGAGAACAGTAGAAACACTTAGCCAGAACACTGTTCTCCATGGCTAACGTTATATCTTTCAAAAAAGCCACGGTAGCAAGGACTGTCTACACATACTGAGCAGCTCATGTTATAGATATTAGTGTGCTACATGGCAACACCAATCCAAACTCATCTCTCGGCATGTCCAGCCCATCCATTATCTGGCTAGCGAGAATCATGGCTAGCGAGAAGGTTCCGGTCTTTTTCCTTGGCTAAACCAACTAGGCTCGTAATTGTATTCGTATTTATAGATACAAGTTTGTTATTAAGGCACATGAAAGTTCACATGTTCCAGAAGGCATTTCTGCCAAAATGGTGCATGGGCTACAGATACTAAGACAGAGGGACGCTGTTTGCCTCGCTCGGATGCTTTCTCTGGTGAAATAGATTCAGCCTCTTGCAAATTGAAAAAAGAAACAAACTTACAATTATTTGTCATTCGTTTCTATCATCATTTTCCTTCAATGTAAAAATGTTTGGGGAAGCCTGGCTTCTATTAGCATCCTAAATACACGACATTTTGTAGGCTGAATGCCATTACACATAATAGATGTCTCTTTCCATTGAAATGGTGGGTGCACTGTTCAGATGCTGGACTTATTTTTGAGTAGACCCACCTAACCTACGTTTTGAAGTGATTTGTTTGACAATTAGATGACTGGCTGTGTTCATGAGACATTAAATGGTAATACATTTTTTAAGTGAAAGTACATGTATTTTACTATAAAACCCATTTAAAAAACACACAGGAGGTCCTGTAAAAAAATAAAAATAAAAATTGAGACCCCCTCAAATGTTATAGAAGAACTCGCACTCTGTAGGGCACTTTCAAGTGAATTTACTGCAATATGCTAATACTCTTATATGCCAAACCTAAGCTGAAGCATTTAAGGCATTGAATTATCATAATTATATTGAAAACAATCCACCTTGCATCGATATAAGGTTCAAAATGCTATGGCCCCCCTAAACTGGGTCTGTGCCCATTCAAAATGTTCTGGACACGCCACAGCATAGCACCACCTGGAGTTTGATAATCAGCATTGGTGCTATCGTCACAAAATCGTCACAAAAAATGGAAATGTTAAATTAATGTAGGAGAATAACACATTAGATCTTTTTATTTTATTTTTTAACCATCTTTGAAATGCAAGAGAAAGTCCATAATGTATTATTCTAGCCCGGGCGCAATTCTGATTTTGGCCACTAGATGGCAGCAGTGTATTGCAACGTGTTAGACTGATCCAATGAACCATTGTATTTCTGTTCAAAATGTTGTATCAAGACTGCCCAAATGTGCCTAACTGGTTTGTTAATACATGTTCAAGTTCATAACTGTGCACTCTCGTCAAACAATAGCATGGTATTCTGTCACTGTAATAGCTACTATACATTGCACAGTGCAGTTAGATTATCAAGAATTTGAGCTTTCTGCCCATATCGGATATGTCCTGGGAAATGTTCTTGTTACTTACAACCTCAAGCTAATCACATTAGCCTATGTTAGCTCAACCGTCCTAGGGGGGGCGATCCTGTTTTTAATGAAGGATGTTTAAGCCTTGAGACAATTGAGACATGGATTGTGTATGTGTGCCATTCAGAGAGTGAATAGGCCAGACAAAATATTTAAGAGCCTTTGAACAGGTAGTATGTGCCAGGTGCAGTGTCCCATGTGTATCAAGAATGGTCCACCTCCCAAAGGACATCCAGCCAACTTGACACAACTGTGGGAAGCATTGGAGTCAACATGGGCCAGCATCCCTGTGGAACGCTTCCGACACCTTGTAGTCCATGGGGGTGCAACTCAATATTAAGAAGGTGTTTTGTATATTGATGTGGTTTATTGTGTATATGTATGATAGAGGTCAACAGTGTAATTGGAGACAAGTGTGTTGGAGGCAGGAGTTGACTTTTTAACTCAGCTTATGTAAAATGCATACACAAAACTAGGACTTTCTGAGTGTTGCAGAATAAAAAGCACTTTCCTAACTCTTAACGTTTCATGTTTTTTTGACAGAGTGGGCCAGGGCGGGTGAGTGGTGTGCACCAATGTTTGTGTGATTAAATGAAGTGGAAAGTGATGTTTTTTGCTGTTTGAAGCCTAAATGGACGATAATGGACTATAGTGCTCATGTTTTCTAATAACTGCTGCATGCTCCACCCCCTCGTGTCTCTGCATCTGTCTGGGCTTGTTTGCTAAGAAATAGCATGTTACTGTAATAGGTTTAATCTACACTGAACAAAAATATAAATGAAACGTGGAAATAAAAGATCCCCCGAAATGTTCCATATGCATGTATTTAAAAAAAAAAAAAAATGTTGTGCACTAATTTGTTTACATCCCTGTTAGTGAGCATTTCTCCTTTGCCAAGATAATCCATCCACCTGGCACGTGTGGCATATCAAGAAGCTGATTTAACAGCATGATCATTACACAGGTCAAATGTGCAGTTTTGTCACACAACACAATGCCACAGATGTCCTAAGTTATGAGGAGCATGCAATTGGCATGCTGACTGCAGGACTGTCCACTTGAATGTACATTTCTCTATCGTAAGCCGCCTCCAATGTTGTTTCAGAGAATTTTGCAGTATGTCCAACCGGCCTCAACCTTAGACCACGTGTATGTCATTGTGTGGGCGAGGGATTTGCTGATGTCAACCTTGTGAACAAAGTGCCCAGTGGTGGGGTTATGGGCAGGCATAAGCTACGGACAACGAACACAATTGCATTTTAGCGATGGCAATTTGAATGCACGTGAAGAGATCCTGAGGCCCATTGTCATGCCATTCATCCATCACCATCACCTCATCTTTCAGCATGATAATGCACATCCCTATGCCGCAAGGATCTGTACACAATTCCCGGGAAGCTAGAGCCTCCCGAGTGGCGCAGCGGTCTAAGGCACTGCATCGAAGTGCTAGAGGTGTTACTACAGACCCGGGTTCATTCCCGGGTCTATAGTACAATTGGCCCAGTGTCGTCCAGGTTAGGGGAGGGTTTGGTCGGTGGGGCTTTACTTGGCTCATCGCGCTTTAGCGACTCCTTGTGGCGAGCCAGATGCCTGCGGGCTGACCCCAGTCGCCAGTTGAACAGTGGCTTCCGGGTTGAGCTGGCAGTTGTTAAGGAGCGTGGTTAGGTGGGTCATGTTTCAGAGGACGCATGACTCCACCTCTCCAAGCCCGTTGGGGAGTTGCAGCGATAAGACAAAATCATAAATTGGAGAGAAAAAGGGGGTAAAATACAAACATTTTTCATAAAAATGAACAATTCCTGGAAGCTGAAAATGCCTCAGTTCTTCCATGGCCTGCATACTCACCAGACATATGTCACCCATTGAGCATGTTTGGGATGCTCTGGATCGGCGTGAACCACAGCATGTTCCAGTTCCAGTTCCCGACAATATCCTGCAACTTTGCACAGCTATTGAAGAGGAGTGGGACAACATTCCACAGGCCAAAATCAACAGCCTGATCACCTCTATGAGAAGGAGATGTGTCGCGCTGCACGAGGCAAATTGGTTGTCACACCAGATACAGACTCGTTTTCTGATCCACGCCCTTACCTTTTTTTTAAGGTATCTGTGACCCACAGATGCATATCTGTATTTCCAGTCATGTGAAATCCATAGATGAGGTCCTAATGCATTTATTTCAATTGACTGATTTCCTCATATGAACTTTAACTCAGTAAAATCTTTGAAATTGTTGCATTTATATTTTTTGTTCAGTACATAATCCCTTTTTATTTTCTTCTCTTCTGTTCTTTCTCATCTGTTCTTTTCCCATCACTTTCCATCCCCCATCTCTTCTCAAACAGCACACTGCTGTTATGTGTGTGCATGTGTGTGTGTGGAATTGGGACCCACATTCAGTGTTAATGTATTAACACCAGTTGTTATATACAAAGGGATTAACACTGTCCATTTGAAACTAATCCAACCTTCTGTTATGCCCATGTTGCTTTCAAGTTGTTTTATTGCGTCAATGTTCCCTTAATGGTTGCTGGTGTTATGTAGGCAGCATGTAAACAACTTGAACAGTCTTCTTCTCATCCTCCGCCTTCTTTCCTTCTTCCTTCTTCTCTATACTTCCACAGTGCCATCACCACTGCACAGTACCGTGGTTTGTCATACAATGTCAGAGCCTAGTCCAGTTGAAGCAGATACAATCTTCGGCAAAATCATTCGCAAGGAGATTCCTGCAAAAATATTATTTGAAGATGAAGGCTTTAACAATAATACTAGGAATGGATCTCTCTCTCTCTCTGCATCTCTCTCTCTCTCTGCATCTCTCTCTCTCTCTCTCTCTCTCTCTCTCTCTCTCTCTCTGCATCTCTCTCTCTCTCTCTCTCTCTCTCTCTCTCTCTCTCTCTCTGCATCTCTCTCTCTCTCTCTGCATCTCTCCACTCCAGTAACAATAGGAGGATGCTTCTCTGCTCCTCCTAATCTTCTCTACTTACACGCCATTGTGTTCTATTCCACACATACTCATCTTTCCTCAGCTCTCCAGACAAGGTTCTCTCTTTCTTTCCCAGACATTTGTATTTTTCTGTGAATTGGTCATCAGCTGGCTCTGTGGCTGGCAGGTTTTTTTTCTCTTCCTGCCCGGAGGCAATCTGAAGCAAATAAATGGAGCCCTGTAGAGAAAGGTACTGCACTGATCGCCGCTGGGTGATACTATCATATAGGAGACATAGACATGAGTCAAGATTTGTGTGTGCCTCATCCCCTGCACTCTGATAGCTTCAATATGGCACACACTCCTCCTCTCTTTCTTTTTTAAGCTTTATTTAACCAGGGAAGACATTGGGATGACATGTTTTGTTTCCAAGTGAGCTCATGTAGTCTCTCTACAGACTGCATCGTCCCTTACAGTTGTGGAGATGGAGTCCTAAATGATGCATGAAACAATCAATTAGCCTCAGGACCACTACTAATTACTCCTACAGGGTTTCCCAGGTCTGCTGGCAGGGGCCAATGGATGCCACTAATACAATAACACTCCTACAGTAGTACTATTTACTTATTATGAATCACTACCCATAGACAAGGCTGGAAGGGACAGTAGTGTTGAGTCTGTTAGATGTTGGTTTAACATGAGAATCTCTTCCCCTTTCCTCTCCCCTCCTCCCACTCCCCATCTCCTCTCTTCCACTCTCCTCTCCTCTTCCTGATAATGATCCAGCTAACAACACAGTCAGATATGAAAAAATGTAATGGTTTGCTAAGTCCTCGTAGTCACTTCCTTAGTGATTTCCTGCTTTACGGTTTGTTCCGAGAATCTTACTTGAGAAGAGCTGACTTTCTATCCGTTATTTGAATGTTGCTTTTAGTTAACGTTTCAAGGCAAGCTAAAAATCGACCATATTAAAAGTCAAATTCTCTCTCTCTCTGTTGAAAGAGCAGCTTTTGGGGTTTGAGCTGGATTAAAGCAGTAGAAACAATAAAGCGTTATCCCCGCCCCTGTTTCAGTAAGATGCTGAGGGATGGGGCTGGAGAAATGTAAACCGTCTCTAATTCATAGACAGATCTATGGATGCAAGGCCGGACCATCCATGATATCAGAATTATACTTTTAACCATGTTTTGAGGCTATACAGTGTTTGTAACATTTGACTTTTTTTTGTTTGCATACATTGGTTCACAAACAAGCTTATATTTTTGGTACTGATGGGGGTACAACAGTTGAACTAAGCTCATGAGTTATTTATAAGTTATATTCTTTATGAATAAATGGGTACATATCATTAATTTATAAGTTTTAAAAAATGTTGAAGGGGCCATTAGCAACTGCTGATGGCCCCTTTAAGATCAGAACGGGCTGGCTAGTTTTCCTGGAACGTGCATCGCCAGGGGCAACACCTGGAGCCAATGGGGCGATGTTTCACTCTTACCTCACTGTGCACAGTCATCTGTGATTGGTGCAGAAGCTTCGGCTGACCTTTAGCGAGAGCCCTCTGCATTCTATATAATTAGATTGTGTATCTCTGAGTTGGATCTCCATTGATTTACAGGCTTTGAGTTATGTTGAAATAACTGAGTAATATTTCATTTCAGACTCATTTCTGCTCTTTTTTTCTCTTTCTCTCTCTTTCTCCATCTCCTTCCCCTGTTTCTGGCTGTCCTCACACTCTCTGAACAAGGTGGAAACTCACTGTGTGTCTGTGTGAGTGTATGTGCACGGGTGTGTGTGTGGAGACATCCATAATTCAGGCTGGCGGGCCACTGTCTGTCTGTCTCCCTCTTGGCACAGAGAGCTGGACTAGATATGACTCCAATACACGTCTGTCTGTCTGTGTCTCCCTCCCTCTTGGCACAGAGAGCTGGACCAGATATGACTCCAATACACCACTGTCTCACCTCCTCTTCTCCTTGCAGACTTGTCCCCCTGTTCCTTTCTCACAATATTAAACTGTCTCCTCTCCACTGACTTCTGCAGCGTACCAATGCCCTTAAATATTGAGTGGTACTGTCTGTACCACTGAATTATACAATTATACAATACAAATATACATAGAATTATACAATGGGGGAAAAAGACTTGAATTCATGTAAAATCATCTGTTTGATGCAGGATAGCCCAGTATAACGTACACATTGACATACACTACCATATTTAACTTTTTACCCCGACACAAATATTCTTTAACCCGGAAGCCTTTGAGCGCATTTCTTATGCAAGCAGTGTGTCAAGAAGCATTGCGGCTTGGCAGGGTCGTGTTTTCGGAGGACGCATGGCTCTCGACCTTCGACTCTCCCGAGTCCGTACGGGAGTTGCAGCGATGGGACAAGACTGTAACAACCAATTGGCTGTCACGAAATTGGGGAGAAAAGGGGATGTGCTCAAACACATTCTTAGCATGCAAACCGAAGCGTTAATGAGCGATTTTTAAGACAATGTGTGATTTAACTCAGGGGGAATGATGCAAGCATCCCTCTAATCCCTCTGCTCCTTCCTTATTCCTCCCTCCTCTCATCTTCCCTCTCTCCTCCCCTCCACCCCTGGACTCTATCCCTGATGCAGCCTCTGCCCTAACATGAAGCGACAGCTCTGTACTTCAGGCATCACTCCCCGCCCACCCCTTCCTCTCCCAGCATTAGACCCAGGCTGTGTGTGTCTGTGTGGACTAGAGTAGCGCAAAGCCCGACCTGGGCCCTATACATCCATACCCACCTCGTGGCTCCTATCCTGACCTGAACCACAGCCAACGCAGGCAGAGTGGCTCGGAGCTGGGGAGAGGAGAGCACAGAGCCCCTGGTCTGGTTCCTCCCCCTCCCTCACAATGAGTAACCCGGCTTCTTCAGGTCTGCTGCACTAACGTGTGTCTGCGGGCTGTGCAGTGCACTCCACATGGCGTCACAGGATGACAAGTCCAATGGTTCCTTACAGTACCTGATCTATTCAAATACAGGAGGTGGTGGAGAGGGCAAGAGGCTGTGTGAGCCACAGTGCACGGTACAGCATGCACAAGCACACATCAGCACTGTGTGCACTGACCTGTTGAACCCGTTTGTCTTGACTTCTTGGGAAATACTATAAGCAGTGAAGGATTAGACAGTTCTCTCTCTCTCTCTATTATATTGCATTTAGTTTCCTCAGGGACCAAGGGCAAGGAGAGGTTTCAACTTGCATGCTTGCTTGAGCTATGATAATCAGAACATTATTGTGTTTACTAAAGTTCATTAAGCCAATGGTTTATGGTATGTGTGTGTGTGTGTCCACGCTAGCATGCGGTAAACAAATAATTACCCTCTTGCTTTTGCCTTCCAGGACCCAGATTAATTTCACAGTGGCGATTGATTTCACCGCTTCAAACGGTGAGCAACACACACACACACACACACACAACACTTCTCCTGATGCTCGACCAGGGCTATTTAAATGTGTGCAGATGGGGAATAAAGTGATCTGTAATAGCCCTCCCCATTATTTCAGGGCTCAAACCTAATGCTGTCAAAGAGATCATAGCTTAGTGGCGGTAACAGGAAACAACTGTGCCTCTCTCATCCATTTGAATGTTATAGCAAAAGGCCGGAAGGAAATGACCTGGGTCATGATCTCTTTGACGTTGTAGTGAGGTCGACTGGTACTATCGCATCTCTTCGATATCAACACAGGGTTCAGTTCAAACGTAGATCCACTGATGACTCATACGGGTCATTGCTTCCTCGTTTTTTAATTTGACGAGGTCCGATATGCAGGAGCTGATGTTTATGGATGCGTGTCCGATGGGTCCGTTAAAAGATCTGAAGTTCGCATGTCACTATGCTCACAACCACTACAGCCGGTGTGCTATAAAGTGCTTTTACAAGTCACTAGTGAAATGATTCTCCTGCTATTATTGATTATGGAATGATGTTTGTCACTCGTACTGTACCCACTACCCAGAGTCTTGTATAGAGGGAAAGGCAGGGAAAGAGATGTAACACGGTCTCTAGTGAAACGCTGTATTATGCCGTCAAAGTATCACCATTTTGGTTGAAATCACAACTACTTTTCTGTATGGGCAAAACTCATAACACCTTATTCCACATATAATGCACCACTTTCACCCATAGGAATGGAGTTTAATTTGAGACACAACCATTCCTTTCTATATCTGGCTCTGTTCCATTATTGTACCTTGTTATTACTGTCCCATTACCGTACCTGTTTCCCAGGCAACCCAACGCAGCCCACCTCCCTCCACTACATGAGTCCCTACCAGATGAATGCCTACGCTATGGCCATGAAGGCTGTAGGGGAGATCATCCAGGACTACGACAGTGATAAGATGTTCCCTGCTTTGGGCTTCGGAGCCAAGCTGCCCCCCGACGGACGGGTCTCACATGAGTTCGCCCTGGTAAGTGACCTATACCCTCTGAACCCTGATAAGATGTTCCCTGCTCTAGGCTTTGGAGCCAAGCTGCCCCTTGATGGATAGGTCTCACATGAGTTCGCCGTGGTAAGTGATGTGGTTCAGAAAGGTTGGAACAAAACCCGTGGGTGGATACTGCAACACCAGAGTTGTTCAGTCTTGGCTCAGTAGGTTAAATTGTGGGACCATATATACTTAATGTGTTCACCATGGTTACAGGCTTGTTTTGTTTACATCTGATCACAGTCACTGTTTGTTCCAGTTAGCCCTGTGGACTCAGAGCTGCAGATGCACCCGTAGAAGCATAAGTAATTAGAAAAAGGAAAGAGCAACAAAAAATGAGGGCAAACGCCACATACAGTAGCTTGCGAAAGTATTCACCCCCTTGGAATTTTTCCTATTTTGTTGCCTGGAATTAAAATAGATTTTTGGGGGGGTTTGTAAATGACACTTAACATACTGCTTGACTAGTTGGGCCCAAGCTTGCTGTACAACATTACAACCTATTCAGTCTGTCTACAAACAGGCTCTCAAAGTGCTTGATAGGAAGCCCAATAGCCATCATCACTGTTCCATCCTCAGAAAGCATGAGCTCCTGAGTTGGGAAAATCTTGTGCAATACACCGACGCATGTCTTGTATTCAAGATCCTAAATGGCCTGGCTCCCCCTCCACTCAGTATTTTTGTTAAACAGAAAACCCAAACATATGGCAGCAGATCCACAAGGTCTGCCACGAGAGGTGACTGTATAGTTCCCTTAAGGAAAAGCACCTTTAGTAAATCCGCTTTCTCTGTGAGAGCTTCCCATGTCTGGAATACACTGCCATCAGACACACATATCACACTTTCACAAAATGCATGAAGACATGGCTAAAGGTCAGTCAGATTTGTGAACATAATCCCTAGCTGTGTATTGCTGCTTTCCATGTTGTCTGTTGTCTGTAGCTTGTGAGGCGTGGAAACACTTTGTTGCTTTTATGAATTTTGTCTTGCTGCTTTTTGTTCTATGTTGCTCTGTCTGTATGCTACGTCTTGCTTGTCCTATCTTGCTCTGTCTGTATGCTATGTCTTGCTTGTCCTATGTTGCTCTGCGTGTGCTCACTGCTCAATGATTGTCTATATTGTAATTGCTTTTATTAACCTGCCCAGGGACTGCGGTTGAAAATTAGTCGGCTGGCTAAAACCGGCACTTTTACTGAAACGTTGATTAATGTGCACTGTCCCTGTAAAAATGAAATAAACTCAAACTCAACATGCCTACCACTTTGAAGATGAAAAAAAAAGAAATTGTGAAAAACAAGAAATAAGACAAAAAAAAACTGAACTTGAGCGTGCATAACTATTCACCCCCCCCCCCCCCCCCCCCAAAGTCAATACTTTATAGAGCCACCTTTTGCAGCAATTACAGCTGCAAGTCTCTTGGGGTATGTCTCTATAAGCTTGGCACATCTAGCCACTGGGATTTTTGCCCATTCTTCAAGGCAAAATTGCCCCAGCTCCTTCAAATTGGATGGGTTCCGCTGGTGTTACAGCAATCTTTAAGTACCACATACTTATACCACATATTCTCAATTGGATTGAGGTCTGGGCTTTGACTAGGCCATTCCAAGACATTTAAATGTTTCCCCTTAAACCACTCGAGTGTTGCTTTAGCAGTATGCTTAGGGTCATTGTCCTGCTGGAAGGTGAACCTCCGTCCCAGTCTCAAATCTATGGAAGACTGAAACAGGTTTCCCTCAAGAATTTCCCTGTATTTAGCGCCATCCATCATTCCTTCAATTCTGACCAGTTTCCCAGTCCCTGCCAATGAAAAACATCCCCACAGCATGAGGCTGCCACCACCGTGTGTGGATGGTGTTCTCGGGGTGATGAGAGGTGTTGGGTTTGCGCCAGACATAGCGTTTTCCTTGATGGCCAAAAAGCTACATTTTTGTCTCATCTGACCAGAGTACCTTCTTCCATATGTTTGGGGAGTCTCCCACATGCCTTTTGTTGAACACCAAATGTGTTTGCTTATATTTTTCTTTAAGCAATTACTTTTTTCTCGCCACTCTTCTGTAAAGCCCTGGTCTGTGGACTGTACGGCTTAAAGTGGTCCTATGGACAGATACTCCAATCTCCACTGTGGAGCTTTGCAGCGCCTTCAGGGTTATCTTTGGTCTCTTTGTTGCCTCTTTGATTAATGCCCTCCTTGCCTGGTTTGTGAGTTTTGGTGGTTGGCCCTCTCTTGGCGGGTTTGTTGTGGTGCCATATTCTTTCCATTTTTTAATAATGGATTAAATGGTGCTCCGTGGGATGTTCAAAGTTTCAGATATTTTTTTATAAACCAACCCTGTACTTCTCCACAACTTTGTCCCTGACCTGTTTGGAGAGCTCCTTGGTCTTCATGGTGCTGCTTGCTTGGTGGTGACCCTTGTTTAGTTGTGTTGCAGACTCCGGGGCCTTTCAGAATAGGTATATATATACTGAGATCATGTGACAGATCATGTGACACTTAGATTGCACACATGTGGACTTAATTGAACTAATTATGTGACTTCTGGAGGTAATTGGTTGCACCAGATCTTATTTAGGGGATTCATAGTAAAGGGGTGAATACATATGCATGCACCACCTTTCAATTTCACCTTTTTTTGTTGAATTTTTGGAATTTTGACTATTTGGACTATTTTGGGTATGTCCGTTACATGAAATCTAAATAAAAATCAATTACAGATTGTAATGCAACAAAATAGGAAAAAACGCCAAGGGGGATGAATACTTTTGCAAGGCACTGTATCTGGCACTCCAGGCAGGCTCAAAGTTTGAACGTCTCCTTAGTGGCTGTAGTGTGGAGGCTTAGGATGCCAAGTCCTGCCTGGCAGGCTAAAATACTACAACTGAGTTCTATGACTACCAAGGAGAACAGTAACTGTCTTTTAGGTAAGGCAGAAACCATCGATCACAGACAGCCTTCCCTCCCCCTCTCTCTCCTTCCCACTTCAGAGTAGAGTACTTTAAACAGTAGGATACCACTCAGACAGGAGGATGCCTCCAGCACGCTCAGCAGGGATTTCCCACATTTATCTCTCACTGGGCCTAAAGTTGTATTGATGAAAGCGGTTTATTTATCCTCCTCTCCCTCCCTTTTTTGTACTTATCCTCCTCCATTCTCTTGCTTTAACATAATTTACATTTTTTATTCTCTTTTTTGTTTTCTTCTCCTGCTTGAAGGAATTGATGAAAGATTTAACTACCCTCTCTCTTTTTTGTGTCTTCCAGAATGGCAACCCCCAAAACCCATACTGTGCAGGTATAGATGGAGTGATGGAGGCATATTACCAGAGCCTGAAGTCTGTCTGCCTCTACGGCCCAACCAACTTCTCTCCTGTTATCAACCATGTGGCCAGGTAAGGGCTATGAGGAACAAAGCTGGAATTAAACCAGCTTTGGGGTCACTACAGGTTTTTCGATTCATTTCAGTGAATTTGCGAACCAAATTGAAATTCAATTTATGAATTGAAAATGATATTACCCACTTTTTTTCTTTCATGAGTTTTTAGATTTACTCCCCGAACTGACTGAATACACATAGCAGGGTGATAAAAACAGAGGCCGATATCTATAGGTCTTCCTTCATTGAATTTCAGATCACATTCCTACCGATGCACACCTAAACCTCCTAGGCATGAGCGAGCCAGGAGTCCTGAGTAGATCAATACTAATTAAGATGGCCTGAACGTGTGTATCGATCCTCTGTTCCAGTAAGAGCCATTCACAACGCAGGCTGTATGTTGTGATTGATGAGTCGTTTCCCTGAGAGCGAAAAGGACAAAAAGAGGAAGTCTACAGACTAACTGAGATTTATCAACTTTTAAAAGTGAAAGTAGATGTTTCAGTACATAACTCAGAGTATTATGCTGAGAATACGTTGGTGACAGTGTTTCGGCCACGAGATCAGACTAACGGACACTTAACTGAGATTCTCCAACTCGTAAAAGTGTGACTATGCTTCTCAGTGCATGCACAGCTCGCAGAGATAATTTCACAGATAATAAGTGTGACTGTGTTATAACATTCCACTGTAGAACTTGAGTCACAGAAAATGTGCTTCTGAGCTGTTAAATAAACATGTTTTTTGTGACTTTTGACACATTCTGTTCTTTAATTAACCTGTAAATGTGTTGTTTGTGTGAGTGAACAATGACTACACAGTCCTTCCCACACACATAATACACACACACACACACACACACACACACACACACACACACACACACACACACACACACACACACACACACACACCTTAAACCTTAATGAGTGTGCCTTGATGAAGTAAAGGTGCTGTCAGAAGACTTGAGATTTACAGGTGTGTGTTTGTGCCTGTTGTTGCTCGGAAGCCAAGGTAGAGATGTTGAGTTGAGGGGTAACAACCAAGTGCAAAATGTGTGTGTGGCTCTCAGAATCCAATCATTAGTGCCACCCTAGACACCACCTTACCCCTCTCCTCCCTTCTCCTCACCCCTCCCCTCACTCCCAGGGACCGCTGTCATGCCAGCCTCCTTTCCTCTCACCTCCTCTGTTTGTCCCACCTGTGCCACTCGCCCCCACGTTTTAATAATAACCGCTCCGTTCCTTCTCTGCTGTGCCTCACGCTCCTCGCAGTTTGATAACCGTTCAGTCGACTTCTCTGTCTCTGTATCCGACGCTGCAAACACCAGAGGTTCTCTCTCCGCCCGCCTAACGTGTGTTTGAGCGGCACAGGAAGCAGTCAGAGGCTAGGGCCCACGCTGTGTAAAGCAGGTGCCGGAAATAATATCACTACCCAGCCAGTTCATGCCGGGTTTGAAAGGTTACATCTGTAGGAAATAAAGACCATGTTTGAATGTAGGGTTTTATGGATAATATAAAAAACGTGCGTGGCTCACCTATGTACTCTGTGTTTATCTCTCCTGTGTGTAGGTATGCTGCGTCGGTGAAGGATGGCTCTCAGTACTTCATCCTCCTCATCATCACAGATGGAGTCATCTCAGACATGGCCCAGACCAAGGAGTCCATCGTCAACGTAAGAACAACAACTGCTAGGCGATGTTCCCACGTTGGCGGAGACCACATTCACGGTCAACCCTGCATATGTAGGCTCAATCGGAATGACTTTTAAATGGACAATTTTCCAAATCAACGATCTGATTGAATCCCGGCCCTAGTCACTAGATGGCCAGTATGGACGCTAGTGGCTAAGACACACATCACTGTCTGTATTACCATAGCCAAAGACGGAGAGAGCAGAGGCGGGGTTATGGCACACACACACGTACACACATATTAAAGTGTTGTGTGAGTTGAGGGACTTGTTTATTCTCTCATCCCCAAATTCAGAGAGGCCCTCAGGAATATATTTTTAAAATGTTTTTTTATTTGTTTTATTTAACTAGGCAAGTCAGTTAATTAAAAACAAATTCTTATTTACAATGGCGGCCTACCCCGGACAGACCCGGACGACTCTGTGCACAGCCCTATGGGACTCCCGATCACGGCCGGATGTGATATAGCCTGGATTCGAACCAGGGACTGTAGTTACGCCTCTTGCACTGAGATGCAGTACCTTAGACTGCTGCGCCACTCTGGATACTACATCTCAGACACACTCCATGAATATTTACACATACAGTCGTGGCAAACGTTTTGAGAATGACACATATTAATTTCCACAACGTTTGCTGCTTCGATGTCTTTAGATATTTTTGTCAGATGTTACTATGGAATACTGAAGTATAATTACAAGCATTTCATAAGTGTCAAAGGCTTTTATTGACAATTACATGAAGTTGATGCAGAGTCAATATTTGCAGTGTTGACCCTTCTTTTTCAAGACCTCTGCAATCTTCCCTGGCATGCTGTCAATTAACTTCTGGGCCACATCCTGACTGACAGCAGCCCATTCTTGCATAATCAATGCTTGGAGTTTGTCAGAATTTGTGGGTTTTTGTTTGTCCACCCGCATCTTGCGGATTGACCACAAGTTTTCAATGGGATTAAGGTCTGGGGAGTTTCCTGGCCATGGACCCAAAATATCGATGTTTTGTTCCTCGAGCCACTTAGTTATCACTTTTGCCTTATGGCAATGTGCTCCATCATGCTGGAAAAGGCATTGTTCGTCACCAAACTGTTCCTGGATGGTTGGGAGAAGTTGCTCTCGAAATGCAGTGGAAATGTTTTTAGGCGGGGTTTCTGTACAGCACTTCGAGATATTAGCTGATGTACGAAGGGCTATATAAAATAAACTTGATTTGATTTATTCATGGCTGTGTTCTTAGGCAAAATTGTGAGTGAGCCCACTTCCTTGGATGAGAAGCAACCCCACACATGAATGGACTAAGGATGCTTTACTGTTGGCATGACACAGGACTGATGGTAGCGCTCACCTTGTCTTCTCCGGACAAGCTTTTTTCCGGATGCCCCAATCAATCGGAAAGGGGATTCATCAGAGAAAATGACTTTACCCCAGTCTTCAGCAGTCCAATCCCTGTACCTTTTGCAGAATATCAGTCTGTCCCTGATGTTTTTCCTGCCCTTCTTGACACCAGGTCATCCTCAAAGTCTTTGTCTCACCGTGCGTGCAGATGCACTCACACCTGCCTGCTGCCATTCCTGAGCAAGCTCTGTACTGGTGGTGCCTCGATCCCGCAGCTGAATCAACTTTAGGAGACGGTCCTGGCGCTTGCTGGACTTTCTTGGGCGCCCTGAAGCCTTCTTCACAACAATTGAACCGCTCTCCTTGAAGTTCTTGATGATCCGATAAATGGTTGATTTAGGTGCAATCTTACTAGCAGCAATATCCTTGCCTGTGAAACCCTTTTTGTGCAAAGCAATGATGACGGCACGTGTTTCCTTGCAGGTAACCATGGTTGACAGAGAAAGAACAATGATTCCAAGCACCACCCTCCTTTTGAAGCTTCCAGTCTGTTTATTCGAACTCAATCAGCATGACATAGTGATCTCCGGCCTTGTTCTCGTCACAACTGACATGATGTCAGCTCGTCCTTTTGTGGCATGCTGAAATGCAGTGGAAATGTTTTTGGGGGATTCAGTTCATTTGCATGGCAAAGAGGGACTTTGCAATTTAGTTGCAATTCATCTGATCACTCTTCATAACATTCTGGAGTATATGCAAATTGCCATCATACAAACTGAGGCAGCAGACTTTGTGAAAATTAATATTTGTGTCATTCTCAAAACTTCTGGCGACGACTGTACACACTCACACAGCTTGGGGTGAATTAACTTTATTTTATAGGCTGTATAGGTGCTCAGTCAACGTCACTCATAAAACTTATTTCTCAGACTGTCTGACAGAATCCTATGCATATGTATACTGTGTGACAGACTCAACTTTGTCACAGACATAATGAGGAGAATATGAGACTCAAATTTGTTTCCTCGTGTCCTATCCAGGCTTCGTGTCTTCCAATGTCGATTATCATTGTAGGGGTGGGACCAGCAGAATTTGATGGTAAGAAACACACAAACGCACACAGATGCACAAATGTACGTATGCGCACACACACACACACACTCCAATGAGCAGATGATGACTACAGTATGATGTTTCTCCTCAGCGATGATTGAGTTGGACGGGGATGAAGTGAGGATCTCGTCGAAGGGACGATATGCAGAGAGGGACATTGTTCAGGTACGCCATGTACCTTCTGTCTGTTCCACTGCTAGGCTGCATGGAGTCAAATAGGCGGGGTTTTGGGAGCATTAGAATATGCCTCACAAACAAAAACAAACTGTCTACAACAGTCTAGCCTCACTTTGTGACAGCTGCTATTGTACAAAGGGCTTTATAAAATGCATTTGATTGGGTGCATAGCACAGAACAGTCAGGGCCATGGACAGAGGCTACAACATACTATTTATATGCACATGATGACGATAAATAAACTAGTAGTAGAATCTAGAAACTAGAAGTACTAGAAAACATATTGGGAGGGAAATCACAGGTGGGAATTTACTGAATCATCCATAAAACCAAAATGGACATTTTACACAGATAGTAGTGCTCATACATTAGAGTTTAACAGCATGTTTAAAATATATGTGGTGGCTCCTGGCCCTGGTTCCATTAGACAGACAGACATCTGGTCTGAGTTCAGATCATTCCCACCTGCTCTGCCTTCCCTCATCAATCAAGTTTATTTTATTTTATATAGCCCTTCTTACATCAGCTAATATCTCGAAGTGCTGAACAGAAACCCAGCCTAAAACCCCAAACAGCAAGCAATGCAGGTGTAGAAGCACGGTGGCTAGGAAAAACTCCCTAGAAAGGCCAAAACCTAGGAAGAAACCTAGAGAGGAACCAGGCTATGAGGGGTGGCCAGTCCTCTTCTGGCTGTGCCGGGTGGAGATTATAACAGAACTATGCCAAGATGTTCATAAGTGACAAGCATGGTCAAATAATAATCAGGAATAAAAGTCAGTTGGCTTTTCATAGCCGATCATTAAGAGTTGAAAGCAGCAGGTCTGGGACAGGTAGGGGTTCCATAACCGCAGGCAGAGCAGTTGAAACTGGAACAGCAGCAAGGCCAGGTGGACTGGGGACAGCAAGGAGTCATCATGCCCGGTTTGCCGTGACGTATGGTCCTAGGGCTCAGGTTCTCAGAGAGAGAGAAAGAAAGAGAGAACGAGAGAATTAGAGAGAGCATACTTAAATTCACACAGGACACTGGATAAGACAGGAGAAGTACTCCAGGTATAACCAACTGACCCTAGCCCCCCGACACATAAACTACTGCAGCATAAATACTGGAGGCTGAGACCGGAGCGGTCAGGAGACACTGTGGCCCCATCCGAAGATACCCCCGGACAGGGCCAAACAGGAAGGATATAACCCCACCCACTTTGCCAAAGCACAGCCCCCGCACCACTAGAGGGATATCTTCAACCACCAACTTACAATCCTGAGACAAGGCCGAGTATAGCCCACAAAGATCTCCACCACAGCACAAACCAAGGGGGGCGCCAACCCAGACAGGAATTTTGGGGCTTCACCATGTTTCATTGAAATGTACAGCTGTGTGTCATCCGCATAGCAGTGAAAGTTAACATTATGTTTTCGAATAACATCCCCAAGAGGTAAAATATATAGTGAAAACAATAGTGGTCCTAAAACGGAACCTTGAGGAACACCGAAATGTACAGTTGATTTGTCAGAGGACAAACCATTCACAGAGACAAACTGATATCTTTCCGACAGGTAAGATGTAAACCAGGCCAGAACTTGTCCGTGTAGACCAATTTGGGTTTCCAGTCTCTCCAAAAGAATGTGGTGATCGATGGTATCAAAAGCAGCACTAAGGTCTAGGAGCACGAGGACAGATGCAGAGCCTCGGTCTGACGCCATTAAAAGGTCATTTACCACCTTCACAAGTGCAGTCTCAGTGCTATGATGGGGTCTAAAACCAGACTGAAGCATTTCGTATACATTGTTTGTCTTCAGGAAGGCAGTGAGTTGCTGCGCAACAGCTTTTTCTAAAATTTTTGAGAGGAATGGAAGATTCGATATAGGCCGATAGTTTTTTATATTTTCCGGGTCAAGGTTTGGCTTTTTCAAGAGAGGCTTTATTACTGCCACTTTTAGTGAGTTTGGTACACATCCGGTGGATAGAGAGCTGTTTATTATGTTCAACATAGGAGGGCCAAGCACAGGAAGCAGCTCTTTCAGTAGTTTAGTAGGAATAGGATCCAGTATGCAGCTTGAAGGTTTAGAGGCCATGATTATTTTCATCATTGTGTCAAGAGATATAGTACTATAGTACTACTATAGTACTAGATATAGTACTCATCAGGCCAGATGGACAGAGGCCCCAGGCCTAATCTCTGTTCACCCAGAAGTAAATTCTTGCATAATTTGGTTAGCTGCTTGATTCACTTCTGAGTTTATAATGTGTCAGAAATTGAGAGTTCAGGGCCTCCCGAGGGCACAGTCATCTAAGGCATTGCAGTGCTAGCTGTGCCACTAGAGGTCCTGGTTCGAATCCAGGCTCTGTCACAGTCTGCCACGACCGGGAGACCCATGGTGCGGCGCACAATTGGCCCAGTGTCGTCCGGGTTAGGGGAGCGTTTGGCCGGTAGGGATGTTCTTGTCCTATCGCGCACTAGCGCCTCCTGTGGTGGTCCGGGCGCAATGCCCGCTGACGCGGTCGCCAGAATTATTGTGTTTCCTCCAACACATTGGTGCGGCTAGCTTCCAGGTTAAGCGAGCAGTGTGTCAAGAAGCAGTGCGGCTTGGCAGGTTCGTGTTTCAGAGGACGCCGGCTCTAGACCTTCGCCTCTCCCGAGTCCGTATGGGAGTTGCAGCGATGGGACAAGACTGTAACTACCAATTGGATACCATGAAGAATGGGGTAAAAACATGTGTATTTATTTGAATGAACATAACAAGATTCAACAACTGAGACATAAACTGAACAAGTTCCACAGACATGTGACTAACAGAAATGGAATAATGTGTCCTTGAACAAAGGGGGGGTCAAAATCAAAAGTAACAGTCAGTATCTGGTGTGGCCACCAGCTGCATTAAGTACTGCAGTGCATCTCATCCTCATGGACTGCACCAGATTTGCCAGTTCTTGCTGTGAGATGTTACCCCACTCTTCCACCAAGGCACCTGGAAGTTCCCGGAAGTTTCTGGGGGGAATGGCCCTAGCTCTCACCCTCCGATCAAACAGGTCCCAGACGTGCTCAATGGGCTTGACATCCGGGCTCTTCGCTCTTCCATGGCAGAACACTGACAATCCTGTCTTGCAGAAAATCACAGAACAAGCAGTATGGCTGGTGGAATTGTAATGCTGGAGGGTCATGTCAGGATGAGCCTGCAGGAAGGGTACCACATGAGGGAGGAGGATGTGTTCCCTGTAACGCACAGCGTTGAGATTGTCTGCAATGACAACAAGCTCAGTCCGATGATGCTGTGACACACCGCCCCAGACCATGACGGACCCTCCACCTCCAAATCTATCCCGCTTCAGACTACAGGCCTCGGTGTAACGTTCGTTCCCTCGATGATAAACGCGAATCTGACCATCACCCCTGGTGAGACAAAACCGCGACTCGTCAGTGATGAGCACTTTTTGCCAGTCCTGTCTGGTCCAGCGACGGTCCTGCTGCTAGGTTGTTGCCCTCCTACGGCCTCCTCCACGTCTCCTGATGTACTGGCCTGTCTCCTGGTAGCGCCTCCATGCTCTGGACACTACGCTGACAGACACAGCAAACCTTCTTGCCACAGCTCGCATTGATGTGCCATCCTGGATGAGCTGCACTACCTGAGCCACTTGTGTGGGTTGTAGACTCCGTCTCATGCTACCACTAGAGTGAGAGCACCGCCAGCATTCAAAAGTGACCAAAACATCAGCCAGGAAGCATAGGAACTGAGAAGTGGTCTGTGGTCACCACCTGCAGAATCACTCCTTTATTGGGGGTGTCTTGCTAATTGCCTATAATTTCCACCTTTTGTCTATTCCATTTGCACAACAGCATGTGCAATTTATTGTCAATCAGTGTTGCTTCCTAAGTGGACAGTTTGATTTCACAGAAGTGTGATTGACTTGGAGTTACATTGTGTTGTTTAAGTGTTCCCTTTATTTTTTTGAGCAGTGTATATATATGTATATATATATATATATGCACGCACGCACTCACACACACTAGGAGGTCCGTTCTGCTCTTCCTAGCTCACTCACTCCATCACTATCTGTCAGTCTGGATAGTTAGCTGCCTCTACACACACACAGAGACAGGCAGGACCCCTATGAAAGACAGTTCTTTGATAAAACTGGCCCTGCCTCCATCCACATTAGATCAGATATGAAAGAGACTGAGCGCTCGCTAGCGATGCACTGTACACCCCAACAAGAGACGAGGGAAACGAAAGGCTTTGATAGCTGATTGGCTAGGCCAATTTCAACTCGCTCTGAACTTGTCAAATGTTATGAATAGATTCATGCTTTACTTGTACTGTGGGTCCAAAAAGTCTCAACTTTAAGTTTTTCAAAGATCTTTGGAAGTATTATTTACACATAATGGCATAACACCTACTATATATTTCCTATACTTTTATGTTAGTTAATATTTAGTATATAGTATAGTATATTTCCCCAGCCCCATTTCTTCTCTCTGTCTGTTTTCCAGTAAGGATTCAACGTTTAGTAGCTAAACACCTGTATATTGACTAGACTATAACTAATTCCAGCCCTGTTTTGTCTTTCTCTTGTCTTACAGTTTGTCCCATTCAGAGACTACACCGACCGGACAGGGAACCACATCCTGAGTATGGCCCGTCTAGCCAAGGATGTCCTGGCTGAGGTCCCTGACCAGTTCCTCTCCTACATGAGGATCAGAGGCATCAAGCCCTCGCCCGCACCCCCTCCATACACCCCCCCAGGACACCCCCTGCAGACGCAGATCTGAAGGGTGCGGAGATGCCCCCTGGTCCCGAACAACACCTCTTCAAATATGTATTTGTCTCTCTCCTCTCTGCATCACTCGCTCAGTGATAGGACAGGCCTTCTTGGATTTCTCGCTCTCTCTCATTGCACTAATGGAGACTGACTGACTGGCAGAATGAATGGCAGGGTTCTCAAAGTTTTTACTGAGCGGTTCTAAAGGGTTCTACGTTGGAACGGGCGGATGGAGTCAACAAGGGCATGTTTACTTTCATTGTCAAGCGTTCCTCTGTCTGGACTTCGTGTATATCGGCCAATGGAGACACTCTCTGGGACACACCCGGGAAGATGGACAGAGTCTGGTCTTCCCAACTCACCTGGCAAGGAATGAAGGATTTAAGGAAAGAAGGAAGGATGACAGGAGGATAGGAAGGAAGTTCCTGGGGACTGGCCTATTTCAGGAGCAGAGTGGTGAAAAGGTTCTATAGTCTGGATGTGGTATCGCTTGACTGTTGTAAATAACTGGAAATATATTTCCTTCTCTCATTCTATCTCTCTCTACTCTGTCTCTCTATTCTTCCAACTCTCACTCAATGTTTACAGTACATGTTAATGATAATGATTTTTACCATTGGACACTTGTATAATATACAGTACCAGTCAAAAGTTTGGACACATCTACTCATTCAAGGGTTTTTCTTTATTTTGACTATTTTCTACATTGTAGAATAATAGTGAAGACATCAAAACTATGAAATAACACATATGGAATCATGTAGTAACCAAAAAAGTGTTTAAAAAATCAAAATATATTTGAGATTCTTCAAATTAGCCACCCTTTTCCTTGATGGCAGCTTTGCACACTCTTGGCATTCTCTCAACCAGCTTCATTTGTTGGCTGCTTTTCCTTCACTCTGCGGTCCAACTCATCCCAAACCATCTCTATTGGGTTGAGATTGGGTGATTGTGGAGGCCAGGTCATCTGATGCAGCACTCCATCACACTCCTTCTTGGTCAAATAGCACTTACACAGCCTGGATGTGTGTTGGGTCATTGTCCTGTTGAAAAACTAATCATAGTCACACTAAGCGCAAACCAGATGGGATGGAGTATCGCTGCAGAATGTTGTGGTAGCCATGCTGGTTAAGTGTGCCTTGAATTCCAAACAAATCACTGACAGTGTCACCAGTAAAGCACCCCCACACCATCACACCTCCTCCTCCACGCTTCATGGTGGGAACCACACATGCGGAGATCCTCCGTTCACCTACTCTGCGTCTCACAAAGACACGGCGGTTGGAACTAAAAATCTCACATTTGGACTCCACAGGTCTGATGTCCATTGCTCATGTTTCTTGGCCAAAGCAAGTCTCTTCTTATTATTGGTGTCCTTTAGTAGTGGTTTCTTTGCAGCAATTCAACCATGAAGGCCTAATTTCATGCTGTATCCTCTGAACTGTTGATGTGTCTGTTACTTGAACTCTGTGAAGCATTTATTTGGGATGCAATTTCTGAGGCTGGCAACTAATGAACTTATCTGGGTCTTCCTTTCCTGTGGTGATCCTCATGAGAGCCAGTTTCATCATGGCGCGTGATGGTTTTTGCGACTGCATTTGAAGAAACTTTCAAAGTTCTTGAAATGTTTCGTATTGACTGACCTTCATGTCTTAAAGTAATGATGGACTGTCGTTTCTCTTTGCTTATTTGAGCTGTTCTTGCCATAATATGGACTTGGTCTTTTACCAAATAGGGCTATTTTCTGTATACCACACCTACCCTGTAACAACACAACTGATTGGCTCAAACGTATTAAGATGGAAAGAAATTCCACAATATAGCTTTTAACACACCTGTTAATTGAAATGTATTCAAGGTGACTACCTCATGAAGCTGGTTGAGAGAATGCAAAGCTGTCATCAAGGCAAAGGGTGGCTACTTGGAAGAATCTAAAATATATTTTGATTTAACACTTTTTTGGTTACTACATGATTCCATATGTGTTATTTCATAGTTTTGATGTCTTCACTACAATTTCTATTCTACAATTTAGAAAATAGTAAAAATAAAGGAAAACCCTTGAACGAGTAGGTGTGTCCAAACTTTTGGCTGGTACTGTACATACTTCTTTCAGTATGGAACTTTGGAATATCAATCAATATTCTCTCTCTAAATCTCTCAGCGTGTTGTCTTTGCCAGGGGAGTCAGGTTGAGGTTGCAACAGTGCAGGTCCAAGTAGCCACTGTACTATACTGTGTGTCCCTTTGCATGAGTGTAGCGTCAGAGCATGCATTGTGGTCCTACACTTCCCTGCCTGTCACTGCTCTCAGGCTTTGGGGTTAAATGTTTTTAACTTTTAACTCTGTTGTTGAAGTGCATTCTGCTCCTTTCTAAACTGCCTTGGCGTTAGGGTGCCCATGCCAGCCACGCTGCGAGTGCCCACGGGTTTTCTCACTTTGCCGAGAACAACAGTGACTCAACCAACATCATATTCCCTTCCAAATCCATTTAAATAAACAACAGATGCTCAGATCCAGTTTGAGACAACAGCAGAAGCCCAGTGGTCAAAAACAGTAACAAAAATGATTTCCTTCTGTTCGGTTCTTGTTCTTTTGTATTATTATTATTACATTTGTCATTTAGACTTACAGGAGCAGTTCGGGTTAAGTGCCTTGCTCAAGGGCACATGGGCAGATCTTTTTTTTTTTAACTAGTCGGCTCAGAATTCGAACCAGCGACCTTTCAATTACTGACCCAACGCTCTTAACCGCTTGGTTTATTGCCTTGGAAGTTGATATTCTTAAGTAGATTGTTTTAAGTTGCCTTGTTCAGGTCATTTTATTGTCTTGAGTTGTGCCAATCATTATGTAATATTGTTATTGTGTTTAGCCCTGAGTGTGTTGGCCGTAGATGATGGTGTCTAGTGGTCGTCATGACAACTTGTTCTTCCTAAATGTTGTAATTCTCATCCAATAATACCAATTAACAATACCCACTGAGGGCTAGGAGTTTTTCCTCACCGAGGAAAAACTCCCGGCCCGTAACCATTATACCCAGTCAACCCACTCTTACTTTTTACAGCCAGGGTATCCTCTTCAATCTGCTGTCTTAATGGGCTTGGAGTTTATATCAACTGCCTTCTAATTATTAATAATATTAATTATTATTATCATAATATAACTATTAGCTACTGCTTGTATGGAGGTGGTGTGTAATTGATAACTTGATTGGTTACATATCAATATCAATATCCATTATCAAACAGACATTCCAACACCACATTTATGTATTTCGCAGTTGTTGCCATTTTCATGTGTGTGCCACTGTCGGTCTGTTGCCATATCATTACTGATAGACAGATGACCCTTTGCCACAATTCAACCACATAACAACTCCTCTCTTTTCTGTGTAATTCCTCCTCTCGTTTCACTGCAGCTCAGTGGACGCAGCCTCACAGATTACAATAGACTGTGTTTTAATGCTTAAATAGGATCGACTCCAAGCCAATAATATTTGGCATAGCGGAAGGAGAGGGGGGTGAGAGAGGGGGATACAGACCAGTGGGTTATGTCATTGGAGGGTCGTTCCATGTAATTTCATCATTCTATGTCAATGTTAAAGGGATAGTTCACCCAAATTACAAAATTACATATTGGTTTCCGTACCCTGTAAGCAGTCTATGGACAAAGTACGACAGCAACCCATTCTTTGGTTTTGTTTTGTTGGCCACTGTTTTGAATTCTAACTTTTTAGCATTTGTCACACAATCCAATGCAAGTCAACGGTACCTATATTAGCATTTTCATGCTTCATATGCAAATCATCTCAAGTAACATAATTGATTTGAACATGAAGTGTGAAAATGCCACTATGTAACCTCTTTCTTGTTTTTTTGAGGTGGAACGACCCGGGACAGAAGTAGACAACCAGGTCAACCCACAGATGTAGTCCGAGTACTGGCATTAATGCTACATGCCTGAGTCAACACAGTGCCAAACTTATACAGAGAGACGTTGGCTAGCCTAGAGATAGAAAAACCCTCACACGGTATATTCAACATGGCAGTCTGTCGTTTTTAACCCACATACTTTACACAACATATATTTGAGAAACTCTTGCCTTGTTTTTTTTTTTAAAGACATACAGTAGACACAAACTGTATTTCCGATCTTTCTTGTCTCTCACAACTTTCACTAATGTCTTCTTTCATCTCGTTTTCCTCACACATTTGAAAGTGTTCCATAATTGCCCCTCTGCATCAGTAGTTGTAGCTAGTCTTTGTATCATATGAAACCTTTAGTGAGATCCATATATAGTGCACCGCATGGCTCTTGTCAATAGAAATGCACTATGTGGGGAATAGCTAGTGTGTTATTTGAAACCCAGCTTGTCTGTGCAGCAGTCTCCCACTGGGCTTGTAGCAGAGCAGGAGGTATCATTAGGACTTTGGGTCACAGTCTAGAGCACGTTCTAGGCTCACATTAACCACCCACAGGCTACTGACAGTGTGGACACACACACACACACACACACACGCTCACACAGACACACATACAGCTGAGACCATGGTCACCATCAAGGATTACTGACGTTGTCATTTTTTTTGTGCTTTCTCTTTTTACACTACTATGGAAAGGATCATTCTTTTCTTTCACTGCTTTACAACACTCGCCATCTGCTTGCCAAGCCCCGTGTGTGTGTGTGTGTGCGTGCGTGCGTGCGGCCAGAGTTTTTAACAGAGCATGTGAGTTCACACACGTGATCTTTGTTTACGAAAGATATCCAAGATATCCGTGCACTCTGTTTGCATGTACAGTTTTACATGAGATGCACCAGTTCTTTTTGTTGTAATTGAGTGTTTTGGAAAAAGAAAATCTATGAAAATAACTATACAAAATGGCCTTAAACATTCACTGACTACTTGGAATTTGTGCGACGCCTTCAGATATGGACTTGTTCTCTCTTTTGTGTCCGTGTACAATATTTTCGTTGCGTAACTTCATTTATGGGGAAAACCATTTTTGGAATCAGTGGTAAATCAGATGAAAGCCTGACTGAAGTCCTGATTGTCTGGTAATCCATATTATAGATTACTATTTCTGAATCAAACTACTGATTTTTAAATAAACATTCTTACTTAACACTAACTTTCTGCTGAAGTGCTCTTCTTTGCATGCATTACTTTCTCAACATTTTACAGAAAAGGAGAGGACAGTTCTCAATAAATCACTCCAGCCTTCCTCTTCTCCTCCTGGCTTCCAACAGTCTCATTCTCAACCCATTAGGGGTAATGTCTGTTTTGTGTGTTGGTGTGACGTTCTAATTGCGGAAGGAGAATACAGCCTGTTCGACACCTGGCAAGTAATTATTACCCTTGGCAGAGGATTTGGGAGGCTGAGGTCCTGAACAGGGACAAAGGATCATAGAGAGTTTGGACACATAGAACTAACAGGCCCCTAGCATCCTAATAACACTCTAAATAATCTTGTTCATCCTTATAGTGCACAAAGGAACATGACCGAATGCAACTTCCTGGTCCATGAACTTTACATATCGCTAAATAAATAACTAAGAAAACCATCTGTGGGTGGCGAGTATAATGAATAAAAATATAAACACCACATGTAAAGTGTTGGTCCCATGTTTCATGAACTAAAATAAAAGATCCTAGAAATGTTCCATACGCACAAAAAGCGTATTTCTCAAAAATGTTGTGCACAAATGTGTTTACATCCCTGTTAGTGAGCATTTCTCCTTTGCCAAGATAATCCATCCATCTGAGAGGTGTGGCATATCAAGAAGCTGATTAAACAGCATGATCATTACAAAGGTGCACCTTGTGCTGGGGACAATCAAAGGTCACTCCTAAAATGTGCAGTTTTAGGAGTGACCTTTGATTGTATTTGTCACTTTCACAATATCAACTTTTTCTCTGTGTTCGAGGCTTCTCTTTTCTGGTGTGAGAAACACGAGAAATCACTGTGCGAACACGGTGATCAGAGCTATCTGATTGGCCAGCGGGGTAGGCCAATGATTTGCTCCGTGGGCCTGCCGAGTTCTACTTTCAGACACATAAAATTGTTCAAAATGGGAACACTTTGCCTTCCAGGTGCTAGGGCTGCTATTTTTTAATTTTTTTACAGAAATGTTTGGTGATCGACTAGGAATGCCTTGGATCATGCTCGACTGGTTGCTGACCACTGGTCTAGATGCTTACACGTATGCGTTAACACGTCGGCGCAAAATCGCTATAAATGTGTTTTTCAAACCTTGTTGAAAACCTTTTGATGTTTTCAATGCCACTCACTACTAATTAGCTCTATATCTTGAAGCTCCCACTCATTAGCTCCCACTCATCAATCTGTTCATATGGATACAAATCATATCTCCGACATGTTTTTGGTCCATCCTAAGTGTTCTCGTTTGAAGTAGTATAGGGCTGCCTGTTAAAATGCAGCCAAATATATTCACACACACACACACAAACACAGAGCTTTTGCCAATTAGAGCGAACAGAGAGAATGTTATTGTCACACACAGCATGTATCTTCAATATTGTTTTTGAGTAGTTGAACAGAAAAGCTACAGCATGGAGTGTCTTCTCGTTAATTAGAGGACTCGACAGATTTCCCGGCATGGTAATTAACTTTTGATGATAAACTTCGATACATTTAATGAATTCAACAGCTAGAGAAGATATTCTTAATATAGGATACCCTGCGTGCTGCGTCTGTCACGATCGTCATAATAAGCGGACCAAGGCGCAGCGTGAGAGACATACATCTTCCTTTTATTAGACGAAGACGTAACACGAAACACTCTTACAAAACGACCGTGAAGCTATAAACGAAAGTGCACACACAAGCTACTAACGTTCAACATAGACAATTACCCACAATCACCTAAAGTCTATGGCTGCCTTAAATATGGTTCCCAATCAGAGACAACAATAAACAGCTGTCTCTGATTGAGAACCAAACCAGGCAACCATAGACTTTCCTAGACCTCTCTACTGAACACAACCCCCTACACAACCCCCTAAACAATACACACACCCTAAACTAGAAAAAACACACAAACATCCCATGTCACACCCTGACCTAACTAAACTAATAAAGAAAATCAATATAACAGAGGCCAGGGTGTGACAGCGTCCTTCATTACAGGATGCAGCTTTTCCATGTCATGAAGACGGCATTGAACTTGAATATTTTCATGTGAAGTTTCTTTTTGCCTTGACAGTGTTTCTGATTTAACTCAACTAACTCCACTCATTTGTTATGAGTACTATCAAATTGTATTTGTCACTTTGGCCGAATACAACAGGTGTAGACCTTACAGTAAAATGCTTACATAACCAACAATAAAGTTAAGAAAATACCTAAAAAGTAAGAGATAAGAATAACAAATAATTAAAGAGCAGCAGTAAATAACAATAGCGGGGCAATATACAGGGGGTACCGGTACAGAGTCAATGTGTCTATGTAGGTAGAGTTATTAAAGTGGCTATATATAGGTAATAACGGAGAGCAGCAGCGGTGGGGGGTGGGGGCAATGCAAATAGTCTGGATCGCCATTTGATTAGATGTTCAGGAGTCTTATGGCTTGGGGGTAGAAGCTGTTTAGAAGCCTCTTGGACCTAGACTTGGCGCTCCGCTACCGCTTGCCGTGATATAGCAGAGAGAACAGTCTATGACTAGGGTAGCTGGAGTCTTTGACCATTTTTAGGGCCTTCCTCCGACACTGCCTGGTATAGAGGTCCTGGATGGCAGGCAGCTTGGACGGGGCGATGTACTGGGCCGTACGCACTACCCTCTGTAGTGCCTTGCGGTCGGAGGCCGAGCAGTTGCCATACCAGGCAGTGATGCTACCCGTCAGGATGGTGCAGCTGTAAAACCTTTTGAGGATCTGAAGACCCATGCCAAATCTTTTCTGTCTCCTGAGGGGGATTTGTCGGAAGGAAGGAAGGAAGGAAGGAAGGAAGGCAAGGACAGATTAGCCACTCGTCGCCTGATCCTCACAAGGCACCCTGATCTATTTCCACGAAACCTACATTTCCTTTTCCAGCGAATCACGGAGATCTGGTCGGGTGTCTGTATTATATCCCTCCCATCCAACTCATTGAAGAACAACTCCTCGTCCAATTTGAGGTGAGTAATCCCAGTTCTGATGTCCAGAAGCTCTTTTCGGTCATAAGAGACAGTAGCAGCAACATTTATGTACAAAACAAGTTACAAACAACGCAATTTTCTTTTCAAATAGTATGGTTGGTTAAGTGCCAATAAGACAGCAGCCCTCCCTCCGGCGCCATCTTGAACATACCTACGTATTCAATGAATCACTTAATTTGATAGTAACTACCCTGGTGTAAACTTATTTACAACCAGGAGTGAGTAGAGGAAGTCATTTAGAGGTTGTCTTTGGGAGATTCATAGTAATTGCATAAAACACATCCAAGTTGTCAAGCAACAACTCTCACCTCAGTTGCAGTGTGTGTAATGGCTGGGTGAGGAATGTCTGGACAGAGTCCGGTTTGAGCTGCTGGTGTAGCAAAACAAACCACACCTCCGGTCAGTGATGAAAGCTGTTTGTACTTCCTTGCGTCAGAGGTCAGGGTTGGCCTATCTGTGTAGCGGTAAAAACCACGCCCCCTATCACGAAGGGATGGGCTTTCTACTTCCTCATAAGTCAGAGGTTAACTCGGGTTGGGGTCGCTCTGTATGCTGCTGTTATTGTCTGTGCTCGGATACCTTTAGCAGTGAAATAAAAACGCTAACCTAATAAAACACAAAACGACCAGCTCCACTCCGCCTTTCCCCGCCTCATAATGACTAGTGCAGCCCGCGGCTGAATCAAGTTGCCTACACCTGGACTAGAGGGCGTCAGGCAGGGAGGCACAGTGTGGCAGTCAACTAATGAGACAGGAGCTACAGAACCAAGCCCTTCCTCTCAGATCACTGTCTCTACCAAAGATTATCTATTATATTGACAAGATAGCCGAGTGATCGCTCTAACGATGGAAACGCATGTCCTCGAAGATGGGAGGTAGGCAGGTGGAGGCGAGATCAAGTGGGACCATTCTATCCAATGAGATGCGTGTTGTTGTTTTAATCAAAGTTGCCAAAATGCCACATGCATCCATTTATATCAGTTATTTGTAACCGCCTAAACATTATGAAACTTATATTCGATCAAATAAGGTTTGCATAATTCGAAAACCTCTCATAGACCACCACTTGGTCTGCTTATCTCAAGCGAACAGATTTTGGGTGGAGTAAATCCTCTCGCTTTGCCTCTTCCCCTCTGTCTCTACTCTCTCATGCTCTCTCTCTCTTTCTTTCTCTCTCTCTCTCTCTCTCTCTCTCCTCTATTCTTTTAAAAGAGCAGAAGAGATGAATGGAAACCTTAACTGAAGGAGAGGAGAAGCAGGGACTGGTTTGACTTTGGCTAGCAGATCTCATAAAGCCAGGATGTGCCAAAAGTCAATAGAAGAACTTTAAGTGATGTTGATGTCAAACAGTGGATAAAGTTTTTTTTATTGATTCATGAATAGGAAACATGCTAGTCTAGTCATGCTAGAGCTGTCTGTCTAGTACATTTATGGCATTCAGACATGCACAGGTGCAGGAGGGCTTGAACACACGCATTCAAAACAATGACAGATGACATAATCAATTGAATTGTCCACAAACCTTGTCTTGGTGTCAGTTAGATGACAATATATCAGTCTGTTATGACCCCATTGGGAAGGCCTATTCAGCTTTACATATAACGTTTTCCAATAAACTGGGCGTATTACAACATTGTATTTACAGCAGAAATTATACCAAAATAGATTCCTCGAAAATACGACAGTAACATCCGATCCTGGGTGTTCATTTAAATAGACTTAATAAATGTACTATCAATCCACATTGAGACACATCAAAATATTGGTTAGAGTGAATATTGTGAAATTACACTTGTGGAAATGATGTCCAAATCCTTGCAGGCACATTTAGGATGAACATTGAGATAATTATTATTTCCTGAAAGATATTTCCTAACTTCACCACAAATGTAATAGCTCGAGGTGCTATGGAGAGCTGATGGAGAGGAAGGCTTTGCGATTGGACCTGAATCTGTGTACACAGAGCTAGAATGTGTATAGTATACACAGTATATGAGTATATACAGTATATGTGTATATACAGGACCAGTCAAAGTTTGGACACACTTACTCATTCAAGGGATTTTCTTTATAATATTTTCTAAATTGTAGAATAATAGTGAAGACATCAAAACTATGAACTAAAACATATGGAATCAGGTAGTAAGGAAAAAGTGTTAAACAAATCAAAATATATTTGAGATTCTTCAAAGTCTTGAAGGAGTTCCCACATATGCTGAGCACTTGTTGGCTGCTTTTCCTTCATTCTGCAATCCAACTCATCCCAAACCATCTCAATTGGGTTAAGGTCGGGTGATTGTGGAGGCCAGGTCATCTGATGCAGCACTCCATCACTCCACTTGGTCAAATAGCCCTTACAAAGCTTGGAGGTGTGTTTTGGGTCATTGTCCTGATGAAAAACAAATGATAGTCCCACTAAGCGCAAACCAGACGGGATGGCGTATCGCTTCAGAATGCTGTGGTAGCCATGCTGGTTAAGTGTGCCTTGAATTCTAAATAAATCACTGACAGGGTCCTCAGCAAAGCACCCCCACACCATAACACGTCCTCCTCCATGCTTCACGGTGGGAACCACACATGCAGAGATCATCCGTTCACCTACTCTGCGTCTCACACGGCGGTTGGAACCAAAAATCAAAAATTTGGACTCCAGACCAAAGGACAGATTTCCGCCGGTCTAATGTCCATTGTTTGTGTTTCTTGGTCTAAGCAAGTCTCTTCTTATTATTGATGTCCTTTAGTCATGGTTTCTTTGCAGTAATTTGATCATGAAGGCCTGATTCATGCAGTCTCCTCTGAACAGTTGTTGAGATGTGTCTGTTACTTGAACTCTGTGAAGCATTTATTTGGGCTCCAATCTGAGGTGCAGTTAACTCTAATGAACTTATCCTCTGCAGCAGAGGTAACTCTGGATCTTCCTTTCCTGTGGCGGTCCTCATGAGAGCCAGTTTCATCATAGCACTTGATGGTTTTTGCGACTGCACTAGAATAAACTTTCTAAGTTCTTGAAATGTTCCAGATTGACTGACCTTCATGTCTTAAAGTAATGATGGACTGTTGTTTCTCTTTGCTTATTTGAGCTGTTCTTGCCATAATATGGACTTGGTCTTTTACCAAATAGGGCTATCTTCTGAATACCATCCCTACCTGGTCACAACACATCTGATTGGCTCAAACGCGTCAAGATGGAAAGAAATTCCACAAGTTAATTTTTAAGAAGTTCGGTGAGAGAATGCCAAGAGTGGGCAAAGCTGTCATCAGCTACTTTGAAGAATCTCAAATATATATATTTTTTTTTCAACACTTTTTTGGTTACTACATGATTCCATATGGGTTGTTTCATGGTTTTGATGTCTTCACTATTATTCTACAATGTCGAAAATATTAAAAATAAAGGAAAACCCTTGAATGCGTAGGTGTGTCCAAACCTTTGACTGGTACTGTATGTCTTTTTGTTTTACACATACAGTATAATTATTAGTTCCAAATAGGACAATCAACAATTACAGAAATACCAATGACCAAGTGACGGGGAAATGACATGCTTCCAGTGGAGAGCAATTGATCGTCAAGCTTGTAATAGACAGAGGTCAACCATTTTATTTTCTCTCCTATGTAAAGAGATATTCTCTGGGTAAAGATTTAAGATGCAAAGTTTAGGGATTAGTGGTATTTAGGTAGAGGTCATCTCAAAGATACAGTGCGGTACTGAGCTTCAAAACTTTTGTATCTCAGCATATTCCCACAGGCAATGATACAAGGTGCCTTAATGCGTGTTATATTTAACACACAGGTCTGGGATAGTATGGTCAAATTTGTGGAGCTTAACAAGGGTGATTTGTTCTCATTATCCAATTGTATTGCAACAATCTCAGGCGGGTTTTTATTGTCTGTATCTGAGCTCTAGAGCATATCATACCCCAGTCCTCTGCTGAAATATCTTCCTGCATATCTTGTATCCACTGAAGTCTCTTACTATCAGAGTTGTCTTCATGAGTAGTTACCATTTTTCCATATAATGACGTCATGTGACCTCTCCCATAACACATATTAACAGAGAGTGTTTCTAAAGTGGTCAAAGGAGGTTGTAGGGCAGATTGGTTAAGACTTAAGACTTGCTGGATTTTCTTTAATTAATTGTAAGAATATGAAAAAACACTTTTGTGTTAAGTTAAATCTTCCCTTTAGTTCATCAAACAACATGAGCCCTTTTTCATTGTATACAGTGGCTTGCAAAAGTAATCACCCCCTTGGCATTTTTCCTATTTTGTTGCCTTACAACCTGGAATTAAAATAGATTTTTTATTGGGGGGGTTGTATCATTTGATTTACACAACATGCCTACCACTTTGAAGATGAAAAATATTTTTTATTGTGAAACAAACAAGAAAAAATACAAAAAACAGAGCATGCAAAATAACTTGAGCGTGCATAATTATTCACCCCCTGAAGTCAATACTTTGTAGAGCCACCTTTTGCAGCAATTACAGCTGCAAATCACTTGGGGTATGTCTCTATAAGCTTGGCACATCTAGCCACTGGGATTTTTGCCCATTCTTCAAGGCAAAACTGCTCCAGCTCCTTCAAGTTGGATGGGTTCCGCTGGTGTACAGCAATCTTTGTCATACCACAGATTCTCAATTGGATTGAGGTCTGGGCTTTGACTAGGCCATTCCAAGACATTTAAATGTTTCCCTTAAACCACTCGAGTGTTGCTTTAGCAGTATGCTTAGGGTCATTGTCCTGCTGGAAGGTGAACCCAGTCTCAAATCTCTGGAAGACTGAAACAGGTTTCCCCTCAGGAGTTTCCCTGTATTTAGCACCATCCATCATTCCTTCAATTCTGACCAGTTTCCCAGTACCCGCCGATGGAAAAACATTCCCACAGCATGATGTTGCCACCACAATTCTTCACTGTGGGGATAGTGTTCTCGGGGTGATGACATAGCATTTGTGCCAGACATAGCATTTTCCTTGATGGCCAAAAAGCAACATTTTTGTCTCATCTGACCAGAGTACCTTCTTCCATATGTTTGGGGAGTCTCCCACATGCCTTTTGGCAAACACCAAAAATGTTTGCTTCTTTTTTTCAGGACACTCTTCCGTAAAGCCCAGCTCTGTGGAGTGTACGGCATAAAGTGGTCCTATGGACAGATACTCCAATCTCCGCTGAAGAGCATTGCAGCTCCTTCAGGGTTATCTTTGGTCTCTTTGTTGCCTCTCTGATTAATGCCCTGCTTGCCTGGTCCGTGAGTTTTGGTTGGTTGGCCCTCTCTTGGCAGGTTTGTTATGGTGCCATATTCTTTCAATTTTTTAATAATGGATTTAATGGTGCTCTGTGGGATGCTCAAAGTTTCTGATATTTTTTTTATAACCAACCATGATCTGTTCTTCTCCACAACTTCGTCCCTGACCTGTTTGGAGTGCTCCTTGGTCTTCATGGTGCTGCTTGCTTGGTGGTGCCCCTTCCTTAGTGGTCTTGCAAACTCTGGAGCCTTTCAGAACAGGTGTGTGTATATATATACTGAGAACATGTGACAGATCATGTGACATTTAGATTGCACACAGGTGGACTTTTTTTAACTAATTATCTAACTTCAGAAGGAAATTGGTTGCACCAGATCTTATTTAGGGGATTCATAGCAAAGGGGGTGAATACGTATGCACGCAACACTTTTCCGTTTTTTATTTTAAAAAATAAATTAAACATTATTTTTTATTTTTTTCACTTCACCAATTTGGACTATTTTGTGTATGTCCATTACATGAAATCCAAATAAAGATTTATTTAAATTACAGGTTGTAATGCAACAAAATAGGAAAAACGCCAAGGGGGTGAATACTTTTGCAAGGCACTACTACATTACTTTAACAATCCCTTTTCTTGCCCATTCTTTAAACCCCAAGTAATTTTTAACAGGTGTGGAATTGTCATTTCTCCAAATTGGTGTGACACTGGATAACTCAGGGAGTTCTCCCAGATATTGTTGTACTTCGTGCCATATAGTTAGGGTGTTTTTAACAAAGGGATTAGTAGGATTCTTCTTTGTGGTCATCATTTTAGTCTGCAGCCAGGGTAAGTATGGTTTCTTGGAGAGCCAAAACATTGCAGCCCTAAGTTGTGCAGCCCAATACCACTGTAAGTTTGGAAGTTGCAACCCGCCTCTGTCATAGACTTTTTCCTTCTTTATTTGCCCTAAGACTTTTCTTTTGCTCCAAATAACATTTGAGAGTATATTTCTGATCTTTGGGAAAAATAATATGGTGGAGCAAGAGGAATTGATTGAAATAGAAAAAAAAAAATGTTTATATTTATTCTTGATATAGGCAATTATGAAGAATGGCGGCAGAGGGGAAGGCTGCCGTTTTATGGGCCTCAAACCAATTGTGCTATTGAAAAGACATCCAAGGCCTAGAGTCAAACAAACATACTATTGCGTTCTTTACATTGCCAAGCATGGAATCAAGATAGGAAACGTGTTGTTGTAGGCTAACTGTTTCTAAACACTACAGACATGCAAACCCCTACAGGCCTAAACAAACCCGATCACTTTTCCCCTTATGTCACAACACTGGGCTATACATAACTGATGTTGTGTGTGTGTTGGGGTGTCACTCAGTGTAAGTATGTGTGAGTGTGTGGATAGAGACCAGTGTGTGCATAGTCAGTGCAAGAGAGTTAATTCAAAAAGGATCAATGCAGGTAGACCGGGTAGCCATTTGATTAGCTATTTAGCAGCCTTGTTAAACAGTCTTATGGCTTGGAGGTAGAAGCTGTTCAGGGTCCTGTTGGTTCCAGACTTGGTGCACTGGTACCATTTGGCATGCGGTAGCAGAAAGAACAGTCTATGGCTTGGTGGCTGGAGTCTGAACATTTCTGGGCCTTTCTCTGACACCGCCTGGTATCGAGGTCCTGGATGGCAGGGAGCTCAGCCCCAGTGATGCACTGGGCCATACTAACCATCCTCTGTAGCGCTTTGCAGCCGGGTGCCTTGCGGTTGCCGTACCATGTAGAGGCAAGATGATCTCAATGGTGCAGCTGTAGAACTTTTTGAGGATCTTAGGGTCCACGCCAGATCTTTTTTAGCCTCCTGAGGGGGAAGAGGTGCTGTTGTTCCCTCTTCACAACTGTGTGGGTGTGTGGACCATGTTAATTCCTTAACGATGTGGACACTGAGGAACTTGAAGCTCTTAACCTGCTGTGGTCATGCTCGCCCCTTCGTTTCCTGTAGTCCACGATCAGCTCCATTGTCTTGGTGACTTTGAGGGAGAGGTTGTTGTCCTGGCCCCACACTGCCAGGTCTCTAACCTCCTCCCTATAGGCTGCGTCATCGTCATCTGTGATCAGTCCTACCACCGTCGTGTAACAGCAAACTTGATGATGGTGTTGGAGTCGTGCACGGCCACACAGTCGTGGGTGAATAAGGAGTACAGGAGGGGATTAAGCACACACCCCTGAGGGGCCCCCGTGTTGATGGTCAGCGTGGCGGATGTGTTGTTGCCTACCATCACCACCTGGGGTTGGCCCGTCAGGAAGTCCAGGATACAATTGCAGAGGGTGGTGTTGCAGAGGTTGCAGAGGGTGGTGTTCAGTTCCAGGGTCCTGAGCATGGCGATGAGTCAATGCCATCCTCCTCTCTTTCATGTTGGCAAAACGGTCTATGACTATCATACAGTAGTACAAGCTTTTAGTTTTGATGTCCTTGACTAGGCTACCTGGCTAAAATGCTTGCGAGCCTAAATTCCTTGCAGGGGCAACAATGAACCAGCTAAGTTGGCTAGCTAGCTACTTAACGTGTGCCTACTACATCTAGGCTGCATAATGAACTTGAATCTAATGTATGGTTAGATCAGAATTGCTGTTATAATCACACCAAGTCCAAATTCCCATCTCAATCCATGGCTTAGGAAAGGGAATTTTTTTTTGTCAACAGCCAAATGCTCGCTGGCATCAATCAATCAAATGCTACGGCGGCAACATGTCATACTCTTTTTATACAGACAGCATCAGATACATGGCTACACATACTGCGTCCTCTTCGGCGCGCGTGCACAGACTGATTTCCAACTCTGACCCCCAGTACTAAAACTCTAAATTCTTCCTCGTTTGGGAAGAAACAAGCCTGAAACCTTGGACAAAGACTGTTGACATCTAGTGGAAGCCATAGGAATTGCAATCTGGGAGCTGGATTTGGATATGACCCAAGAGCATGGGCTCTCCAAAAACAAAACTATTCCGGTTGGTTTTTCTTTGGATTTTCTCCTACCATATCTTTTGTGTTATAGTCTCATACATTATTTTAACATTTCTACAAACTTCAAAGTGTTTTCTATCCAATGGTACCAATGATATGCATATCCTGGCTTCTGGGCCTGAGTAACAGGCAGTTTACTTTGGGCACGTCAGTCGGACAGGAAGTGGAGAAAAATAGACTTAAAGGCTGTACAATAAAAATTCAGCATAATCCCTTACGGAAAAACACATGATTTCACATGTGGAAAATCACATGATTTCCCATGTGACATTTCCATGAAATCATGTGAAACCATGTGTTTTTGGAACACTTCACACGTGTATTTTCACATGTGATCGCGTAATGTGATCTTTTAATGTGGATTAAAATGTTCACATGAGATGACCTGCAAACAAAAATGTGACATCATGATACCCACAGTGTTTTTCACATGCAGTGTTTTCAACTTACATATTTGATACACATCGTGTATGTTTATACAGTCATTATTATTCAACATGTCCTTACCTGGGATTTTAACTCGCATCCTCTTGGTTCACTGCATTCCAATCGTCCTTCTACTCCACCATGTATGTGTCAATAACTGATTTCACCTCTATTCCTACACTTTGGACTTCAAAGTGCATCTCAGCTTTGTAACAAAATGTGCTCAAGAAAAATTATTACATTTATCATAGTGGATCAGGTGTAACATTAAAGCAGAATAATATGCCTAACCAACATTAGACAACTATACAGAAAACCCTCAAATTGCTGAAATAAGTAAATGTTGAGAGAATAATCAGAATAACTGATAACTAAAATAACAGTGCAGATGGCACTATTTTGCTAAGTGCAGAGATGTATTATAGGTATTGAATGTGTATGGAAATACTGAAATCCAGAGGTTGCAAGTTCAATCCCAGGTAGGGTCATACTTTAGCTGAATAGCAACAACACATGAAATTGCACATGTGAAAAACATGATCACCAAAAACACGTTTTCACGTGTCAATTTCACGTGTGAAATCATGTGATTTTCCATATGTGAAATCATGTGGTTCAACATGGGATAACAAGATGCGCTTATTATTTTATAGTAAGTTACCGGCTACTGAGTTGCGGTGAAAATAGTCAAAAAAACGTTTTTGTTTTTCTACAGCTAAACTTTATTTTGTCAGTAAATACACAACAACGAAAACAGAAGAACACAGAAGTTCTGATTCCAATTATTTTCACTGCTTTTCAATACCGGAAAATTAGGAAGTGGAATTTGATTTACTTTCTGAATTGACGGGAACTTAAACGTAATCGATCCCAACATGGTTTGCATGCACACATGGGACACAACCACACTCCAGGATTTGAAATCACAACCTCTTAGATGCCAGCAACCTAATTTCCTGCTTTGCCATCAGGTCTGTGGCAATGAGAGAGACCGACCACAGATTTATTGGCAAGAGTACAGTTCTCCACTTTGCTAAACGTTGCCCGGAATCAAGTCAATAATTGAGCGATTATCTGACAACACCAACAAAAAAGAAGCCGTGTCCAGGAACACTTGACATTAATGCCTAGATTCAACATTTGAACATCTTGGCCATGTTCTGTTATAATCTACACCCGGCACAGGACTGGCCTAGCATAGCTGGTGTACTGGCTGTGTCGAAGGTGAAACTGCCTTATGGTACAGTGTTGTTCCCTGGTGTACAAAAAGGTCAAAGGTACACAAAAGGTACCTTTAGAGGTACACATAGGAACTCACATGGCACTGGTTGGTACCTTTTAGGGTACATGTGCAAATAATCTAGTACAATGGTACATTTTTCTACTCCATACATTCAGTTTAATGCTACGTTAGTAACCATATGGGAGTTGGGAAGTTACCAGTTGTAAAGTCGTAAAAATACCAGTCGGACGCAATCACATGCTTTGAACTCGTTGAGAAACGTTGATTGGCTAATGGCCCGCAAGCTGCGTAAATCATAAACTAAAAGTACAGATATCATGCTTGAAAACAGATTATTCTGTTAAAAAAATCATATTAATAGATTGCTTTTTATGAATAATGTTTTATTGTTGCATTTAACTGCTGAAAATGCTGTTATAAAGGTCATTTCCTAAGTAGGTGATGTCAAAGGTCAGCATGTGGGAGAAGTGGGAGCTCAGGATGGTAGATGAGTTTCCCACCAGTAACTTACCAGTTGGAGGTCCATTCAAGTGGATTTTTCTCAGTCATATGTGTAAATTCCCACTTCCCTCTTGGTTATGAACTGAATTGACGTGCCTGGCGCAAGTAGGAAACTCAGAAATGTCTGACTTGCAAACATATGGAATTGTTTTAAGATGGTCATAGCATGGATAATTTAGCTATTTGATTTAGAGTTATAGGACCCCTTTAGGTATCCCCCAAAAATATAAAATAATTATTTGATAAAATATTGGATTTGGCCTTTACTATAGCACATAGAAACGTATTGAATAACACATTCATAAATGGCAAAAAAGACAGTCAAAAAATAAATCATATGATTTTGAAGTGTCTGTCATATGTCTAGGAGATATAAGAACGTTTTTTTGAGAAGTGCATAAAAAGGGAATAACGTTCCATTTGCACGCACTTAACTCGGTTTGGAATCGGGGCCTGTGCGAATTGGGATGAGTCGAGGGTGTCTGGGATGATGCTGTTGAAGTGAGCCATGACCAGCCTTTCAAAGCATTTCATGGCTATAGATGTGAGTGCTACGGGACGATAGTCATGTAGGCAGGTTACCTTGAGGTTCTTGGGCATGGGGACTATGGTGGTCTGCTTGAAACAAGTTGGTATTACAGACGGGTCAGGGATAGGTTGAAAATGTCAGTGAAGACACTTGCCAGCTGGTCAGCGCATGCTCTGAGTATGTGGCCTTGCGAATGTTACCCTTTTTAAAGGTCTTACTCACATTAGTTACGGAGAGCGAGATCCCACCGTTGTCCGGAACAGCTGGTGCTCTCATGCATGGTTCAGTGTTGCTTATGTCGAAGCGAGCATAGAAGTTATTTAGCTCCTCTGGTAGGCTCGCGCTGCTGGGTTTCCCTTTGTAATCCGTGATAGTTTGCAAGCCCCACCACATCCATTGAGCGTCAGAGCCAGCGTAGTAGGATTTGATCATTGTTTGTTTGATGGCTCGGCAGAGGTCGTAGCAGGATTTTGCCTGTAATCCATGGCTTCTGTTTGGGGCATGTATGTATGGTCACCGTGGGGAAGACATCGTGGATGCACTTATTAATGAAGCTGGTGACTGATGTGATAAACTTTTCAATGTTATCGGATGAACCCCGGAACATATTCCAATCTGCGCTAGCAAAACAGTTCTGTAGCTTAGCATGCACTTCCTCGTACCACTTCCGTATTGAGTGGAAGTTGTTTATGCTTGTAAGCAGGAGGCAGGAAAATAGAGTTAAGGTCTGATTTGCCAAAGGGAGGGCGAGGGTGGGCCTTGTATGCATTTCTGTGTGTGGAATAAAGGTGCTGTAGAGATTTTCACTTCTAGTTGCACAGGTAAGAAATGAGGTCAAACGGATTTCAGCATTAAAATCACTGGCCACTGCCAATGAATGCGCATTTTCTTGTTTGCTTATGGCCCTATACAGCTCATTGAGTGAGGTCTTAGTGCCAGCATCAATTTGTGGTGGTAAATAGACAGCTACAAAATATAAAGATGGTAAATAGTATGGTCTGCAGCTTATCATGAGGCATTCTAAATCAGGTGAGCAAAAACTCGAGACTTCCTTAACATTAGAGAATCAGTGTGGTAAACTGATTGGATTTGAAAAAATGTATCACCCAACTTTTGACCTAAATCCAATGACGTGGTGATATGACAACTCAACCAAATGTAAATCAAAACTAGATCAAATCAAATTTTATTTGTCACAGGCGCTGAATACAACAGGTGTAGACTTTACAGTGAAATGCTTACTTACAAGCCCTTAACCGACAATGCAGTTCAAGAAATAGAGTTAAGAAAATATTTACTAAATAAACTAAAGTAAAAATTAAAAGTAACACCATTAATTAAATAACATAACAATAACGTGGCTATATACAGGGGGTACCGGTACCAAGTCAATGTACGGGGGTACAGGTTAGTCAAGGTCATTTGTACATGTAGGTTGGGGTAAAGTGACTATGCATAGATAATAAACAGATGTCGAACTGAAGTCAGTGCCTAGTGGCTAGTTTCCTCTGGAGACAAGGCTTTATTTACTCTAAAGCTTGTCAGCCTGTAATTTCCCTCAGGTTGCCTAGAGACCACCTGACACCATCTTGCTGGTCAATCCTTCTTTGTGTTGACAAATAATATTTAATAGCTAGGCCAAGGTGTCAAGTTGTTGTATTCCCTACTGCATGGCCTGTGAAGGGGGATTTTGTTATATGATAATAGATGCAAGATAGTTTTTTTCTCAAATTTATCAAAAATACAGTAATGTATAGGCTGCTTCTAAAACAATGGTACAAGACACCAGAAACAAACTAAACCAGAAAACCCATGTGTGATTTCAGCTAGAAAGAAAGCAGAGGAGCCATGTGGGACTTTATAGGAGGTGGGCTGGAGAGACTCACCTGGTGTGAACAGCAGCAACAGCTGCAGAGGACAGAATGACTCTACTCTTCGTCCCCCACTCTAGCATCCCAAGGTCAGGTAATCCTCCTGTGTGTGTGTGTGTGTGTGTGTGCATTATGTGTGTGTGTGCGCGCATGCCTGTCTGTGTGCCCGTGTTTGTGAGTGTAAGTCCATCTGTGTGTGTGTGTTGGTTTGCTCTTTCCAGTTCGCTGCTGCAGAGGGAGGTAGATGCTATAAATACATTTACTAGCTATATTTATCTCCCGGCTGTATGACCATGGGCTCTATTCAATCAGATCTGCTTTAGCCGACATCTGCATAGCTGAGTTGGAACTGCCTTAGAGCTGCCAAATCCACAAGTAGTTCCCAGCATTATTCTGAAAGCGAACACTGCCATTGGTTGCATTAACAGCAATCCCATGCAGCCTTGTTGACAAGTTAAACACTGGAATGTGAGATGTACTCTACACCTCCATTAGGATGATAGAAACCCTTATTATTTTGTTGAATGATTTAAACATTTGAGCATCCTTATTTCTATATACACTTTCTCGCTTTGAACTTTAACTCGAGTGGGGCGGGTATGACTTCCTGACAATGATGCAGGAACAACTGCTCACCGATGTCACGGCTCCAACACAGTTCCACCTCTGATACCGCCAAAACATCCGCTAATCGGGTGTCTGCTATTGCTGGCTAATGTTTGATCTGATTGAATCAAGGGCCAAGCCTCTGCTCCAGAGACACAAATCAGAGAGACACACACAAGGGGCCCTGATCAACGACTGAATATTAAATATCCAAGAGGCTATTTATAGAAACAGGGAGTTTTTCCTAGCCACTGTGCTTCTACATCTGCATTTCTTGCTCTTTTTTTATAGGCAGGGTTTCTGTATAAGCACTTTCTGACATCTGCTGATGTAAAAAAGGGATTTATAAATACATTTGATTAAATTTGATTGACGCAGAGTCCTCAAGTGAGCTTTACTATCCCTATGAGAATGTGTCATGTGTCTTTGAAAGGGTACTTGAGCTTTCCAAAACACGTTTTGTATCTGCTGTAAGTTTTTAAGTAAACTCTGAATATGGTAGAATTTTCTTTCCCTGAGAACTAGTGCTGCAAATAATTTGGTGCAATAGTATGAATGTGAGCTAGAGCCTGTGTGTGTGTCTGTCTGTTTCCTATATTGCTGGTCAGCACTCTCTTTATCTTCCAACTGTCTGCATTACTGTCCAAAACCCACCACAAGGCACAATCTCACATGGGGCTTATTGTACGGCTCACAAATTAATTAAATTCAAATCTGTATCTCGAGGGCGCTATCTACCGCTGGTCTCTCTTTCTCTCTCTCTCTCTCTCCCTTTATCTCTTTCCACCTCTTTCTCTCTCTCGCTCTCACCCGTTGTCTGTTTATATGCGTGTGTGTGCTTCTGTGTGCCTCTAGGGTGCTCTCTCTCGCTACATGGGTCTCATCTGGGAGTAAAACCAGCTGCCTCCGGCCTGGCCTCTGCCCTCCCTGGCCCAGTGTGCTTGAGCCTGAGCCTGTGTCAGTGTGTTGTAGACTGCCTGGGACCTAAGAGTGGAGGTGGGGGGGCCGAGAGGGTGTGTGGGATGGGGACTGGAGGGACTGTGGGGACTCGGGTTTGGAGAGACCTTAAGAGGACTGAGGAGGAGCACAAACTGGGCACAAACTGGTCAATGACAACTATCAATGTGCTATCGTGAGAATCATTATTGAGAGATCTCTTAATGACTAAATAGATTCACTGTCGCTATCAAAGTCATTCCAAAGGGTAGGTTAACAGAGCAAATGAAATTTGACCATCATATCATCAGTGATGTCATTTAGGACTATATAGCATTTGCGATGTCATCAACAGCTATTGTTTTCAATTCTACCCAGGGTTCAACTAAAAATAACTAATACATATATGTAGGTCTACGGTTTCAGATCTTTTGATTTCACATTTTCTAGATAATAATGAATATGTTGGATTCATGTTTCCATCTCAACCAAAAATATAAGTTGAAGAATAGGACTAAATCAAACTTAAAATGCACTTTAAATCAAGGTTGACATGATTTAGTCTTCGTCTTTAACTTAGATTTTTGGTTGCGATGGAGACGTGAATCCAACATATAAATTATTAATTTGTAGAAATATTGGAATTAAAGTCTGTCTAAATCAGTGGCACAAAAGATACATCTCCTTCTATTTGGGTGCGCTAACAACCAAACAAAATTCAATATCACTTTTGCAATACAGTAAATTGCCTATTAACGACAAGTTAAAAAATTATATGTTGGATTCACGTCTCCAACGAAACCAAAAATTAAACTTAAGGAATAGGCTCAGATGAAACTATCCAAATATTAGATCTCTTTTTAATGGTGATATTTGGTTGCTATGTCAACCAAACACAATTCAATATTACTTTTGTGATACAATAAATAGGCAAAGGTTAAGGCTATCTTATAAACTAATGTAACAGTATTTATTCAGCCTTAAAATGAGTAACACATCCATGGCCAGGAGTATTTTTCTCTGATCTGCTACAAGTATTTACGGGGACTACCTGACCAAAAGTATGTGGACACACATGCTTGTCGAAAATCTAATTTCCGAAATCATGGGCATTAATATGGAGTTGGTCCCTTTTGCTGCTGTAACAGCCTTGACTCTTCTGGGAAGGCTTTCCACTAGATGATGGAGCATTGCTGCTTGACTTGCTTCCATTAAACCACAAGGTAGCGTTCTCCTGGCATCCGCCAAACCCAGATTCATATGTTAGAATGCCAGATGGTGAACTTTACACCACTCCAGCCGACGCTTGGCATTGCGCATGGTGATCTTAGGCTTGTGTGCGGCTTACAGTTGACCGGGGCACCACTAGCAGGGCAGAAATTTTATGAATTGACTTGTTGGAAAGGTGGCATCCTATGACCTTGCCACATTGAAAGTCACTGAGCTCTTCAGTAAAGTCATTCTACTGCCAATATTTGACTTTGGAGATTTGGCTGTGTGCTCAATTTTATACACCTGTCAGCAACGGGTGTGTCTGAAATAGTCGAATCCACTAATATGAATCAGTGTCCATATACTTTTGCATATATAGTGTAAACATAGTGTATATATATATATACAGTACCAGTCAAAAGTTTGAACACACCCACTGATTCAAGGGTTTTCTTTATTTGTACTATTTTCTACATTGTAGAATAATAGTGAAGACATCAAAACTAATAAATAACACATATGGAATCATGTAGTAAGCAAAAATATATTTGAGATTCATCAAAGTAGCCACCCATTTGCCTTGATTACAGCTTTGCATTCTCTCAACCAGCTTCATGAGGTAGTAACCTGGAATGCGTTTCCAACAGTCTTGAAGGAGTTCCCACATATTCTAAGCACTTTTTGGCTGCTCTTTGGCAGCTTCATTTGTTGGCTGCTTTTCCTTCACTCTGTGGTCCAACTCATCCCAAACCATCTCAATTGGGTTGAGGTCGGGTGATTATGGAGGCCAGGTCATCTGATGCAGCACTCCATCACTCTCCTTCTAGGTCAAATAACCCTTACACGGCCTGGAGGTGTGTTGGGTCATTGTCCTGTTAAAAATCAACTGATAGTCCCACTAAGCGCAATCAGATAGGATGGCGTATCGCTGCAGAATGCTGTGGTAGCCATGCGGGTTAAGTGTGCCTTGAATTTTAAATAAATCAACGACAGTGTGATTTATTTAAAGCAAAGCACCCCCACACCATCACACCTCCTCCTCCATGCTTCACAGTGGGAAACACATGCAGAGATCATCTGTTTACCTACTCTGCGTCTCACAAAGACACGGAGGTTGGAACCAAAAATCACCAATTTGGACTCAACAGACCAAAGGACAGATTTCCACCGGTCTAATGTCCACTGGCCCAAACATGTCTCTTCTTCTTATTGGTGTCCTTTAGTAATGGTTTCTTTGCAGCAATTCGACCATGAAGGCCTGAACAGTTGATGTTGAGATGTGTCTGTTACTTGAATTCTGTGAGGTGCAGTCTGAGGTGCAGTTCATTCCCGATTTCTGAGGCTGGTAACTCTAATGAACGTATCCTCTGCAGCAGAGGTAACTCTGGGTCTTCTTTTCCTGTGGCGGTCCTCATGAGAGCCAGATTCATCATAGCATTTCATGGTTTTTCAAATCAAATTTTATTTGTCACTTTGCGCCGAATTCAACAGGTCTGGACCTTACAGTGAAATGCTTACTTACAGGCCCTTACCGACAGTGCAATTTTTAAGTAAAAAATAGGTATTAGGTGAACAATAGATAAGTAAGGAAATAAAAAACAACAGTAAAAAGACAGTGAATAATAACAGTAGCGAGGCTATATACAGGCACCAACCGGGCTAATTGAGGTAGTATGTACATGTAGGTATGGTTAAAGTGACTATGCATAGATGATAAACAAAGAGTAGCAGGAGCGTAAAAGAGGGGTTGGCGGGTGGTGGTTGGCGGGACACAATGCATATAGTCTGGGTAGCCAATGTGCGGGGGCACTGGTTAGTCAGGCTAATTGAGGTAGTATGTAAATGAATGTATAGTTAAAGTGACTATGCATATATGGTAAACAGAGAGTAGCAGCAGTGTAAAGAGGGGTTGGGGAGACGATGACACACACAATGCAAATAGTCCGGATAGCCATTTGATTACCTGTTCAGGAGTCTTATGGCTTGGGGGTAAAAGCTGTTGAGAAGCCTTTTGGTCCTAGACTTGGCACTCTGGTACCTCTTGCCATGTTATAGTAGAGAGAACAGTCTATGACTGGGGTGGCTGGGGTCTTTGACAATTTTTAGGACCTTCCTCTGACACCGCCTGGTGTAGAGGTCCTGGATGGCAGGCAGCTTAGCCCCAGTGAGGTACTGGCCCGTACGTACTACCCTCTGTAGTGCCTTGTGGTCGGAGGCCGAGCAGTTGCCGTACCAGGCAGTGATGCAACCAGTCAGGATGCTCTCAATGTTGCAGCTGTAGAACCTTTTGAGGATCTGAGGACCCATGCCAAATCTTTTTAGTTTCCTAAGGAGGAATAGGCTTTGTCGTGCCCTCTTTTCTACTGTCTTGGTGTGTTTGAACCATGATAGTTTGTTGGTGATGTGGACACCAAGGAACTTGAAGCTCTCAACCTGCTCCACTACAGCCCTGTCGATGAGAATGGGGGCATGCTCGGTCCTCCTTTTCCTGTAGTCCATAAACATCTCCTTTGTCTTGGTTACATTGAAGGATAGGTTGTTATTCTGGCAAAACCCGGACAGGTCTCTGACCTCCTCCCTATAGGCTGTCTTATCGTTGCCGGTGATCAGGCCTACCACTGTTGTGTCATCTGCGAACTTAATGATGGTGTTGGAGTCGTACCTGGCCACGCAGTTGTGGGTGAACAAGGAGTACAGGAGGGGACTGAGCACACACCCCTGAGGGGCTCCAGTGTTGAGGATCAGCATGACAGATGTGTTGCTACCTACCCTCACCACCTGGGGGCGGCCCGTCAGGAAGTCCAGGATCCAGTTGCAGAGGGAGGTGTTTAGTCCCAGGATCCTTAGCTTAGTGATGAGCTTTGAGGGTACTATGGTGTTGAATGCTGAGCTGTAGTCAATGAATAGCATTCAACCGATCATCTGTGGATCTGTTTGGGTGGTATGCAAATTGGAGTGGGTCTAGGGTTTCTGGGATAATTGTGTTGATGTGAGCAATTACCAGACTTTCAAAGCACTTCATGGCTACGGACGTGAGTGCTACGGGTCTGTCGTCATTTAGGCAGGTTGCCTTAGTGTTCTTGGCCACAGGGACTATAGTGGTCTGCTTGAAACATGTTGGTATTACAGACTCAATCAGGGACATGTTGAAAATGTCAGTGAAGACACCTGCCAGTTGGTCAGCACATGCCCGGAGCACACATCCTGGTAATCCGTCTGGCCCAGCGGCCTTGTGAATGTTGACCTGTTTAAAGGTCTTACTCACGTTGGCTACAGAGAGCGTGATCACACAGCCATCCAGAACAGCTGATTCTCTCATGCATGCCTCAGTGTTACTTGCCTTGAAGCGAGCATAGAAGTTATTTAGTTCGTCTGGTAGGCTCATGTCACTGGGCAGCTCGCGGCTGTGCTTCCCTTTGTAGTCTGTAATAGTTTGCAAGCCCTGCCACATCCAACGAGCGTTGGAGCCGGTGTAGTACGATTCGATCTTAGTCCTGTATTTACGCTTTGCCTGTTTGATGGTTCGTCGGAGGGCATAGCAGGATTTCTTATAAGCTTCCGGGTTAGAGTCCCGCACCTTGAAAGCGGCAGCTCTACCCTTTAGCTCAGTGCGAATGTTGCCTGTAATCCATGGCTTCTGGTTGGGGTATGTAGGTACAGTCACTGTGGGGACAATGTCCTCTATGCACTTATTGATAAAGCCAATGACCGATGTGGTGTACTCCTCAATGCAATCGGAAGAATCCCAGAACACGTTCCAGTCTGTGATAGCGAAACAGTCCTGTAGTTTAGCATCTGCTTCTTCTGACCACTTTTTTATAGACAGAGCCACTGGTGCTTCCTGCTTTAATTGTGGCTTGTAAGCAGGAAACAGGAGGATAGAATTGTGGTCAGATTTACCAAATGGAGGGCGAGGGAGAGCTTTGTACGCGTCTCTGTGTGTGGAGTATATGTGATCTAGAATTTTGTTCCCTCTGGTTGCACATTTAACATGTTGATAGAAATTAGGTGAAACTGAATTAAGTTTCCCTGCATTAAAGTCCCCGGCCACTACGAGCACCGCCTCTGGGTGAGCGGTTTCCTGTTTTCTTATTTCCTTATACAGCTGACTGAGTGCGGTCTTAGCGCCAGCGTCCATCTGTGGTGGTAAATAAACAGCCATGAAAAGTATAGATGAAAACTCTCTTGGCAAATAGTGTGGTCTACAGTTTATCATAAGATACTCTACTTCAGGCGTGCAAAATCCAGAGACTTCCTTATACACCAGCTGTTGTTTACAAATATGCACAGACCGCACCCCCCCCCCTCATTTTACCAGAGTGTGCTGTTCTATCTAGCCGGTGCAGTGTATATCCTGCTAGCTGAATATCCATGTCATAATTCATCCACGATTCCGTGAAACATAAGATGTTACAGTTTTTGATGTCCCATTGGTAGGATATTCGTGATCGTACCTTGTCTAATTTATTGTCCAATGATTGTACGTTGGCGAGTAATATTGACGGTAACGGCAGCTTCCCTTCTCCGGATCCTTACGAGGCATCCCGCTCTGTGTCCTCTGTACCTGCGTCTCTTTCTCCTGCCAATAACGGGGATGTCGGCCTTGTCGGCTGTTCGCAGTATATCCTGTGCTTCCTGTTTGTTGAGGAAAAAATCTTTGTCTAATCCGAGGTGAGTGATCGCTGTCCTGATATCCACAGGTTATTTTGGTGGCAGAAACATTATGTCCAAAATAAGTTACAAAAAACGCGAGAAAAAACACATAGCACAATTGGTTAGACGCCCGTAAAACTGTTGCCATTTCTTCCGGCGCCATTTATTTGCGACTGCACTTGAAGACAAGTTCTGATGGACTGTCATTTCTCTTTGCTTATTTGTGCTGCTCTTGCCATAATATGGACTTGGTCTTTACCAAATAGGGCAGTCTTCTGTACACCTCCCCTTCCTTGTCACAACACAACTGATTTGGCTCAAACGCATTAAGAAGGAAAGAAATTCCACAAATTAACTTTTAACAAGGCACACATGTTAATTGAAATGCATTCCAGGTGACTACCTCATGAAGCTGGTTGAGAGAATTCCAAGAGTGTGCAAAGCTGTCATCAAGGCAAATAAAATATATTTTGATTTGTTTAACCCTTTTTTTGATTCCATATTCGTTTTGATGTCTTCACTATTATTCTACAATGTAGAAAATAGTACAGATAAAGAAAAATCCTTTTGACTGGTACTGTATATATAATTTAATTTTACTAGGGGGTGCTACAGCACCCTCAGCACCCCGTATCTATGGCTGGGGAGATCATTCTCTACAGAGTGTTAGGGAATAGGTTAGGTTAGTTTAGACGGCACACTACAGCTCACTACCACTTCTACAGCAACCTTCTCCACGTGCTGAGCCTGGTTGATAAGCACATCAGGTGATGCCAATTGGGACGTCCCTACCCTAACCCATAACCCTAACCTTAACCATTATCTTAACCATTTTTAATGTCAACTTCCACAGGGTAGGGACATCCCAAAGGTCCTGGATAACATGGGCCCTTCTCACAGATCCTAAATCAAGTTACAGACCAGTTAACTAGGCCTAAGACCCATAGACATAACGAGTGCCACAAAATCAGTAGGCTAGTTATTGGTTTCGTAACAAGAGCCACTGACTATCAACACACACATACAGTACAAGTCCATGTACACGCACGCACACACACACACACACACACACACATACACTCTCTCACACACATTTGGCTGGAAGGAGCTGGATGATCAGTTATGCCTGGTGTATTAAGTTACTATGCAAGCAGGAGTAGTGCCCTTGATTGATCAACATGAACATGACCACTACCGTACTGGACACCCCAGCAGCACCCACAAGGCGTGGGGCCAAGGAGCTCTGTGGGCCCATGTGCCTGTCATCAATGTCATTTTTTTTTTGTTATGTAATAAGTCACTCTTTACAGTAAACCTCCAAAAAGTCATTCATAAATCTTTTTAGTTTCCATATGTACTAGGAAGCTAAGTGTTTGTTTCCTGGGCTTCAAGAATGTGACTGAAAATGTGCCTCGGGCCTTGAAAACTAAAACATTAAACTGATTGAAAGTAAGGGGAAATCTGTGAACAAATGCCATGGTCAAGGCTACGACGGTGCCAGTGCAATGAGTGGCACTTACTCAGGTGTTCAACAGAGCATATCGGACCAATAGCCTAATGCTTCTTAGGTAGTTAGAAAACGATCTCTATGCAGAAGCGACATCTACAGGGATGGTAAAAAAAAAACGGTGTGATTGTCGCAATGCCGTAGAAATGTCAGGGAAGCTAGGCAGAGGGGAGTGGTGCTTCAAATACAGCAGTTCTGTAACATGTTTAATTCAGCCTCTCATTCTCATTAATTGCCTGTATAGGAAGATCTAGGAACAGGTTGTCTGGATACTGCACAGGCAATAAATTGGCAGATGCAAACAGGTTATCATCTTTGGGGACAACAACAGTTCTTCAGGGCTTGAACAAAAAAAAACAGTTTGCATTTTTGTTCATACTAGTGAACTGGCGTTTGAGTTGCGTGGTTACAATATGAACAGTCCCTGATTTCTGGTATATCTTGGCACGCATCATTCAAGACTATGTTTAAATTGTGTTCAGCACATTGCACATATAACGCACAATGCCTCGGGAAAGACTGTCTGGATTGGCAATATTCAGTATAGAAAACAGTCGGGCCCACAATCTGGAATTTGCACACAAAAATGCAAGGCGACACGGTCGCACACTGTAGCTACTATAGGCCTCTACGTAGAAAAAAAATAGAGAGACAAGCACAGATACAGAAAACACTTTTCTCTCAGAGAAAGAAAGAGAAAAAGAGACACAGACACAGAGAATAAGCAAGGAGGACTTCAGGAGACAAGGGGAGTCTTTCAAGTTGGATTTAATTGTATTGAATTTTCCTCGAATTGCAGCCCATTTGTGTAGGCTATTAGCCAGAAAAAACACACTGAATTCAACAATAAATAGTGGCTGAATTTATACTCAACCCAACTACTTTTTTCCTCATTGTTAGGCTACTTGATGTATCATATTTTATAAAAAATTCACAATAAGCCCAAAATATAAGCCCTACAGTGTTTAGCTATAGATAATAGGCTACTCTGCATGATTAAACAATCCTTAGCAAGTGTTTTGAGGGTGGACTGACTGTATTATTTGGCATTGATATACTGCTTTTACATACAACAACTTTCTATTCATGCTGGGAGAGAGCGTGAGGACGGCTCATGTTATGCAGGTTCAGGTAAGGTATAGAGGACAGTTGTAAAACATCTATTGGTAGCTCATTAGTATGCCATTGCATCGAAAATGCATTTTACAATCTGAAATGTTTAAATTTCTAACTTTAATTACTGAACAAGTAATTACATTATTGCCACCAGTCAGCATTCTAAATGGCAGCATTATGACACTGTTTATAACTTCGTGAAATAATTGGCTTAGCTAAAGCTATATGCCCTGGCACCACAGAAAGCCTATCCTTGATTCGATAGGAAGCCGCATAGACATGTTACAATTTCAGCACCATGGACAGCGGTCACTGGTCTATAGTAGAGAACAGTATGCATACTGTGCAGTAATGTGGACAAAAATAGCACCTGGCACCTGAACTAAATGACAGCACTGTACATTGTTCTGAATACTAAGAGCACACATAAGTAATTACAATATGTGGCTTATTCAATTTGCGCCGTGTAAGTGTCAATACAATTAACTGTATTCCCTATACCATAGCCATTCTTTAAAAGTTTGCAAAAGTGCACCTGGATGTTCCACAGTGTTATTGGCAAAATGTTCTGTGGACAAATGAAACTACAGTTGAGTTGTGTGGAAGGAACACACAACACTATGTGTTGAGAAAAAAAGGCACAGCACACCCACATCAAAACCTCATCCCAACTGTAAAGTATGGTGGAGGGAGCATCATGGTTTGGGGCTGCTTTACTGCCTCAGGGCCTGGACAGCTTGCTATCATCGATGGAAAAATGAATTCCCAAGTTTTTCAAGATATTTTGCAGGAGAATGTTAGGCTATCTGTCCGCCAATTGAAGCTCAACAGAAGTTGGGTGATGCAACAGGACAACGACCCAAAACACAGAAGTAAATTACCCTGCACTGTGAATGTTTACACGGTGTGTTCAACAAAGACATGAAAACGTATAATTGTTTGTATGTTATTAGTTTAAGCAGACTGTGTTTGTCTATTGTTGTGACCTTGATGAAGATCAGATCAAATTGTATGACCAATTTATGCAAAAATCCAGGTATTTCTAAAGGGTTCACACACTTTTTTGCCACTGTATAGATCTGTCATTCTCATTGAAAGCAAGTCTAAGAAGCAGTAGATCTGTTCTAAGTGCACTATTTCTATGCTTCCCGTTCTCAAGTTTTGTTTTTGTTCTTTTACTTTCGGTTTTGTACATAAAATACAATATTTTAGGTTATGGAAAATATATTTAACAGTGGTTTAGATGATACAATAATTCTCTACACTATACTTGCTTGTTTTGTCACATATTCGGAGAAATTAGGCAAACTATTGTAATTTGAGCAACCAGGAAATTATTTCTGCATAGTGCATCTTTAATTAGATTCATTTAGACAAATTTACTAGGAATATCTAGAAAATGGGTTCAGAATAGGGATCATTGGAAGAAAGAAATCTGATTCATCCTGAAAATGTTTCAATCCATGAAATATTGTTTGGTGAAAGAAGTGTACAATAGGGGTTGAACAATAGTCCTATAAATCTACCCTAATGCTCACTAATCACAACGGTCCAGTCATGGTGAACTGTGCTCCAGGTTTCAACTGCTATGTATGGAGTCAAATAGGCTACATGTCCAAAAAGATTGCGCAACTTGTAATGCGTTAGCGTAATATCAAAATCAAATCAAATCAAATGTTATTTGTCACATACACATGGTTAGCAGATGTTAATGCGAGTGTAGCGAAATGCTTGTGCTTCTAGTTCCGACAATGCAGTAATAACCAACGAGTAATCTAACCTAACAATTCCACAACTACTACCTTATACACACAAGTGTAAAGGGATAAAGAATATGTACATAAAGATATATGAATGAGTGATGGTACAGAACGGCATAGGCAAGATGCAGTAGATGGTATCGAGTACAGTATATACATATACATTCTATTAAGTGGCATAGTTTAAAGTGGCTAGTGATACATGTATTACATAAAGATGGCAAGATGCAGTAGATGATATAGAGTACAGTATATACATATACATTCTATTAAGTGGCATTGTTTAAAGTGGCTAGTGATACATTTTTACATAATTTCCATCAATTCCCATTATTAAAGTGGCTGGAGTTGAGTCAGTATGTTGGCAGCGGCCACTAAATGTTAGTGGTGGCTGTTTAACAGTCTGATGGCCTTGAGATAGAAGCAGTTTTTCAGTCTCTCGGTCCCTGCTTTGATGCACCTGTACTGACCTCGCCTTCTGGATGATAGCTGGGTGAACAGGCAGTGTCTCGGGTGGTTGTTGTCCTTGATGATCTTTATGGCCTTCCTGTGACATCGGGTGGTGTAGGTGTCCTGGAGGGCAGGTAGTTTGCCCCCGGTGATGCGTTGTGCAGACCTCACTACCCTCTGGAGAGCCTTACGGTTGTGGGCGGAGAAGTTGCCGTACCAGGCGGTGATACAGCCCGACAGGATGCTCTCGATTGTGCATCTGTAGAAGTTTGTGAGTGCTTTTGGTGACAAGCCGAATTTCTTCAGCCTCCTGAGGTTGAAGAGGCGCTGCTGCGCCTTCTTCACAACGCTGTCTGTGTGGGTGGACCAATTCAGTTTGTCCGTGATGTGTACGCCTATGATCCAATATCGCTAGCGACCCTCAGGAACAACCACACGGACGCGATGCAAAATGTACGTTACAAACTGAAGGAAACTAATAGTCACTGCAATAATATGATCTATTTTTTTATTTTTATGGAAAAGGTTTCCATAGGCTACAGCTCCGGCATGGGTCTCCAAATTTCACCCCCGCAAATGATGAAGCCATAGATCTACAATTAAAAGGTCACACTTTATTTGGATAGTCTGGAAAGTCCATCTGTAGATGCTCTATTAACAAACTATGTGTCTGTTGATAAGCAACTGCTTGCTAAGGTCATGGTTCAGGGTAGGGTTAGGGTTATAATAAGGATTAAGGTAAGGGTTAAGGTTAGGGCTAGGATAAAGATTAAGTTTAGGGCTAGGATAAGGGTAAAGGTTAGGGATAGGGTTCGGGTTAGTCGATGGTTCGTTGAAATGTTACTGATAGTCTGTAGAGCATCTACAGATGGACTATTCAAATAGTGTTACCAGCTTTTCAGTTTGCTAATATATGAATGCCCACTGGGACAAACTGGTTGAATCAACGTTGTTTCAAGGTAATTTGTCAACATAGTGTGACGTAGAATCCACGTGGAATGTACATTGCGTTTTTAAAAAGTCATCAATGTAAACGTGTTGTTTTGAGGGTGAAATTTCAACCATGGGTCTATGTAATCATGGCAACCAAATTTCAACGTAGACAAACGTTGTATATGTTGAATTTGTACATTTAAAGCAACTTCAGATCTTAAATGTTATATCAACCATCAGACAAAAAACAATAGGCTGGGCAGCACCTCCTACTGGAGAGTCAATCTATCTACAGTTCATAAACCTTCAAGCGCTATGATGAAACTGGCTCTCACGAGGACTGCTACAGGAAAGGAAGACCCAGAGTTACCTCTGCTGCAGAAGATAAGTTCATTAGAGTTACCAACCTCAGAAATTGCAGCCTAACTAAATGCTTCACAGAGTTCAAGTAACAGACACATCAGGCATTCATGGTCGAATTGCTGCAAAGAAACCACTACTAAAGGACACCAATAAGAAGAAGAGACTTGCTTGGGCCATGAAACACGAGCAATTGACATTAGACCAGTGGAAATCTGTCGTTTGGTTTGATGAGTCCAAATTTCAGATTTTTAGTTCCAACCACCGCATTCCAACCGCCGCATGCGGATTATCTCCGCATGTGTGGTTCCCACTGTGAAGCATGGAGGAGGAGGTGTGGGGGTGCTTTGCTGGTGACACTGTCTGTGATTTATTTAGAATTCAACACTTAACCAGCATGGTTAATTGCAGCATTCTGCAGCAATACGCTATCCCATCTGGTTTGCGCTTAGTGGGACTATCATTTGCTGTTATACAGGACAATGACTCAACACACATCCAGGCCATGTAAGGGCTATTTGACCTAGAAGGAGAGTGATGGAGTGCTGCATTAGATGACCTGGCCGACACAATCACCCGACCTCAACCCAATTGAGATGGTTTGGGATGAGTTGGACTGCAGAGTGAAGGAAAAGCAGCCAACAAGTGCTCAGCAATTGTGGGAACTCCCTCAAGACTGTTGGAAAAGCATTCCAAGTGAAGCTGGTTGAGAGAATGCCAAGAGTGTGCAAAGTTTCATCAAGGCAAGGGGTGGCTACTTTTAAGAATCTCAAATATAGAATCTCACTTTTTGGATTTCTACATGATTCCATGTGTTATTTCATAGTGTTGATGTCTTCACTATTATTCTACAGTGTAGAAAATAGTAAAAATAAAGAAAAACCCTTGAATGAGTAGATGTGCCCAAATGTTTCACTGGTAATCTATATCATAAGGCCTTTCTTTGAGGGTCTAATTACATCCTAATGGTCCTGCTACACTACAGACATCGGGTGTCCGGCATTGCCATCAGCCATTGAGGGAATGCTTCCTTTGAAATCAATGAAAGCTGCTATACTGCCTCTGTTGTGCTCGAGTTGCATCATATCCAATGGCCAAGCTCAAGAATAGCCGAGGTTCAAATCTCTATGGCTGACGTGCGTGTTCATTCCATCTTGTGAATTGAAATAATGAGAAATAAAGTTGATTTTGGTTGCATATGGCCTCGACTATACACCACTGGTTATTTTATGAGATTTATGAAGTCAAGAAGCTACCAGCTAACATAAACTCTAGCTGGCTAGCTACATTGACTATGTAGCCAACAATTGGGAACTTTTAATCTTCTGCAACTTGCATTGAGAATGACTTCCGGGCGTAGGAAAGATTACTTGTTGAGACTACCTGAGTCACATAAACTGGAACACCCATTTTAGTAATGGGTGCAATAAATCCAGCTACTAACAGATTGGATTAGTTTAGAAAAAAGTGTTATTTATGTTTGTGTAGCGTAAGATTAACAACAAACCAATCAATGTAAAAACACAGGTATTGAAACAAACAATTCTGGAAATCTACTTGCAATAGAGCATACTGGGAAATATAATGATGGGTGTGGTTTTGAGTGGGTAATTTGAGTGGGTAAACAAACTTGAAACATTAGTTAAAATTATTGTCCCTTTAAACTCATTTGGCTTTTTGTATTGTTGCCTTCCAAAGTCAAGCATGACAGTTTAATTTTACTCAACAAGCTTTTTCAAATGCAGCTCACTTTGAGCAGAGTTTGTTGAGTAAACAAACTTAAACACATGAGCTAAAATTCTTGTCCTCAATTGGTTAAGTTGGCTTTTTTACCTTGAAGCGTTTGATTAGGGTTGTGGTTATGGCTAGGAGTATGGTTGAACCGAGGTGTGGTCATGAAGTTAGGGTTGTGTTTGAGGCTAGGGTTTAACAGGGATGTAGACATCAAGCTAGGATGGTGGGTTAGGGTTGTGGTTGAGGGTTACACTTCGAACACACCGACAGCGTTATTGCGCAAAATAGTACGCAGCATCATCTGGCTACGTATGCAACAGAAGTTCAAAATTCACCCTCCGCTACCATTTCTACAGTTTGACGCATATGTTTGATAAAACCAACATATGAACCACAGCGAACGCACCGCAACGTAATGCTGCAAGGCAAACGCAGCGTTTCATTGGAAATGAATGTAATTCTGGTGTACCAAAATGCAATGACGCTGTAAGTGTGATCTAAGTGTTAGGGTTGAACCGGGGTGTGGACATGAAGCTAGGGTTAGGCTTAGGGTTGAGGCTGAGCTCTTTAGGTTTAGATTTAAGGTGTAAGGACCAAGATTTAGTTTTACATCTTGACTAAAAACCATGCTCAATGGTGAATCTCTTAGCTAAATCTGGGTCTGGGAAATCAACCGAACTGCTATAATGTGCCTCTCCTCCAGTACCCCTTCCAGAGCTGTGATGCTGTGAGAGTAGCTAAGGAGCTTCTGATCAAATCCAGCCACACAGCCTGAGGGGAGCAGAGAGAGACAGGCAGGAGGGAGCACAGCCACTGCACGCTACAGAGATTAGCTACATACACAGAGACACGTCACATGCATGCAAAAGCACACACACACAGACCGACACAAACACAGGCATACTTGCACGCACACTCTCCAATAACCATGCTAGACAGAACTGGAGATATTGTCGGAACTGATGAGCAAGTACATACGCAACTTTACCGGCATGGCAAAGAACTTATCCCCAATTGTTTCCAGTATGAAGAGAGGGACAGGAAAAGATCTGTCCTGCGCAGCCTCCTCCTGTGTATGGCTGTACGAGACCCAACATCATCCTTTGTATGACTGTACCAGGCCCAACATTATTATTCCACACTCTATACACACCTCCATCACAGCAGCTGAGCCACATAATTCTGCCTCTGTGTATCTGTCCTCCATGGTGACACAGTATCATCATCCCACTGGGCGGCTACCAACCGATGGGGATTGCTGGGCTCACATGACTCACCTGGCAATGGAGTGTGTGTGTGTGTGTGTGTGTGTGTGTGTGTGTGTGTGTGTGTGTGTGTGTGTGTGTGTGTGTGTGTGTGTGTGTGTGTGTGTGTGTGTGTGTGTGTGTGTGTGTGTGTGTGTGTGTGTGTGTGTGTGTGTGTGTGTGTTTGCATGCTTCTGTGTGCGGGGGCTTCAGTGATTCGGTGAATCACTATGTCTGGCAATACCATGTCAGCCACACCAGCTGACCTTTCTATGAAGGTATAGGCCAATTGCACATCCAGACAGACATGCCTTGGTGAGGTGTGTGGAGGAAGGAGCACAACTCAGTGTTAACCCTCCCACTGCTGAGGTGGCAGCTGCTGTTTCCTTTGTTAAAGCTGTAGATTTGGTTAACACACAAGTGGGTACCCAGCGTTTTAAATCATTCAGGATAACACAAAAAAGTTTGACTACGTATTTAATGTGTGGTTCTCGGAAAGTTAGCTAGCATGCCTACCAACCAAAAGCCCTTAGTCCGTTCCAACCAACTTGCTCATCCTGTTCCTGCATTGAGCTCCAACTCCCCAAACCCATTCAGTTCCTCGAACCTGTAGGTGCAGTTGACCTATAAGGTGAGGAGGACATGTCCCCCCCAATATTCCAGTGGGCTATTTTGTCCTCCCCAATCGTTTTCTATCCACTGAATGCGCCGGTTAGTTCATAGAACCGCGGTTACAAGTGTTATGTCTCGTGTGTTTCATAACCACGTCTTTATAACAATTCAATAATGATGAGACGGGAGATTGTGCGCATCTCAACACATGCAAACCCACATGATGATCTGCGGCACAACCCCAAGACATAACTCCTCCCCTCCTACATAAATTATGAACAGAAGTCCTGAGAAGGTGACTGTGAGCCCCTAGGTGATGACTGCTGGGTTAGGGTGTCACCCTGTAACAGTTCTGGACCACTCATGACTGGTGGTTCTGACGGTGTTGCTTTACTCAACAGTAAATGATCGGTGTGCCTTTTCCAGGTGACATCTGCAGTCTAAACAGTGTAGGACACAGGACCAGTCTGACGATGACCGTAGCAGGACCATCCTTTGGTAGTTCCTAGCTGTGTTTCATGGTCTGTACGAACCTCACCGCCAGCCCGTTGGTAGATGGATCACATGGTGTAGACCTGATGTACTGTACGCCATTCACCTCTAGGAACGTGGCCATTTCTTGGGACACTGACTGCGGTCCGTTGTCAGTAACAAGTTGGAGTGGCGAGCTAAACCGACTAAACACTTCTCCAAGGTCTTCTCTGCGGTAGTAGACCTCGTGATGGCAACCTCTGGCCACTTGCTATGAGTATCCACGACCACAATAAACATTCTGTCTTCGAATGTACATGCAAAGTTGACGTGTGTGCGTTGCCACGCCTCCTCCAGCCAATCCAAAGGTTGAAGGGGTGCAGGTTGAGGTACGTTGCAAAACTTTTGGAATGAGGAACATGTTTTTGCTTTCTTCTCAATTCTTCCATCCAGGCCACAAGAAGAAGCTTTGTTCGATTTCCTTCATGCAAACCATTCCACTATTACCTGAGTGTAGCTGCTGCAACACTGGTTTCCTCAATTAATACAGAATGATAAATGATGTGACCAAAAGTATGTGGACACCTGCTCGTCAAACATCTCATTCCAAAATCATGGGCATTAATATGGAGTTGGTCCTCCCTTTGCTGCTATAAGAGCCTGGCTCGCAGTCGGCATTCCAATTCATCCTTAAGGTGTTTGATGGGTTTGAGGTCAGGGCTCTGTGCAGGCCAGTCAAGTACTTCCACACCGATTTCGACAAACCATTTCTGTATGGACCTCGCTTTGTGCACGAGGGACTTGTCATGCTGAAACAGTAAAGGGCCTACGCCAAAAAACTTGAAGCACAGAATCGTCTAGAATGTCATTGTATGCTGGAGCATTAAGATTCTCCTTCATTGGAACTAAGGGAACTAGCCCAAACCATGAAAAACAGCCCCAGACCATTATTCTTCCTACAGCAAACTTTACAGTTGGCACAATGCATTAGGACAGGTAGCGTTCTCCTGGCATCCACTAAACCCATATTTGTCCATCGGACTGACAGATGGTGAAGCCATGGTGTTATAATCTCCACCCGGCACAGCCAGAAGAGGACTGGCCACCCCTCATAGCCTGGTTCCTCTCTAGGTTTCTTCCTAGGTTTTGGCCTTTCTAGGGAGTTTTTCCTAGCCGCCGTGCTTCTACACCTACATTGCTTGCTGTTTGGGGTTTTAGGCTGGGTTTCTGTACAGCACTTCGAGATATTAGCTGATGTACGAAGGGCTATATAAAATAAACTTGATTTGAAGCGTGATTCATCACTCCAGAGAACACGTTTCCACTGCTCCAGAGTCCAATGGCGGCGAGCTTTACACCACTCCAGCTGCGCTTGGCATTGCACATGGTGGTCTTAGGCTTGTGTGTGTCACTTCAGATAACACCGGGTCGTTTCTGTTGTTTCTCTGCACTTGTGTTGAAGTGACTGGTGCTAAGTAGAAGATATCCACTTGGCGTGACTCCGGCTTGACCACAGGTAGTGGAAACCTGGAAAGTCTATCTGCGTTGCAGTTTTTACTTGCGGTACTTGATGTCTTAGGTGTGTGCTGACATTAACAAAGCCCACTTTTTAATTCTTCTTGCAGTAAGTAACGAAATCCCAGTATGCCGTCCAAAGATGGTCATCAGCGGACGAGGATATGTAAGAAGGGTGAACTTCCTCCCACTCAGATACTGGGGAAACTTACGTACTCCAAAAACAATGCTACGGGATTTTTGTTCTATCTATGCGTAGTAACTTTATGCTTTGTTCAATGTCCTTGATGCGAAAGAGATCAGCTTCTCATCAACGGAAGGCATGATATGGGACACAACTGCTCCCACACCATATGGACTAGTATCACAAGCTAGTTGGATGGGCAATGACAGGTCGAAGTGTGCCAATGCCTCAAATTTCAGGAGTGTTTCCTTGGTTTTTACGAATCCTTCCTCACATTGTTCTGTCTATTTCCATGTTTGACGAAGCAACTGATGCAGCGGGCTTCAGCTTTGTCGCTAAGCTCGGGATAAAGTGTACGTAGTAATTCAGTAACACCAGGAAAGAACGTAGTTGGCGGACTTCTGAGGAGCTGGGACGTGCAACATAGCCTTGACCGTGGCATTGATGACGTGCCCGAGGTATTCAACCAATGATTGGAAGAATGCAAATGTTTACTTATGAACTCGCAGTCCGTAGTCCTTCAATCTCTATAAGGTCGCATCCATGATCTTGAGAAGGCCCTCATTTTCCTCCTGGCAATCCACTCAGGATCTGGTCCATCACCCTCTGGAACAGCTCTGGCACACTTGGGATTCCAAACTGTAGACGATAGTACCTGAAGAGCCCCTTGTGTGTCACGACGATCAGCAGCTTTTTGGACTTTTCATCCACCTGCTCGGCAGAGGTACATTTTGCTGAACTTTAGATCCCCAGCTAAACCCACACAAAGGTTGTCAATGTGTGATAGCAGATACTGCTCAGTAGACAACACAGGGTTAACCAGTTTTGAATAAAGTATAGCTTTTGTATGACTGAAGCCTTTATTGCAGTGACCGTCAACTAGATTCAGCCTCGGGCCGATTAGAACATAGACTGCAAATTGACCACAAGAAGTCCAAACAGATTTATAATTTCAAGCCCTGCTTATATTTGTTAGATTACTTCTTAGATATTACTGCGCTGTCGGAACTAGCAGCACAAGCATTTCGCTACCCTCACATTAACATCTGCTAACCATCTGTATGTGACCAATAAGATTTGATTTGATATGATATTTGTACACGATCAGTGTCTCTCTATTATGTGTGGAAGAATACTTGGGAACATATTTCTTCAATTAAAATCACTTGGAGCTGATTTGCTAGTGTTTTTAAAGTCTATTGTGTCCAGCAATGAAAAAAAATAACTTTTTGAAAACTTGGGGGGCCAAATAAAACCACCTGCGGGCAAGTGCTTTAATATTTAATAACTTCCGCCCCCCTGAATTCATATTCTATCCAAAGCGTGAAAAAATGTAATAATATGAAATGTAATAGTTGCTGCTTGAAAATACGATCTACTCAGTCAGAATCTTCTAATCAGCAGGTTTTGTACGGGTGGAGCTTCGGCATGCCAGGTGACATCACCAGGTGGTATGAGTTAACAAAGAGAGTTAGAAACCTCTGTGCAAATAAAAGCTACTTCCCAGTTGACATATCCCTCCCATTAGGCCCCTCTGTTCTGGTGGATTGATCAACATTGTGGTTAACGCACTACTTTGGTGTCCTTCCCCTCCCCGCTCAGACCACTCCACAGACACTCCGAGCAAAATTCTTGCTTGAATTTCTTTTTGACCATTTTAATGGAAAAACTATTACAGTAAAGTACTTAACTGTTACCCAGAAATAATTTGAAAATGAGATTTAAAAAAATCTTTAAAAAATGACTGCATTGGGCCTTTTAAAACATAATTAAGATGTATGTAAACCTGAACACGTGTTTTTCTCTGCCTACCCACCAAACACCCGCTGTATAATTATAAATAGCACATATTCTCATGTACTGGAATTGTTTTTATAGTGGAGTTGCTAAGCAGAGCAGAAGTGAGACTACAGTTAGTCTACAGTAAATGCCTGGCCTGTTAGTCTGGGTAGTCATCTGGGTGGGTTGGCTACTATAAATACAATATCCGGAAAGGATCAAAAGCTTGCAATGACTCAAGTTGCCAATAAATATACATTACCATATCTGGTTATTTTAGGTGTTTCTAGGGCAAGGCTTGTTGTCTCGCTCTCTTTCTCTCTCTCACACACTCCCTCTCGCTCTCTCTCTCACACACACACACACCAGCCTGTACGGCCTGACACTGACACTGCTGTCCTCACAGGCTTCAGAAACATGCTGCCTCTGCACTGCAGACCGTTCCACAGCAGTGAGTTACACACACACACACACACACACACACACACACACACATATTTCGATTACAATGAAATAGAAGACAAGAGGAAATACATTTACAGATGAGGTTAGAAAATGCAACTTATGAGACTGGCGTTCTCCTGTGATCCAGTCTGATGTATAAAACATGACAGGGGAAGTAACAGTTCTCTACAGACATGCCTGTCTGACCTGTGTGGTGTTGTCACCCTATTTAAAGCTGAAGAAGACCAATGTATTATGCAGGGATGCAGTAAGCAGATGTACTGTACGTAGCGCCCAGAGCAGAGCTGGATCTAGAGGGAATGGAAAAAGGGGGAACTGAGGAAGTAGTAGTGTGCACGTGTGCTCCTTGCTGTGTGCGTGTTTTTGTGTGAGTTTCGGGGTGTGCACGTGCAGATGTGAAATATGTCTGTGTATTTGAGCGCATGTGTGTGTGTCTGTTATCAGGGCTGATTGATCAACAGTGACAGTGTCTTGAGGAGAGTGGGCAGGGAGACCATAGGATCCTCTCTCCCAGTCTCTAACGCAATGACATCACTGCTGCTCACTGCCAAACTGACCTTTATTTACAATGCACTGTAACCCATCCCACCTGAGACAGAGCATCCCCTGTGTGTGTGTGTGTGTGTGTGTGTGTGTGTGTGTGTGTGTGTGTGTGTGTGTGTGTGTGTGTGTGTGTGTGTGTGTGTGTGTGTGTGTGTGTGTGTGTGTGTGTGTGTGTGTGTGTGTGTGTGTGTGTACCCACGTTCATGCACGTGCGTGTGTGCTTACATCTGTTTGTATGCAGTGAATTTGGAAAGTGTTCAGACCCCTTTCCATTTTCTCCACATTTTTTTACGTTACAGCCTTATTCTAAATTGTATAAAATATTTAGTTTTTCTCATCAATCTACACACAATACCCCATAATGACAAAGTGAAAACAGGTTTATACATTTTTGCATATTTATAAAAAATGAAAAACAGAAATACCTTATTTACGTAAGTATTCAAACCCTTTGCTATGAGACTCAAAATTGAGCTCAGGTACATCCTGTTTCCATTGATCATCCTTGAGATGTTTCTACAACTTGATTGGAGTCCATTGGACATCATTTGGAAAGGCACATACTGGTCTATATAAGGTCCCACAGTTGACAGTGCATGTCAGAGCAAAAACCAATCCATGAGGTCGAAGGAATTGTCCGTAGAGCTCCGAGACAGGATTGTGTCGAGGCACAGATCTGGGGAAAGGTTAAAAAAATGTCTGCAGCACTGAAGATCCCCAAGAGCACAGTGGCCTCCATCATTCTTAAATGGAAGAAGTTTGGAGCCACCAAGGCTCTTCTTAGAGCTGGCCGCCCAGCCAAACTGAGCAATCGGGGGAGAAGGGTCTTGGTCAGAGAGGTGACCAAGAAACCGATGGTCACTCTGACAGAGCTCCAGAGTTCCTCTGTGGAAATGGGAGAACCTTCTCTGCACCACTCCACCAATCAGACCGTTATGGTAGAGTACAAACAAGATTCTCTGGTCTGATGAAACCAAGATTGAGTGTTTTGGCCTGAATGCCAAGCATCATGTCAGGAGGAAATCTGGCACCATCCCTACAGTGAAGCATGGTGGTGGCAGCTGTGGGGATATTTTTCAGCGGCAGGGACTGGGTATCAGGTATGTAGGTAAGACCCAGATGCAGACAACGTCAAATTAACAATGGTTTAATAATCCAACAGGGGCAGGCAATAGACAGGTCAAGGGGTCAGGGTAGGTAGAGGTCAATAATCCAGAGGTGGGGCAAAGGTACAGGTCGGCAGGCAGGCTCAGGGTCAGGGGCAGGCAGTGGTCAGGCACGGGTCAAAACCAGGAGTGTGAGAAAAAGAGAGACTGGGGAAAGCAGGAGCTGAGACGCAAAAATGCTGGTTGACTTGACAAATAAGATGAACTGGCACAAGACAAACAGAGAACACTGGTATAAATACACAGGGATTAATGGGGAAGATGGGCGACACCTGGAGGGTGTTGGAGACAATCACAAAGACAGGTGAAACAGATCTGGGTGTGACACTGGGAGACTAGTCAGGATTGAGGGAAAGATAAATGGAGCAAAGTACAGAGAGATCCTTGATGAAAACCTGCTCCAGAGCACTCAGGACCACAGACTGGGGTGAAGGTTTACCTTACAACAGGATAACGACCCTAAGCACACAGCCAAGACAACGCAAGAGTGGCTTCGGGACAAGTCTCTGAATGTCCTTGAGTGGGCCAGCCAGAGTCCGGACTTGAACCCGGTCGAACATCTCTGGAGAGACTTGAAAATAGCTGTGAAGCAACGCTCCCCATCCAACCTGACAGAGCTTGAGAAGATCTGCAGAGAAAAATAGGAGAAACTCCCCAAGTACAGGTGTACCAAGCTTGTAGCATCATACCCAAGTAGACTCGAGGCTGTAATCGCTTCAAAAGGTGCTTCAACAAAGTACTGAGTAAAGGGTCTGAATACTTATGTAAATGTGATATTCTAGTTTTACATTTGTTTTATTTTTACATTTGCCAAAAACCTGTTTTTGCTTTGTCATTATACGGTATTGTGTATAGATTGATAAGGACATAAAAAAAAACATTTTAGAATAAGGCTGAAACATAACAAAATGTGGAAAAAGTCAAGAGGTCTGAATACTCTCCATACTCACTGTACTGCATATGTGTGGGTAACCTCCATACCAAGAATCTAAAACAAAAGCCATGAATAAAGAATAATGAGGCATTCACCCCAGCTTTGCTCTTTAAGATGTCTCCCACACAACTCTGAACTGCTGCCAATTTCATATGAGCCCACTTGAAGATCCCGACAATATCCCCAGACAGTGTTGTTCCCTGTATCATCTACACTCACCAAGCAAAAGGCAACTCGGATCCAATATCTCAACGACGTTCGCCACATCAGTAGTGTAGGAGGCAAATGGAAAGGTCTCGTTCCATAAATACACTGGAAGGTGATAATAATAATAATCAGAAATGGCATTAGCTTAGCAGCCAAGTCTTTTACATAATGTCATTGCCTGGTACAGATATTGCTTTGCATCACGGGGCCCGCCGGACTCCTTAAATGATCAGAACCAACCAACTATTTTTGCCTGTGAGAGAATACACCAGCAAATTCAATAATCTAACCACCTTGTTCCAATCTAGTCCCCTTTCAGTCTCCACTCTCTCCCACTCTAAGTCTCAGATACAAAGATATGATTTGATCTCTGGCATGCAGGATTATTTGGATCAGTACAGGTAATTGTCTTGTTCATTAGTGGCATCTGTGTGCAGTCTTTATGAGCTTCCTCTTCAATGATGTGCTGAGAAGAAATAGACCTCTGGTCCTCCTGTCTCTTCTCAGCAAGGCTTGGGATATAGCCTTGGGCACCTAGGTATAGCCCTCAAAGCAGATATATAAACTCAACAAAAAAAGAAACGTCCTCTCACTGTCAACTGCGTTCATTTTCAGCAAACTTAACATGTGTAAATATTTGTATGAACATAACAAGATTCAACAACTGAGACATAAACTGAACAAGTTCCACAGACATGTGACTAACAGAAATGGAATAATGTGTCCCTGAACAAAGGGGGGTCAAAAGTAAAAGTCAGTATCTGGTGTGGCCACCAGCTGCATTAATTAACCTGTTTGGGATAGGGGGCAGCATTTTCACGTTCAGATGAAAAGCGTGCCCAGAGTAAACTGCCTGCTACTCAGGCCCAGAAGCTAATATATGATAGAAAACACTCTGAAATTTCTAAAACTGTTTGAATGATGTCTGTGAGTATAACAGAACTCATATGGCAGGCAAAAACCTGAGAAAAATCCAACCAGGAAGTAGGAAATATGATGTTTGTAGTTTTTCAAGTCATTGCCTTTCGAATATACAGTGTCTATGGGGTCATATTGCACTTCCTAAGGCTTCCACTAGATGTCAACAGTCTTTAGAACCTTGTTTCAGGCTTCTACTGTGAAGGGGGAGAGAATAAGAGCTCTTTGACTAAGAGGTCTGGCAGAATGCCATGAGCTAAGACAGGCGCGCGGCCGTGAGAGCGAGCTGCGTTCCTTTTCATTTCTAAAGACAAAGGAATTGTCCGGTTGAAACATTATTGAAGATTTATGATAAAAACATCCTAAAGATTGATTCTATACATCGTTTGACATGTTTCTACAAACTGTAATAGAACGTTTTTGACTTTTCGTCTGGACTTTCGTCTGGACTTCCCCTCGCCTTGTGAATTTTGATTGGTGAACTAAACGCGCTAACAAAAAGGAGGTATTTGGACATAAAGATGAACTTTATCGAACAACACAAACATTTATTGTGGAACTGGGATTCCTGGGAGTGCATTCTGATGAAGATCATCAAAGGTAAGTGAAAATGTATAATGCTATTTCTGACTTTTACTGACTCCACAACATGGCGGGTATCTGTATGGCTTGTTTTTGTGGCTTAGCACTGTACTCAGATTATTGCATGGTGTGCTTTTTCCGTAAAGCTTTTTTAAAATCTGACATAGCGGTTGCATTAATGAGAAGTACATCTTTAATTCTATGCATAACACTTGTATCTTTTATCAAAGTTTATGATGAGTATTTCTGTAAATTGATGTGGCTCTCTGCAAATTCGCCGGATGTTTTCGAGGCACAACATTACTGATCATAACGCGCCAATGTAAACTGAGATTTTTGGATATAAATATGAACTTTATCGAACAAAACATACATGTATTGTATAACATGAAGTCCTATGAGTGCCATCTGATGAAGATCATCAAAGGTTAGTGATTCATTTTATCTCTATTTCTGCTTTTTGTGACTCCTCTCTTTGGCTGGAAAATGGCTGTATGTTTTTCTGTGACTTGGCGCTGACCTAACATAATCAAATGGTGTGCTTTCTCTGTAAAGCCTTTTTGAAACCGGACATGATGGCTAGATTAACAAGAAGTTAAGCTTTAATTTGGTGTATTGCACTTGTGAATGTATGAAAGTTAAATATTTCTAAAAAAGATCTATATAACCTTTTTTAGTAAAGGGTTCTTTAATCTCATTCATTGAACCAAAAGGTTCTAGAAGACCCAAATACCCTTTTTTTCTGAGTGTAGTACCTTAATTCTACATGACAGTTAAATTGAATGAGGGTTATAGGAGAAAAGAGCTCCTAACTTAGAGCTCTTCTCCTATAACCCTCATTCAATTTAACTGGATGAGTTAGAAAAAAGGGTATTTGGGGTATTTATAGAACCTTTTGGTTCAATGGATGAGATTAAAGAACCATTTACTAAAATGTTTTATATAGATACACTGAACAAAAATAGAAACGCAACATGTAAAGTGTTGGTCCCATGTTTCATGAGCTAAAATAAAATATCCCAGAAATGTTTCATAATCACAAAACGCAAATGTTTCTAAAATGTTGTGCACATGAACCATAAACAATTAAATGTTTGTTTTTCCTTCAGGGTGTCTGTAGCAGCAACACCTGTGTCACAGCAGGTGTCAATCTAGAGACAATATCTGAGGCGGGGATAAAGTTGATAATGATGTGAAAATAGAGTCTATTCTATCTTTTTTTTCTGCTTTCACAGCAAAATCTTACTGCTTCAGATAACATTTAAAGCATAGAGCCGGATTACATTCTGAAGTTAATTAACATCCCAGAATCAGTGAGTATTTGTCCGCTTGTCCTGAAGGCAATTGATGCCTCTTTTCTTTTTGCTCAAAGTTAATTAATTTCACAGATCCAGTAACACAAGTGTTTTAGTGCCTGGAAGAAATGATAAGACATGCTAATCATCTTTGTGTGTAGTACGTGATTGCCAAGTGTCCAGAATAATGAGCATTGAGAGAAATATTTGCCACGGTTCTTTATAAAAGAAAACACCAGAACTTTTTATCATTTAATTTCATCCTAACTCGTTATCATTCGCTGACTTTTTACCCATCAGTGTCATTCCATTTCCATAACAGTAAATATGTATAATAATATTATTGCATTTGTAGAGTGCATTTCCCACGCTCAATGCGCACAACTTTTGAAAACCAACTGAGCAAGCAGAGCACATATAGTCCAGCGGATATGTGAAATAATTGTTCCATTTTATGACACAAGTATCAAACTTGGTAGACTAATACTAGATAACTTAAGGAACATTTTAAAGATTGCCAGCAGTCTGGGAAGCCTGTCAGTCAACCATTTGGATTTCCTGTTGGAAGGAAATAGGGTAAATGAATTACAAACATTATAAAAATGACTCTGTAATGTTATCTACCCACTAAATCAGGGGTCTCCAACCTTTTCTAGCATGAGAGCTACTTTAGAAAAATGTATGTACAGTGGGGAGAACAAGTATTTGATACACTGCCGATTTTGCAGGTTTTCCTACTTACAAAGCATGTAGAGGTCTGTAATCAGATCACGCCTCAATCCTGCTCCTCCTTCCTAAAGGCTTAAACTCAAACAGGAAGTACCCGTGGTAAGAACTGTTCAATGCTGGTCTGACCAATCGGAATCCATGCTTCAAGATTGTTTTGATCACGCGGACTGGGATATGTTCTGGGTTGCCTCTGAGAATAAAATGTACGTATACACTGACACGGTGACTGATTTCATCAGAAAGTGTATAGGGGATGTTGTTCCCCTGTGACGATTAAAACCTGTCCAACCCAAAAACAGTGGATAGATGGCAGCAATGTTCCCTCAAAAAATGTTGGGTACTGAGCAAATTTCAGGTCTGCTGAGCGCAAACTTGAACGTTGTGGAAATTCTGTGCAACTTCCGGTACACATTTACTGTGAACACTGAGGCTATACCTGCTTTAATATTGGCCAAGTGGGCTGCTGTGGCTATTTGATAATAATGTAGGCCTACCAGAGTGGCCTACCATCAAAACCAATGGAGACAAATCCTCCCATAACATTTTAACATGGAAATAGCTGTTATATCATTCAGTCTACAGTAGCAGCAAATGTGTGATGTTCAATGTAGGCCTACATTCCATGAGATTATTTTTAAAAACATGCAGAGCCTGACATTAACCTGTTCATCCACTTGTCCTTCAGACAAGGAGGTGACTGAAAATGTTGTGTTGTTTGATGGAACACCTTTACAAAATACAATGAATTATTATTCCCACAATTCCCACAGTAGAGCAAAACATTGATAGTGTTAACTAAAGGGGAAAACTCTAGAACATTGAGTGAAGTTCAATCTCGTGCTTCTTTGCACGGGCTGATATTTATTCTGCGCAGGACGCAGGGGAGCTGTGTGTCCGTGCACACTCGTAGCTTAGAGGGAACATTGGATGGCAGCATTTGAGAAACTGAAAACGCAAACCAGCGCATTAAACCATGGCAAGGTTGAGTACAAACAGTCCAGTTATGTCCTTCACAATGCAGTCAAATAGCAAAAAAAAACTGACTAATCGCAGACACCAACATCTTGCTTCCGAACAAGCTTAACAGCTTCTTCGCCCACTTCGAGGAAAACACAGTGACGTTGAAGTGGGCCACCACCGCTCCCATGGAATGTGAGCTTTCGTTCTCAGTGGCCGATGTGAGTAAGACATTTAACCGTGATAACCCTCGCAAGGCTGTGGCCCAGACGGCATCCCTAGCCGTGTCCTCAAAGCATGCGCAGACCAGCTGGCTGGAGTGTTTATGGACATATTCAATCTCCCTATCCCAGTCTGTCGTCCCAACTTGCATCAAGATGTCCACCATTGTTCTTATGCTCAAGAAAGCGAAGGTAACTGAACTGAATGACCCAGTAGCACTCCTGTCATCATGAAAGGCTTTGAGAGACTAGTCAAGGATCATATCACCTCCACCTTACCTGACACCCTAGACTCACTGCAATTGGCATACCGCCCCAATAGATCCACAGACAACTCAATCGCCATCGCACTGCACACTTCCCTATCCCATCTGGACAAGAGGAATACCAATGTAAGAATGCTGTTCGTTGACTATAGCTCAGCCTTCAACATCATAGTACCCTCCAAGCTTATCATTAAGATCGGGCCCTGGGTCTGAACCCTGCCCTGTGCAACTGGGTCCTGGTCTTCCTGACGGGATGCCCCCAGGTAGTGAAGGTAGGCAACACACCTCCACTACCCTGATCCTCAACACAGGGGCCCCACAAGGGTGCATGCTCAGCCCCCTCCTGTACTCTCTGTTAACCCATGACTGTGTGGCCACGCAAGTCTCCAACTCAATCATCAAGTTTGCAGACGACACAACAGTGGTAGGCCTGATTACCAACAATGACGAGACAGCCTACAGGGAGGAGGAAGGGGCCCTGGCGGAGTAGTGCCAGGAATATAAACTCTCGCTCAAAATCAACAAACGAAGGAGCTGATCGTGGACTTCAGGAGACAGCAGAGGGAGCACACCCCCATCCACATCGACAGGGCCGCAGTGGAGAAGGTGAAAAGCTTCAATATCCTTGGCATACACATCACTAACAATCTGAAATGGTCCACCCACACAGACAGTTTAGGCTCTTGAGTGGCAGAGCTAGAGGCGTCACTACAGACCCTGGTTTGATCCTGGGCTGTATCACACAAGGCCATGATCGGGAATCCTTTAGGGCAGCACACAATTGGCCCACGGTCGTCCGGGTTAGGGTAGGGTTTGGCCGGGGTAGGCCGTCATTGTAAAATAAGAATTTGATCTTAACTGGCTTGCCTAGGTTAAATAAAACCATTTTTAAAAAGAGTCAGGAGGCTGAAGAAATTCGTCTGGGCCCCTAAGACCCTCACAAACTTTTATAAATGCACCATTGAGAGCATCCTGTCGGGCTGTATCACCGCCTGGTACGGCAACTGCATCATCAAGGACCTCAGCCACCCGAACCACGACCTGATCACCCCGTTACCATCCAGCAAGCAAGGTCAGTACAGGTGCATCAAAGCTGGGACCGAGAGACTCAAAAAGCTTCTATCTCAAGGCGATCAGACTGTTAAATAGTCACCACTAGCCAGCCTCCGCCCGGTTACTCTACCCTGCACCTTAGAGGCTACTGCCCTATGTACGTTGTCATCGAACACTGGTCACTTTAATAATGTTTACATACAGTTTAACCCACTTCATAGGTACAGTATATACTGTATTCTAAGTCCTATCCCATATAACTATTGCTGTACATACAGTTTACTTTTCTTCAGATACAGTTGAAGTCAGAAGTTTACATACACCTTCGCCAAATACATTTAAACCCGTTTTAATGGTTTTCACCATCCTGACATTTAATCCTAGTAAACATTCCCTGTCTTAGGTCAGTTAGGATCACCACTTTATTTTTAAGAATGTGAAATGTCAGAATAATAGTCGATTGAATTATTTATTTCAGCTTTTATTTCTTTCATCATGTTCCCAGTGGGTCAGAAGTTTACATACACTCAATTAGTATTTGGTAGCATTGCCTTTAAATTGTTTAACTTGGGTCAAACGTTTCGGATAGCCTTCCACAAGCCTCCCACAATAAGTTGGATGAATTTTGGCCCATTCCTCCTGACAGGGCTGGTGTAACTGAGTGGTTTGTAGGCCTCCTTGCTCGCACACGCTTTTTCAGTTCTGCCCACAAATTTTCTATAGGATTGAGGTCAGGGCTTTGTGATGGCCACTCCAATACCTTGACTTTATTGTCCTTAAGCCATTTTGCCACAACTTTGGAAGTATGCTTGGGGTCATTGTCCATTTGGAAGACCCATTTGCGACCAAGCTTAAACTTCCTGACTGAGGTCTTGAGATGCTGCTTCAATATATCCACATAATTTTCCTAACTCATGATGCCATCTATTTTGTGAAGTGCACCAGTCCCTCCTGCAGCAAAGCACCCCCACAACATGATTCAACCACCCCTGTGCTTCACGGTTGGGATGGTGTTCTTCGGCTTGCAAGCCTCCCCATTTTTCCTCCGAACATAATGATGGTCATTATGACCAAACAGTTCTATTTTTGTTTCATCAGACCAGAGGACATTTCTCCAAAAAGTACAATCTTTGTCCCCATGTGCAGTTGCAAACCGTAGTCTGGCTTTTTTATGGCGGTTTTGGAGCACTGGCTTCTTCCTTGCTGAGCGGCCTTTCAGGTTATGTCGATATAGGACTCGTTTCACTGTGGATATAGATACTTTTATGTCTGTTTCCTCCAGCATCTTCACAAGGTCCTTTGCTGTTGTTCTGGGATTGATTTGCAATTTTCGCACCAAAGTAGGTTCATCTCTAGGAGACAGAACGCGTCTCCTTCCTGAGCGGTATGACGGCTGCGTGGTCCCATGGTGTTTATACTTGCGTACTATTGTTTGTACAGATGAACGTGGTACCTTCAGGCATTTGGAAATTGCTCCCAAGGATGAACCAGACTTGTGGAGGTCTACAATTTTTTTCCTGAGGTCTTGGCTGATATCTTTTGATTTTCCCATGATGTCAAGCAGAGGCACTGAGTTTGAAGGTAGGCCTTGAAAAACATCCACAGGTACACCTCCAATTGACTCCAATTATTTAAATTAGCCTATCAGAAGATTCTAAAGCCATGACATCATTTTCTGGAATTTTCCAAGGTTGTTTAAAGGCACAGTCAACTTAGTATATGTAAACTTCTGACCCACTGGAATTGTAATACAGTGAATTATAAGTGAAATAATCTGTCTGTAAACAATTGTTGGAAAAATTACTTGTCATGCACAAAGTAGATGTCCTAACCGACTTGCCAAAACTATAGTTTTTTAACAAGAACTTTGTGGAGTGGTTGAAAAACGAGTTTTAATGACTCCAACCTAAGTGTATGTAAACTTCCGACTTCAACTGTATACTACATATTCTACCGAGATGCTGTCCATAATGTCTGTACATCCCATCACATATTTATACTCCGGACTACGACATTGCTTGTCCTAATATTTCAGTATTTCTGAGTTAGGAATATAAGCATTTTGCTACACCTGCAATAACATCTGCTAAATATGTGTATACAACCAATACAACCAATACAAAGTTTTGTGTGAACTAAAGGAAACCTGCCCTGTACATGTTACTTTAGGTAAAGTAACAAACCCAATATGATGAGACCTTTCAATCTTTCCACAAAGTGAGTAAACTACTACATAAAGATGTCTAGCTATAGCGCCATTGCAGATTTTAAAAGACCAGTTTTCCAAAATGACCAGCCACATTGGTTCTAATTGGACAGGATTCACATGGCCATATCTAAATAAATAATTGGTACATCCAGCCCAGTGGTGGCATAAAATGTTTGAGGTGGTGTGGAGAACACAATACAATGACCCAAGTATGCCTTATGTATGTGTCCTTTAAACTTTATGCAGAAATGTGGAGGAAATGTCCCTTAAAATTACTGTTGTGTAATTTGAATTGGCCATAACTTCATTAGTAAGGCTTAAAATGTTCAAGGTAGTGTGGAAAATAGAATCAAATGGATCATTATGTTTTTTTTTTTTTTGTTTTTTTTTAAATCCAACCCCCAAAATTTGCTGAAAATGATAACATTTCAGCATGCTTGTAATGATTTCAAATTAGAAGGATGTATAACAGTGCTTGTATATTAAGTAATGGTATCCTTGCTATCGTGTCCCATACATCTCTTTCAAAAAGGTAGAGTTCTATTTGAATGGCTTCATGTCCATGGTTCCATTTTCAACTTTCGAGGTCGGGTTGGACAGTATCCAGATATTTATGTCTTCAAACCATCTTTCTCTTGTCACGGGATTTACGGTATTATGGCTTAGTACAGAACGGGTACAGGAAAAAACTTTTATAAAAGCACATTGGGCGTATATTATTTTATTGTTATTATTTTGTTTTCATCCTCTTATGTTTGTTGTGTGGTAAATATTTCTGTTTTATTTTCATTGTTTTCATTCGTTTTTTCCTGTGAAGCACATTGAGTTGCATTCCATGTCTGAAATGTTCTGTATGACTAAAGTTTGATTTGATTACCAGAATGCTAACAAAATTAGTACAATTTCCATGGAGGCTGCTAGGTAAATATGCTAACGAGCACAAATGAAAATAAATGAATTGCAAAGACAGGCAATCCAGCTCATAAAGTTATACATACTGTATATATACAGTACCAGTCAAAAGTTTGGACACACCTACTCATTCAAGGGTTTTTCTTTATTTTTACTATTTTCTACATTGTAGAATAATAGTGAAGACATCAAAACTATTATATAACACATATGGAATCATGTAGTAACCAAAAAAGTGTTAAACAAAACATTTTGATTCTTCAGATAGCCACCCTTTGCCTTGATGACAGCTTTGCACACTCAAAATACTTATAAGATGCATATACAGTATATGGCATACCATTTTATTGTGTTCTCCAGACCCCCTCAAACATCTTAAGCCATCATTGGACTGTATGTACCAATTATTTATTGAGATATGGCAATGTGAATCCTGTCCAATATGGCCCTATGGAGCTAGTTGGTGGTTATTTTGCAAAACGGAGTATAATTAAACAATATGGCATATGGTATATGTGGTATATGGCCAATATACCACGGCTAAGGGTTGTTCTTAAGTACAATGCATCGCGGAGTGCCTGGACACAGTGGTATATTGGCCATATACCACAAACCCCCGAGGTGCCTTATTGCTATTATAAACTGGTTACCAATGTAATTAGAGCAGTAAAAAGAAATGTTTTGTCACACCCTTGGTATACGGTCTGATATACCACGTCTGTCAGTCAATCAACATTCAAGGCTCGAACCAGCCAGTGTATAATCAGGGGTGTAGTGCTGCCGGAGCCCACCAGAGCGACAAATCAATGTCTCACAAGATCACTGAATGAATGATTCATTATTAATCTGCATAACAGCCTGAGTATAATGGCATACTATGATGTTACTGTGAGACCAAAAACACCACGGAATGTCTTCTGAGATTTAAGGATGAGTGTGCTGAATGGTCATGTTTTTTTCCCTCAGGAATAGGATAAATGTGCTTTGATGTGAACAATACAGGTAGGCTAGTCTGTAGCTTTTATTTCTTCTTTATTTTATTTCACCTTTATTTAACCAGGTAGGCTAGTTGAGAACAAGTTCTCATTTGCAACTGTGACCTGGCCAAGATAAAGCACAGCAATTCGACACGTACAACAACACAGAGTTACACATGGAATAAACAAAACATACAGTCAATAATACAGTAGGAAAAAAGAAGACAAAAAAGTCTATATACAGTGTTGTGAGATCCCCAGCTTGTCCATGTCATCTGCTCTGTAATCCGCTCAAAGAGTATTTACTCACGCCACTCAAGAAGATCTCCGGCGCGGATCGAAATTTACAGAATGGTCACCTGGAAGAAAATGAGGGAGAGTCATGCTTTTTCAATTTCAGTCAAGGGGAGGGGTTAGTATTTTTCAAATCTATTCCAGGGTAGTGTCATGTAATTTGTAAATAATGAAATTTAAATATTTGTGTTTTAGAATGAGTTGCTTATTAGGCTATATATCGATGTGTGCCGGATGCTGCCCCTCATCTCTGATTTTCCGCTGGGCACAATATCATGTGTGCCTATAAGCTATTTAGTGCAATCTCAATCAAATGATCCATAGCCTATAGGCTATATGCTACGAAGTGCATGCTCGGAGAACCGCAGAGCAAAGTTATATTTCTATGATAGCGGCTGAGATGGTGTCAATAAAACTAGGCTGCATTACACACGGTAATGGATATTCCAACCCTGAGCCCCGGCCTGCTCTGCTCTTGCTGATCAAACACGTTTTTGTGTGCTGCCTAACCAATGGCTGTACTGTGTAGGAATACGGTGGCAGTTCAGTAGGAGAGTTAAAGGCTTCCTCCTTTTGCTGAGGATTAGGCCTAGTCCAAAAAATGCATGATCTTGAGCGGAATAGCCTATAGCCTGTATTCTGTTCAGTTTGAGAAGGAGATCCGAAGACGAGAAGGAGGACCAGAGATCAGCTTTGAAAGCTTGCTACTACTATAATTGATTTATGTAAAAAAAAAAAAAAAAAAAAAATGCCCATAATGTATTCATCAATAAGCCACATTTTTGTAACTTACATTGTGGTGCTGAAACTTGCAGTAGCAGCTAGGGCACAATCAATGGGAAATGGGACAGCTCATGGTGCTAAAAGTCATAATTCATTTAAACCGTCTTCATTTTAATTAGACTTTACTACCAACAAGAGGGCTTTGTGTTGTGTTGGAGCCTATTTCTTCCTATTTAACAAATAAGTGGTAGACCTACCAGTCTGACGGACGCAATTAGGCTATAGCCTGCTATATCCAAAGATTTGTCGGTCAATTCTTCCACCCACCATGTACTATTTAAATATATCTTACCTCCATGTCAGTGAAGGGCTGTTAAATTAAAACCAAGACTCGAACTGAGGGGGTATGGGAGGGTTTGCCATAAGCCTACCTTTTATTCACCCTTAAGAGAGTCTATTGACGCGTCAATCTAAGTAACATAATAGAAAACCCCCCATCAAAATCCGTCAATTTAAGCTAGAGATACCTGTTCTTTTTGCATGGGCTGCGCTTCAATCAACCGCATCCGCCTATGTCAGCCTTCCACATCTGTGGTGGAAGGCGACGGAGCTACCGCAATGTTTGTCAGACGTGAGAGACATCCTGAAAATCGGTCTTTTCACGAAAACATCTGTAGCATCTGAAGGTTTGGCCTACAAACTAATTTGACCCCACTGTGGAAAGGCAAGACTCTCACGAACACAATGGTTTTCTCCTACAAGTGTAAGGGGACTCATCTGAAGGTAACCCATACAAATGAATGGAAGTATTGAGGTAGTTTTGTGCCAACAAAAATAAGGGGTTAAATATGTGTCCCCCAAAAAATATATATATTTCCTGAGTTTTCTTATATCTCCTAGATATAGGCAGACACTTCAAAACCTTATTCCTTATGATACATTTTTTGACTGTCTTTTTTGCCATTTATGAATGTGTTTATGAATGTGTTGATCAATGTGTTTCTATGGGCTATAGTAGTAAAGGCCAAATTAAATATTTATACATTTCTATATCTTTAAAGGGGTCTTAAAATTCCAAATGAAATAGCTAAATGATCCATGGTATGACCATCTTAAAACAATTCCATATGTTACCTTAGTAGAACCACCCCAGATCCGATTATTTAAAGTTATCTATAAAAGCGATTTGGACCGTGATGTTTTACGCTACAAACAAGCTGTAAAATACACAGGAAAGACATGACTCCAGTGCATATGGGGATATGATTGTTTCATTTCATTGACATTCAGAGGCTGAGCTACAGCGAAGGAGACACAAAATGGACTTTGCTTGGGAAGTAATCTAATTCTGTCACTATCAATTGATTAAGCTATTACTTTTCTGTACAATAGAACAAGTACAAACCCAGACATCTTTTAGGGAAACACTTGTGACCTTCTCTCGTTGGGTTAAACCACAGAAGAAGAGTAGCGAGCATTTAAAGTTGACCATTTTTTGTGTCGGTAGGCCTACTCTGTCTGCGATGGAAAGGTAGGTCTAACTTTTGAATGTACCATGCTCAGAATCCGAATGACTTCTCAGATTTAATTATTTGCAAACAGGGACAGTTTCATTGCAAACAAGACATACTGATTTGGCATTGGAGTAATATGATAAGATGAACACATAGGCCTATCTGTCACACCCTGACCATAGTTTGCTTTGTATGTTTTATGTTTTGTTTGGTCAGGGTGTGATCTGAGTGGGCATTCTATGTTGTATGTCTGGTTTGTCTATTTCTATGTGTTTGGCCTGATATGGTTCTCAATCAGAGGCAGGTGTTTTGCATTGTCTCTGATTGGGAACCATATTTAGGTAGCCTGTTTTGTCATTGTGGGTTGTGGGTGATTGTCTGTGTAGTGTTTAGTGTCAGCACTATTTGTTATTTAGCTTCACGGTCGTCGTTTATTGTTTTTTTATTAGTTTCGTTAAGTGTTCTCTGTCTATTAAAATCAAGATGAACACATACCACGCTGCGTATTGGTCCTCCGATCCTTCTCGATTCTCCTCGTCAGATGAGGAGGGCGAAGACAGCCGTGACACTATCTCTCTGTCCAATCTTAGCTTGGAATTTCTGTAATTTGTGTGGTACTGAAACAGATTCTCTAATATGTAAAATTACGTCGAATTGTATGAAATGTTTATAAAAAATTTAAAAATTCTCTGACCTGCAAATATGATGATCGATTCATGCAATGCTTTTACCATGAAGGAGATCTTTCCACCCCTACTCTTGTTCACAGTGGTATGTGAACCCACAACCTTCTGGCCCGCAGCCCAGTGCGCTATCAAAATTCCTGCGGTGCCACATAACGGTAAAGGAACGAAGAACAGTTTCTAATGAGGTAAGAGTAAATGGTAGACATGTTCTCTGCTATCCACTTTGTTTTTCCACCTTGTTTTATAGGGGAGGGGCCATCCACTTTCATATCACAGAAGTCCGATCACTCCTTAATAGCATATTCTCAGTGAGCGTGAAATCAAATGGTTATGGTTGGCATTCAGATGCAGCTTGGACATTTCACCCATAAAAAGAGAAAAATTATCTTTCACGATTGGCCGAAACGCTCTCATCATGAAAGTATTTTGTTAAAATGGGTTACCTGTCTCTTTGCTGGACATAATACATTCCTATGGGATTTCACCTAGAATGATGTGTACAGGACAGGTTTCCTGTAATTTTTCTTAAAATTGACACAAAACAGAATATCACATTATATATCATTGCAATCAGTAGACTTCAGGGAATACCATATGACTTTTTAGAGTATTTACATGTAAACTATTGGAACTAACCATGAAAACATGAACAAAAAGCATTCATTTGGCAATTGTTTTCAGCACTTTTCTATTAAAAGTTTCAACGATACGTATTTGTTGCCCATTTATTGTGTTTTAAAGACACCCTGAAACATTTTAAGCCATCATTGTGCTGTATGTACCAATTATTTATGGAGACATGGCCAAGTGAATCTAGTCCAATATGGCCCCATGCAGCTGGTTGGCAGACATGTTGGAAATGGCCGGCAGGGGGGGTAATGGACTAAATCTGTGATGGCACAGTAGCCAAAAATACTTATTTAGACATGCCCCAGCTGTGTGTGAAATGTGGTGTCTCTATCACAAAGTCCACAATTTTCTCCCGTAGCCGGTGAATTATGGTCAAAATGACCTCAACATGACCCCCATGAAGGTCTTCAGAGTATTTTATGATCAGAAGTGTTGTCTATATTATCTGTGGGGTTTATTTAATGGGTAGATAACATTACAAAGTCATTTTGATATTGTTGAGAAGGATTTTACCCTATTTTATTCTAACAGGAAATCTGAAATTGCTGTCATTTTATTAAAATGGCCGCCGTGGTTGACTGACATGCTTCCCAGACTGCCTCCAATCTTTAAAAATGTTCCTCAAGGTAGTCAGTATGAGTGTACCAAGTTTGATACTTGTATCATAAAGTGGAACGATCTCTGGTATATTTGTTTCTTATCTGCTGGACTAATAAAACCAATACTGTGTGTATTCTGTGGGCACAAAGGGAATGCTCAGAAAAGGAGCAATTCGTATGTGTGTGAGTAAAGATAAAACCTCTACAGACACCACCCGCACACCTAACATTTTATACTTGCAACAATAACAAACCTTAACTGGTTTTCTTTATTAAAAACAGCTACTATAGGTTCATAATACATTCTTATTACACAGAGCTTTTCCGGTCCTTCCAAGCCAAAACATTAAAACAGCATATAACATTGTGCATTCATATGAGGAGCTTATCATTGCAATAACAACGAGATGCTAATTAGTCGTTAACCGGGCAACTTTTGGCTGAATAGTGTAATCAACACTGGATGATAATTCCAGTTACATCCTGTCTGTCTCATTATAAAGCACTTATACAAACAGCAGAGTACTCATGTTGAGAACAGTGTGATTATACTCTAGTAGGGCCACGGGTTAGGTTGGTAGAGAGTAAGGGATGTGCATCGTTCCCTTTCAAGACGATTTGATACGTATCTAGATACATGGGCTCTGATAGATACAGGAGGGATACGTTTTAGTTTGAATGTATTCGCATCGATGCGATTTGGTTCAATGCGATACGATTCGATGCACTAACATTTGTTGCATAAACACAATTATTTTCCATTCTAAATTCAAATGTGCTGCTGATGGAGGTCATGAGCTGGGCCTCTCTGAGCTGGATCTGTCTGAGCTGACTTCCGTGTGTGTGCGGTGTGTGTTTTAAATGATGTATGTAGTAAAGTAGGTACCTGAGTTGAGCCATAAAGGAGACTACCACCTCACTATCAATATCAGATTAGGGGGTGGCAATGTAGCCTGTTTTTTTTACCCCCCTGTTATTAAAGACAGTTTATTAAATCATTGACTGAATAGTTAAGCTACTGGATGATATCTTAAGCCTAAACGACAGAGAAGGATTCTGGAATTTTAGGGCAACCAACCACACTCAAGAAACACAAAGAAGTTCAAGGACATTATTCAAGGGATCGCAGTTGGGGGCACTTTGGTTCTGAAATCACCATTACCTACTAATTAACTTGTACTTTTTGCAGATTAAGTGATATGACATAGTCAATGAATATATAGCGCAGTTTTGGACTTAACCCCCCACTTCAAAATCGAAAGGTTTTGGCCATGTTTACGTTTTTATGGGGAGAGATCTTCCCTTCTGTCGCTTCCGCCATGCAGCACCCCTCGCAAATATGATTACTGTCCTCGTTATGAAATTATCAACTTTTCTCTGTATATCAAAAAATTACAACATACACTGATTGTTTAAACCAAAACTATTGCTGATGGTGAACTTGAACAATCAAAAGAAACTCTATTGTAAGCCCCATTCAGCAGGTAGGCTATAGACAGATGAGAGCTGTCTCCAGTAGCTTACCTTAATTTCGGTAAAACACCATTTTTAACTGAGCATAAATAATAATAACCTAGCAAATGCCATAGGTTGTCACTCAACTAATGAAGCCTAATATCACGCAAGCCATTTTAGCATTTAAATGCTGAAGTTGGAGCCTATCTGGCGTTGGTCAGTGTGGGAAGCAGGGCACAGTGCGCAATTTGACTAGGCTACTGATATTATATTGCCTGGGGTTGTGTGGAATGTAAAATTACTTTTAGATTAATGGCTGTCAACACAGTAACATGAAATTCGACACTGAAGGAGAGGACGCATCCGTTGACTTAAAATATGATTGGTATTTTCGGGAGATAGATAGAATGTAATATGAGCAAAACCTTTTCGTGAACAGGCGATACACAATGTTTGAATCGATTTTCTGACCGATGCATGCTACCTACATTTGGATCGGTTTGGTGTCCTCGGACAGATGCAGTTGTATCTTAAACACTTGAATCGGGCACCGATGCATATCGGAGAATCATTACAACCCTAGAGGAGAGCATACGTGTTAACTCGATTGACATCAGTGCTGGTTGGAAGAGCAATTCACAACACTAACGTTGTAGCTTAAGCTACAAGGCAATCATCATCTCATTTACAGTAGGCTTGTTCATTCTTGTTTCTTTGCCTAGCCTTTGTCTCTTCACAACGAGTCACAAATGCTGATATACAGTTTCATTTACACACTTCATATAATTCCTGTCGAACATTTTTTATGTTCTATCAAAGCAATATTTCCCACTCAAGCTAATCGTGCACAATTCAACATTGAGTTCATATGTAAACTCAGCAAAAAAGAAACGTTCCCTAACTGTCAACTGCGTTTATTTTAAGCAAATTTAACATGTGTAAATATTTGAATGAATATAACAAGATTCAACAACTGAGACATAAACTGAACAAGTTCCACAGACATGTGACTAACAGAAATGGAATAGTGTGTCCCTGAACAAAGGGGGGGTCAAAATCAAAAGTAACAGTCAGTATCTGTTGTGGCCACCAACTGCATTAAGTACTGCAGTGCATCTCATCATGGACTGCACCAGATTTGACAGTTCTTGCTGTGAGATATTACCCCACTCTTCCACCAAGGCACCTGCAAGTTCCCGGACATTTCTGGGGGGAATGGCCCTAGCCGTTACCCTCCGATACAACAGGTCCCAGACGTGCTCAATGGAATTGAGATCCGGGCTCTTCGCTGGACATGGCAGAACACTGACATTCCTGTCTTTCAGGAAATCACACACAGAATGAGCAGTATGGCTGGTGGCATTGTCATGCTGGAGGTTCATGTCAGGATGAGCCTGCAGGAAGGGTACCACATGAGGGAGGAGGATGTCTTCCCTGTAACTCACAGCGTTGAGATTGCCTGCAATGACAACAAGCTCAGTCCGATGATGCTGTGACACACCGCCCCAGACCATGACAGACCCTCCACCCCCAAATCGATCCCCCTCCAGAGTACAGGCCTCGGTGTAACGCTCATTCCTTCGACGATAAATGCAAATCCGACCATCACCCCTGGTGAGACAAAACTGCGACTCGTCAGTGAAGAGCACTTTTTGCCAGTCCTGTTTGGTCAAGCGACAGTGGGTTTGTGCCCATAGGCAACGTTGTTGCCGGTAATGTCTGGTGAGGACCTGCCTTAAAACAGGCCTACAAGCCATCAGTCCAGCCTTTCTCAGCCTATTGCAGACAGTCTGAGCACTGATGGAGCGATTGTGCGTTCCTGGTGTAACTCGGGCAGTTGTTGTTACCATCCTGTACCTGTCCTGCAGGTGTGATGTTCGGATGTACCGATCCTGTGCAGGTGTTTTTACACGTGGTCTGCCACCGCGAGGATGATCAACTGTCCGTCCTGTCTTCCTGTAGCGCTGTCTTAGGCGTCGCACAGTACGGACATTGAAATGTATTGCCCTGGCCAGATCTGCAGTCCTCATGCCTCCTTGCAGCATGCCTAAGGCACATTCACGCAGATGAGCAGGGACCCTGGGCATCTTTCTGTTGGTGTTTTTCAGAGTCAGTAGAAAGGCCTCTTTAGTGTCCTAAGTTTCCATAACTGTGACCTTATTTTGCCTACCGTCTGTAAGCTGTTAGTGTCTTAACGACCATTCCACGGGTGCATGTTCATTAATTGTTTATGGTTCATTGAACAAGCATGGGAAAACAGTGTTTAAACCCTTTACAATGAAGATCTGTGAAGTTATTTGTAGTTTTACAAATTATCTTTGAAAGACAGGGTCCTGAAAGTTTATATTGAGTTTATATTCACAAAACATTAGACCACCACCTTGTGGTGAAATTGGTGTATTAAAGCATCAGGCAGTGGCAAAAATGTACTCAACAATATTAGTATGACATTAATAATTTTATTGCATCACTTCATTTGATCATTTCAGCCCAGGGACAGCCATACAGGGACAACACAAGATCAGCAACAGAACAGGTAAAAATGCAGGTAGAAAATACAGGTAAAAGTAATTGAATTCTGACCAAATAAACATTTCTGAAGCTAATGTACACACTACTTTTGAAGAATCTACATATGTTATTAAAAGACAGTTTATTAAATCATTGACTGAATAGTTAAGCTACTGGATGATATCTTAAGCCTAAAGGACAGAGAAGGATTCTGGAATTTTAGGGCAACCAACCACACTCAAGAAACACAAAGAAGTTCAAGAACATTATTCAAGGAATCGCAGTTGGGGGCAAGATTGAGATAATCTAAGATACAGTACAAAGAAAAAGGATGATTATAACCCATTGTATATCACAGCTTTACTCTTCGGAATATTGCAGCAGAATGCAAACACAGATGTTTGTTTACATGGTTTATGGATGCTATTCCCGGTATAGAATAGGGAAATACAGACTAATTCAGTTATTTGAATACAGTCAGGGATGTTATATGTTTACAAAGAGAGCCACATCATTTAGTATAACTCTACCGTAGAGTTAAATGAAGATAAATCATAAATGTTCTTAATTTGCATTTTATTTAATTTTTTAAACCATAGTATAATACACAGATCGCTGCTTTACAATTTGGCTTTTACATTTTTGGGGCTCTTCCTCCATCCAAATGACATAATTCAATGTACAAGTCACAGTTCAAATGTACATTATAAACGTCTTGTGCTTTTCAAAGTATTCTTCACATGAAATGCATTCTCTCACATGTAGGGCCATGGGGGTTTTTCCTGAGCATGATCTCATCACAACAGGAAAAACTCCTGGCCCTACTCATTTTAAATAGAAAAAGTATAACCTATAGTTTTTCCAAATGACTGGGTTCCTCCTGTTCAGGTCAGGCTACCACATAAACCTCTGTACAGCTGGACTATTTGGCCATTGAAAAGTCTTGTTGACGAAGATGTAGAGTGTGGCTGCGTTGACGGCTGTGTAGAGCAGGAACTCCAGCACCAGTCTGGTGAGGGACGGCAGGGGCATGTGGAGGCGGTAGAGCAGGTACGGAACAATAAAGTACCTGAACTCTAGCAGCTTCTGAGGCACTGTGGCCGCCAGCAGACACACCAGGAACGCCAGGATCCAGAACAACGACCGGGATTTCAGAGTGTCCACGAAGTTCCACGCTGCAAATATGTATGCTGGGATGAGGGCAAAACGCACCGCCTCGTGCTTCTGGAAGATCCTCTTCCACACATAGAAGGGGAAGTGTCTGTTGTCAGCCAGGAGGTACTTGTGCACGAAGGTGAACTTCCACACTAGGAGCAGGCAGAGTCCTGTGATCAGTAAGTAGAGCAGTGGCTGCTTCTTGAGGGTCTGGAGGAAGCGGAGAGCTCGGTGGTAGCACAGCGACGTGGGGATGGAGAAGAAGAGGGCAAAGGAGAAGAAGTAGAAGAGCTGAGGGAAGTTGAGACAGGCCTCGTGACTGGTTCTGTCCCCGATTACGATCCCATCATTCAACACGATGAACGCGATAAAACCCACGGCAACAAGAATGTACGGCCACGCCACTAGCGTCACAGCCTTCACGTGATTGGCTGTGGTCAGGAATTCCAACAGGAAACGCATCACTCTCTTCACCCCACTTACGGAGAAAGGTATCTGACAGGGCGACTTGTCATCCTTCTTCTTCGACTGTTCTGTCCTCCAGGTTTCATCCATCTTGTTGGCCACCACCGTGGCGGCACAGAACGCCACCCAGATTATGTTTGTCTGGCGGAAGAATATGGCGAAGACGCCGAGGAGTGCCGAGGCTTTGTGACAGCCGTACAGGGTCATGAGGTACGTGAAGAGGATGAAGAAAGTAGATCCGGCATCTGTGTAGTAAAGGAAGTTGAAGAAGTAGAGCACGGGGAAGGTGGACAGGGACAGGGCTGAGAGAACTCTGCGGGAGGCAGTCTTAGTCTGAAAGAGAAACCATGGTTGTTATGACTGACAAAATGAATGCAATTGAAGCTTTAAGGGCATTCAATCATTTTTTAAAGGTCTTAATTTATACCAAAATTATTTGCGTAAGGTGAGTAAAAGTTGTACTGGAGCAAAAGCCATGTGTCTACATAAAAACAAAGCTTAGTGCAATATAAAAGCAGTTTACGTTTTTTTTGGTCAAATGTAATATATTTTCAACACTAACTTCCTTTTCACCCAAGTTTAAACAAATCTAAACATTGACATAGAATGTTTTGTTAGGATTAATTCTGGATCTAACATATTGCTCAATATACCCAACCTTTATTCCCCCAACCAGATTTAGCTGACAGCACAAAACACCAACTAAACACAATTAATGAAAAATATACCACATCACAAATGCTAGTGCACACATTGAAGCTTTCCAGAACAGGAGCTGGCCACCCTTGGGGATGTTATAAATGTAATAACATTAAATAACATTATTACCTTCTCTTTAAGGTGGAGCTTGCAGATGATGAGATAGAGCAGGTAGAGGATGCCACAGTTGAAGAGGAGGTTGATGAAGCGCAGCATTGCGGTAGAACACACTACCTTCCCTGTGAGGTCCACTAGCCACACCACTGGCTTGATCACGCCCACTGACGCCAGGTACAGGCCAGGAAGCGTGGTGATCATTGGGTCCCACTGGAACAACAAAGATAAAGGAAAAAGATCCCGTTAAAGAGCCTCTACTACAGCATTGAATTTAAAAGGGTTCATGTTATTTAAACTAGAGACAGATGCCAAATGGTTTAGTTATATATAGGACTATATAACACTGCAGAATTACAATGCTTTTCAGGATTCAGGCATGGTATCCACAATAATGACTAGCGAGAGTCTAATCTGTCTGTGTTCATAGTCACAGATGGCTTAGTTAAGGGTTAAAAAGTCTAGCTAGCAATCTGTCACAATATTCCAAGGACAAGCGTTGCGTTAATCCGACAAGCAAACAATGTAACAAAATCAAGGAAATGTAATTGACAGAGCAAAATGATACCTCGTTGAACTTCCCGTAGCAGTATTTCTGAGCTTGACGGACGTGAAATATTTCGTCCATGTAGGGCTCCCTTTGCTCCCGAGTTATTTTGGAGAACAGGAGACACGAAACCAAAAAGTTGGTGCTGCAGAGAGCAGTGAAAATGTACCCTTCGAATTTCTCCATCTTCACCTAGAAATTCTGAACTAACGCGGAAATTAATCTAAAATTAGCTAGATACTTATATATGGTATACGCAACATACAACGTTTAATTTCATGTTAACTACGGATGAAATGTATATAAAATGACAATAAAAATACAGATATTTTAATCTAGCTAAAACGCGAACGGAAGAGTTACATTTTTTGACAGTTTGGTGTTCCCGTCAGTGGAAGGTAGTCCGTACAGAAGCTGTTTTCAAATTCTAAGTTCCTATCAGTATCATTTCACAAATGATTGAATTGCTTCTTTGTCGTACAATCGTTTTAAAAATGCGAGCATATATCTAATATATTTTATTTCATAAGTATTGACAATTATTAGGTACAGCATAAATATTTTTAGTCGTGTAAAACCGGAACCTTTCAGATTAATTGTGTTACTTTGTTTTTGTTCCCTGTGTATTTTTTTTTTTTTAACCACGTGAGATGGTCTAACTGAAATGTTCGAGTCTTTTTTTATCCACAAATTCGTTTTTCTTCAGTTATGTATTCAACTCAGGAATTGGAACTCTTTCCTGATCGTACTGTAACTCAGTTGCTATTCAAAGATGTCAAAAACGCTGCAGAATTGAGGAAAAATGCCATGGAAGGAAAGATTAATGGTGCCTTGATAAACCCGTCTATGGTGAGACAATGTAGCTAGCTAGCTAGAAATGTTGGTTTGATGTAATGTATGCTTGACTGAAGTTGATGTAATGATCCACAAACTGATGATTTGAAATGTTTGCAGATAGTGAACCCCTTCCAAGTGCTCGTGGCAGCAAACAAGGCGGTCCATTTACATAGTACTGGAAAAATGAAGACAAGGAGTTTATATTCCGAAATCATCTACAACCTTTCACCCACTAATAATGTAAGTAGCCTCTAAATGTATCTCTCTCACACACACACACACACACACGTTGACACTCCTTACAAAGTAATATCCCATTCCAATGTCTTTGACACATATTTTCCTTTAGATTTCAGAGGCCTTCAAGAGGTTTGGGATGTCAGACAGTGACAGTGCTGTTCTCATAGTTCTAGTCCATCTCAAAGAGGAGACGCAGCACATGACTGACATCATTGCCAAGGTGGATGGACAACAGATCCCAGTTGAAGATGTCTCCATGTTGACCGACCCTGCTAAGGTCAAAAAGGTTGGTCTTGGTTTTTCTGTCTAAATCTTGTTTTTCCTGTGTGTTGGACGCACACACACACACTAATATAATATATACAGTGCCTTCAAAAAGTATTCAGACCCCTTGACTTTTTCCACATTTTGTTACATTACAGCCAGAAAATGTTTTTTTTTTAATCCTCTGCAATCTACACACAATACCCCATAATGACAAAGTGAAAACAGGTTTATTAAAAGTCAAAAACATAAATACCTTGTTTTCATAAGTATTCAGACCCTTTCCTATGAGTCTCAAAATTGAGCACAGGTACATCCTGTTTCCATTGATCATCCTTGAGATCCTACAACTTGATTGGAGTCCACCTGGGGTAAATCCAATTGATTGGACATGATTTGGAAAGGTACACACCTGTCTTTATATGGTCCAACAGTGGATGTCAGAGCAAAAACCAAGCCGTGAGGTCAACGGAATTGTCCGTAGAGCTCTGAGACGGGATTGTGTCGAGGCACAGATCTGGGGAAGGGTACCAAAACATTTCTGCAGCATTGAAGGTCCCCAAGCACACAGTGGCCTCCATCATTCTTAAATGGAAGAAGTTTGGAATCACAAAGACTCTTCCTAGAGCTATCCGTCTGGCCAAACTAAGCAATCTGGGGAGAAGGACCTTGGTCAGGGAGGTGACCAAGAACCCGATGGTCACTCTGACAGAGCTGCAGGGTTCCTTTGTGGAGATGGGAGAACCTTCCAGAAAGACAATAATTTCTGCAGCACTCCACCAATCTGGCCTTTATGGTAGAGTGGCCAGACGGAAGCCATTCCTCAGTAAAAGGCACGTGACAGCCCGCTTGGAGTTTGCCAAAAGACACCTAAATGACAAGATCCTCTGTCTGATGAAACCAACATTGAACTCTGGCACCTGGCACCATCCCTACGGTGAAGCATGGTGGTGGCAGCATCATGCTGTGGGGATGTTTTTCAGTGGCAGGGACTGGGAGACTAGTCAGGAACGAGGGAAAGATGAACAGAACAAAGTACAGAGAGATCCTTGATGAAAACCTGATCCAGAGTGCTCAGGACCTCAGACTGGGGCAAAAGTTCACCTTCCAACAGGGCAACGATCCTAAGCACAAAACAACGCAGGAGTGGCTTCGGGACAAGTCTCTGAATGTCCTTGAGTGGCCCAGCCAGAGCCCGGACTTGAACCCGATCGAACATCTCTGAACAGACCTGAAAAATAGCTGTGTAGCGGCGCTCCCCATCCAACCTGACAGAGCTTGAGAAGATCTGCAGAGGAGAATTGGAGAAACTCCCCAAATACAGGTGTGCCAAGCTTGTAGCATCATACCCAAGAGGACTCCAGTCTGTAATCACTGCCAAAGGTGCAACAAAGTACAGAATAAAGGGTCTGAATACGTATGTAAATGTGATATTTATGTTTTTTTATTTTTAATGTATTTGCAAACATTTCTGAAATCAATGACAAAGCAAAAACAGGTTGAGGGGAAAAAACTATTGAACACCTTTTAGAATAAGGCTGTAACAAAACAAAATGTGGAAAAAGTCAAGGGGTCTTAATATCTGTATGTATTTGAAAAAAATGGCAGAGATTTTGCCAAATGTACGTCTCTGTAAACGTGTTTTGTTATGGGCTTGTGATGTTGCAATGGCAAGTACATTTTTTCTATACCTTGTCAAAGCCTTTTTCAACTCCATTTATATGACTCATCTCACTGATACTGACAGTGTATTCTAGAAATTACTGAAATGTTTTCCAATTAGCACTTTTGGAGAGTGAAGAACTAAAGTGTCCCCAACTGATTTTTAAATGCACTTTTGGGATGGAACCTTGCGTAAGTACAGTTTTATCTAAGCAATACTGAAGCTCTTTTGTGAAATGTAGATGTGGAGTGGCCCCTCTCGGTATTGAGCAGGGATGCAAACTAGTCACCTTTCGGCAAAATTCGCAGTTTTGAATCCAAAATAGGTGACCTACAGTGTAGATCCGATGAGAAGTTTGGGAGGGGTGCTTTGGATCACTACTGGCTGTAATTGAACGAGTGATGCGTGTTTGTATGCGAGTGAGTGATGCCTGTTTGGAGCAATTCTGGCTGTGTCCAAGGCTCAGCCAATCGTTCACATTACAAAAGAATGCAGCATGCGAATGAAGAGAGAAGAGACAACCAACTTGCTAGTTACAGCATCAGCGCTCGCTCTGGAAAGACAGCAGAGTGTGGAAAGGCAGTTTGCCAGTTACAGCAGCGCATCCCCTGAACGATAACGAAGAGGTAGGTGAGAAGCCTGACAACGGAGACAGGGGTGAGAAGGTGTTGAGCATACTTCATGAGCTGTAACCGAAAAACAACTGGCATTTGGAAAGTTTGAGGTGAGGGAGAAGGTGTGGTGGAACAATAATTGTTAGCATTGTTAAGTATCTTGGTAGCTGGATCAAATTCTCCGTTAGCTAGCCAGAGAAATGTTGAGCAACATTATTCAATTTACAGTGGGGCAAAAAAGTATTTAGTCAGCCACCAATTGTGCAAGTTCTCCCACTTAAAAAGATGAGAGAGGCCTGTAATTTTCATCATAGGTACACTTCAACTATGACAGACAAAATGAGGGGGAAAAAATCCTGAAAATCACATTGTAGGATTTTTAATGAATTTATTTGCAAATTATGGTGGAAAATAAGTATTTGGTCAATAACAAAAGTTTATCTCAATACTTTGTTATATACCCTTTGTTGGCAATGACAGAGGTCAAACGTTTTCTGTAAATCTTCACAAGGTTTTCACACACTGTTGCTGGTATTTTGGCCCATTCCTCCATGCAGATCTCCTCTAGAGCAGTAATGTTTTGGGGCTGTTGCTGGGCAACACGGACTTTCAACTCCCTCCAAAGATTTTCTATGGGGTTGAGATCTGGAGACTGGCTAGGCCACTCCAGGACCTTGAAATGCTTCTTACGAAGCCACTCCTTCGTTGTCCGGGCGGTGTGTTTGGGATCATTGTCATGCTGAAAGACCCAGCCACGTTTCATCTTCAATGCCCTTGCTGATGGAAGGAGGTTTTCACTCAAAATCTCACGATACATGGCCCCATTCGTTCTTTCCTTTACACGGATCAGTCGTCCTGGTCCCTTTGCAGAAAAACATCCCCAAAGCATGATGTTTCCACCCCCATGCTTCACAGTAGGTATGGTGTTCTTTGGATGCAACTCAGCATTCTTTGTCCTCCAAACACGACGAGTTGAGTTTTTACCAAAAAGTTCTATTTTGGTTTCATCTGACCAAATGACATTCTCCCAATCTTCTTCTGGATCATCCAAATGCTCTCTAGCAAACCTCAGACGGGCCTGGACATGTACTGGCTTAAGCAGGGGGGCACGTCTGGCACTGCAGGATTTGAGTCCCTGGCGGCGTAGTGTGTTACTGATGGTAGGCTTTGTTACTTTGGACCCAGCTCTCTGCAGGTAATTCACTAGGTCCCCCCGTGTGATTCTGGGATTTTTGCTCACCGTTCTTGTGATCATTTTGACCCCACGGGGTGAGATCTTGCGTGGACCCCCAGATCGATGGAGATTATCAGTGGTCTTGTATGTCTTCCATTTCCTAATAATTGCTCCCACAGTTGATTTCTTCAAACCAAGCTGCTTACCTATTGCAGATTCAGTCTTCCCAGCCTGGTGCAGGTCTACAATTTTGTTTCTGGTGTCCTTTGACAGCTCTTTGGTCTTGGCCATAGTGGAGTTTGGAGTGTGACTGTTTGAGGTTGTGGACAGGTGTCTTTTATACTGATAACAAGTTCAAACAGGTGCCATTAATACAGGTAACGAGTGGAGGACAGAGGAGCCTCTTAAAGAATAAGTTACAGGTCTGTGAGAGCCAGAAATCTTGCTTGTTTGTAGTTGACCAAATACTTATTTTCCACCATAATTTGCAAATAAATTCATTAAAAATCCTACAATGTGATTTTCAGGATTTTTTTCCCTCATTTTGTCTGTCATAGTTGAAGTGTACCTATGATAAAAATTACAGGCCTCTCATCTTTTTAAGTGGGAGAACTTGCACAATTGGTGGCTGACTAAATACTTTTTTGCCCCACTGTAGTTGATCAAATTATTGAGTTTGTGTGAAAATTAGCTGACTAATAAAGTCAGACAGCTAGCTAGCGTTACACAATCAGATGAGCTAACGTTAGTAACCGAACCAATTCACTATAGTATTAACTGGTATATGACTTCTTGCCGTTCCTCAAGTTATAACTTTAAAGTAGTTGCTTACTGGACCCTGGCAATCTGTGTGAAATTTTAACTAGCTAACAAACTAACTACTATCTGTGAACCAATGTTTTCTACAGTATGTGGTTAATTTTCAGAATGAGAGAATTGGGTATAAATGAGAAGTTGCTTGTTAAACAAGTGGTTTCAGGGATCAAGTGTAGCTGGAGCTGGGCCTGGCTGTCACGACTTCATGTTCGGCGGCAACGGTCTTCTAGCCATCGCCGCTCCACTTTTCATTTTCCATTTGTTTTGTCTTGTTTTTCCTGCACACCTGGTTTACATCTCCTCATAATTACTATGTGTATTTAGCCCTCTGTTCCCTCCATGTCTGTGTGGGGTATTGTTTATTGTCAGGTTGGCACGCTTCCGGCTGGTTTGCGCCGGGTTTTGTTTCACACCTGTGTTTTGTGGCAGCCGGTACTTTGTACTTGGTTATTGTACTTTGTGCCGTCTCACTTGTTCTTTGGGAATTTGTTTTTGTGACGCGGTTGCGTTCTGTTCAAAATATTGCCTCAGTAAAGTGCTTTGTCCACTCATCTCTGCTCTCCTGCGCCTGACTTCCATGCACCAGCTACACCCAGCATTGACACTGGCTTAAGCTGGATGCCACTATCGAGGTGAAAGAAACGCCACACACTTTCCTTCTTTCAATACAGTGGATAAAAGGTGTACGCCAGGTGTACTCTCTGTCTGAAAGAGGTCAATTATGCCAACAAAGGGTATCATGCTCTGCTGGCACATTGTAGAACATATGTCCACAGGCAGAAAGTGTACAATGTAATACAGTGCAGTGTAGCCCAAAGATATTGCTTTTGTTGTGTTGAACTTGATGGTTACACTTTTGTATTAAATGTTTTACTCAGTGAATGTTATTTTTGCACACGTAGCTTTGTGCACTTGATCAATATCTACTATAGTGGCCACTACAATAGAGCAAAAATAGAATTTTATTTCTACTTTAAGATGTTTTTTCCCAAGTGCAATATTTAGATGTGTGTGTGTGTGGTCACACACTTTCTACTATAAAGGCTGTCATGGCTAACTGCTATATTAGTGTATTGTTTTTTATCAAGACTTGAGTGTCATATATGCAGTAAGTCTAGGCAACAAATAACATTGGATTGCTTTCTTCACATTTTTTAGCTGGGAGTTTCATTCACATTAACCACTTTTTATTTTACACACAGAGACTGATCTTGTAGATCATATTCTTTGTTGCTTAATTAGTTAACCTGCATTTCCCCCTAGCAGGATTTATTTTGCATGTTTCAGTGCAACAACAAAAAAGTGTCACCTTTTTGGGCCCTCAACAGTGGACATCCCTGATTGAGACTTGTCAATACACAAACGCTCCCTTAGATAAACGTGTCTGTTCTTTTTGTAACGATGGATCCGTTAAAACAAGCTCATGCCTTGCTTTACTGTAGGTTACACAGCGACATTAGGAATGATCTATTAAGTCAACTGTCAAGCCAGAAGAAACATTTTAATGTTCTAGGTGAAAATAATACATTTTGTGATTCTATCAGGTAACGATAATGTAAATGATTGCACCAAAGCCTGCCACCTTATCCTCCAATGGAGACTTTTCTTTTTAAGGACCTAAACGTCCTTTTATCTACTGCATCTGCATACATGTGTATAGATTACGTAATGTATAATAACTGATACCAATAATGTATAGATTGTCATGTATTATAAATGACTCCAAATGAAATATTTTGCCATGTTTGACTGACTGCTTTTAGTATCTCAACTCACTTCGACTGGTCCACAATGTGGTTTTTTTAAAGTCTGTATTTTGTACTGTAAGCTATTGTGTCATTGTGGAGTGACACTTTGAATACATATTTCTAACTCACCATGCTCTTGTTTTTTTCTCTCCAGCTGTACAAAACCACACCCCAGGAGGATATGTGTCTACTGGACGCTGTTGTCTGCAGGATGGCAACCAAAGATGTCATGTAGCTCAGCAAGAAGACATGGCAGCAAATGGAACCATTCATGTTATATCATTTTTTTTTAGTTGTTGAGCGTTTCACATTGATGTTGTTGCACAATGTCATAAATGAAATGTTTTCCTCCTCGAATATGTTATTAAACATGTTTATTTTTCGTATGACTGTTCATTTACACATCAGCAATGTTGAATCTGGTTAGAAAGTGACATACGTAGGAGTACCAACCTTAGTGGTTAGTGACTATAGCTCGGTTCCCATCCAATTGGCTACAGATTTTCATGCAGATACTCTAAAATCTGCATAAAAACTATATGCACATTTCCCCATCAAAGATGTTTTATCAAATTGATTTGTTGCGGAGAAAAGGTGTAGTGCACAAAAAAAAAAAGATGGAGTGCCATCGCATTTTCAACTCAACTGATGGTTTTGTCACAAAAAATAATTATATAGCGAATGTGCCCACCGTTATGGCCACTCTGGCCTTGGCACTGCGCTCTAGTCCACAGTTCGCATATACAGTGCTGGTATTGTCTACATGATGAGATTTTTATGGGCAATTTAGCAAAACTATTAGTATTTATCAAATGTCAGCCAAGCATCGATCATCATGTCACCAGAATAAGACCCTGGATATTTATTGGAAAGGAGCGTCAATCTCATCACCGTGCACTTTCACCACCCTGTTAAATTAATTAATGTAATCTGTAGCCTGATGACACATTGATCACACCGACAGCGTTTTAAATTAATTAATGTAATCTGTAGCCTGATGACACCTTGATCACACCGACAGCGTAATTGCATTTTGTTACACCAGAAGTGCGTTCATTTCTAAGGGAACGCTCCGTTTGCCTTGCAGCATTGTGTTGAGACATTTGCAGTGCGTTCCATTCGAAATGAATGTACTTCTGGTGCTGTTACGCCTCGATCACACACAGTTTTTTTGCGCAAAATGGTAAACTGCATCATCTGGATGTGTGTGCAACAAAAGTTCAACATTCACCGTCTGCTACCATTTCTGTCAAGCCGTCTACGCGTACAGTTTGATGCAATGTATTTAAAGTCAGTACATTTGATGAAAAACAGCTTTTCCTATTAAATCCACCCCATTGTGTAACCAACTCGCTCTTGAAATAGCCCTTTCATTCATCACATTGTTCCAGTGGGGAACAGTCCTGTCCTGAGTATCCTGTCCTCTCCCCTGGCCTGGGAACTCAGAGGAAATGGGGCTCCTTGAGTTGCAGGAGTGGGACAGGCACTGTGGTACATCATTAATCAATGTTCTCATGTTCATTCGTCACAGATTAGGTTGGGGATTTATTAAATCCCCCCTTTTGTCTCACAGGGGTCTGTGAGTGTCACCACTCACTGACATTCTTTGTTTCGCAACATGAATCATGCTGGAAATGTTTGAAGCAGATGTAACCCGTATGAATCTTTGATGATGCAGTTGTACTCGAGTTAACGCAAAGATAGCAAGGCAACTATGTTTTGTCCTGGGTCCATGTAGGCCACAGCACAATGATAATCAATAGACATAACCACTGCAGCTGTTACAACTTATTGTATGTACTTGGTCTGATATAGTCATTTCGTCGCTGGGACCCTCTTATCATATTGCCTTCGAGCCCAAAGGGACAGGATCCTAGTGACAAGAACACCAATTAATTATCAGAAACTATATCACAGATTTATTTGACCAAACTACTGTAAATAATATGATATATATAAAAAATTATGCTGTGCATTTAATTTCTCAAATACTGCAAATGCAGATGCAGTTTTTTTTTTTACCTCATATGAACAGAATAGACATTAAAAAAAAACACAATCCCACCTTCTGGTAGAGTTCATCCTTCTCAAAATAAAAAAAGCATCACTTCGGTGTCTAAGATCTTCATCTGGGATCCCTCGTGGTCCAGTATGATTCCCCTCCATCCATCTACAGTCTGTACAGTGTCCCCAGTCCCATACCTGAACAGCAATAGCCCTGTGTGTTACAGAAGCTCCATTTATACCTGGTGCTAATGTGTACTTTCTCCTGATTTTGTCCACATTCTGATTGTGCCCACATTTGTAGACAGGTGTTGACAATCAAAATACACATTGGGAACTGATTGTAAGTATATCTTTCTGGCCATGTCTAGACTTGACAGTTAATGCAGTTTTTGTATTCTGATAATGGAATTACAAACACATCATGCATCTACACCTACATTTAAATGTGTCTGCCATATTGTGTCCGGAATCAGATTCCCTTTTGCTGCACTACATTCAAATGCCAGTAAGCATTGCTAACGGTGGCATAGGCAAAATATGAGGTGGCATAGGAAACATTTTATAAGAGCCCTGAATGCTGATTGGCTGACAGCCGTGGTATATCAGACCGTATACCACAGGTATGACAAAACATTTATTTTTACTGCTCTAGTTATGTTGGTAGCCAGTTTATAATAGCAATAAGGCACCTCGGGGGTTTGTGGTATATGGCCAATATACCACGGCTAAGGTCTGTGTTCGGCACTCCGCGATGCGTCGTGCTTAAGAACAGCCCTTAGCCGTGGTATATTGGCCATATACCACACCCCCCCTCGTGCCTAATTGCTTAATTATAACAATGTTTATAACTCTAGCCAAAAAAATGCTAATATTCTAAATATAAGCCAGCTGGCTAGCGTGAGGCCAACAAACACTTACCTCACACGATAACCACTGTGCAAAAACATTGAATCAACATTGTTTCCAACAAACAAAACAAAAATTAAATGTCATGATGTTGAATCAATGTGGAAAACTGATTCGATTTGAAAAAAGTAAACAAAGGTCATTTTGTATTTTTTTTCACCCAACTTTGAACCTAAATCCAATGATAGGTTTGAAACGTTTGTTCGATTTCACGCTGCATTCACGTTAGTTAACAACTCAAGCAAATTTAAATCAAAACTAGACGTTGAACTGACATCTGTTCCCAGTGGGTAGGAATATATTTGCTTCACAACGTTAAAATAAAAAGGTGGCTCACACAAGTTTCTGAAGACTTGCGGTGGGAATGCTGATGACATCACACACCATGTGCACATTTGGTAACCTGATTGTATCCAGACTGAGAAGAAAGCCGGACACAATGCGTCCCCAACCAGCTCCTGAGGGGGTCAGCCTGATCTGAGCACAATCAGACCTCAATGCGGACCTTTGTACGTCTAGACGGCTGCTTTTACACAGGCAGACCAATTCTGCTTTTTTATTCTCACTAATTGGTCTTTTGACCAATCAGATCAGCTCTGAATAAGATCTGATATGAAAAGATCTGCTAGGATTGGTCAAAAGACCAATTAGAGGAAAAGATATCAGAATTGGGCTGCTTTTGTAAATGCAGCCAACCTGTTCTTTCATTGCAATCATTGTGTTCTGATAGTCGCATCTACGTATTGAGTGTAGTAATGCCCTCTAACCACCTCCAGAGGTAGTCAGACACGCATTTTATCTGGTCGTCCCTAGTTAACACAGCCAGAAAGTCAGAATTATGGACAATCCTTGCCCATTTCTACAATTTATCTTCTTAAAATGAGATGTTCTACCTGAACCTAACTTTAAACACACTGCTAACCTTATGCCTGATGTTAAATTAAGACCAAAAAGGCTCATTTTTAGACTTTTTAGCCAATTTAGACTTTGTGGCTGTGGGATCTGACTTTGTAGCTGCTACTAGTGATGACCATTTTATCTGGATTTTTTTACAAGTGTCAACAGATGTGGTGAAACCATTTAATTCATCATTATAACACCCAGTAAAATGATTGGCAATTGACACCATTGACTCAAGGCATCAATAATTGTCCAATCATGATACTGAAATCATTATTTTGAAACAATCTCCCAAATAATGTTAATACTTGAAAGGACTAGGAAAATGTGGTCACAATGCAGAGACAATGGATGGATAACAGACATATTTTAATACCATATGTTAGTGACAGGACTTGATCAGATAGTAATTGGATCAGGATAATAAAAACCACATGTTAGCACAAGGTGTAAACTAGGCTATTGAGAAGTGGTGTTGCTGTCTGGAGATAGGGGGAGTGTGCTAAAACACTGAGACCTAAATCTCAAGCTCTAGGAGATATCATGATGTACAGTGCAATCGGAAAGTATTCTGTTACGTTACAGCCTTATTCTAAAATAGATTAAATTGTTTTTTTTGCTCATCAATCTACCCTATAATGACAAAGCAAAAACAGGTTCAGAACTTTTTGCACATTTATATTAAATAAAACAGAAATATTACATTTACATAAGTATTTAGACCCTTTACTCAGTACTTTGTTGAAGCACCTTTGGCAGCAATTACAGTCTCTAGTCTATTTGGGTATAATGCTACAAGCTTGGCACACCTGTATTTGGGGAGTTCCTCCTATTCTCTGCAGATCTTCTCCAGCTCTGTCAGGTTGGATGGGGAGTGTTGCTGCACAGCTATTTTCAGATCTCTCCAAAGATGTTCGATCGGGTTCAAGTCCGGGCTCTGGCTGGGCCACTCAAGGACATTTAGTGACTTGTTCCGAAGCCACTCCTGCATTGTCTTGGTCATTGTCCTGTTGGAAGGTAAACATTCGCCCCAGTCTGAGGTCCTGAGCATTCTGGTTTTCATCAAGGACCTCTCTGTACTTTGCATCGTTCATCATTCTCAGGATCCTGACTAGTTTCCCAGTCTCTGCCACCCCCATGCTTCACCATACAGATGGTTCCAGGTTTCCTCCAGGTGTAACACTTGGCATTCAGGGCCAAAGAGTTCAATCTTGGTTTCATCAGACCAGAGAATTTTATTTATCATGGTCTGAGTCCTTTAGGTGTCTTTTGGCAAACTCAAAGCAGGCTGTCATGTGCCTTTTACTGAGGAATGACTTCTGTGTCTGGCCACTCTACCATAAAGGCCTGATTGGGGGAGTGCAGTAGAGATGGTTGTCCTTATGGAAGGTTCTCCCATCTCCACAGAGGAACTCTGTCAGAGTGAACATTGTATTCTTGGTCACCTCCCAAGGCCCTTCTCCCCCGATTGCTCAGTTTGGCCGGGCGGCCAGCTCTAGGAAGAGTGTTGGTCGTTCCAAACTTCTTCCATTTAAGAATGATGGAGGCCACTGTGTTCTTTGGGACTTCCAATGCTGCAGACATTTTTTGGTACCCTTTCCCAGGTCTGTGCCTCGACACAATCCTGTCTCTGCGCTCTACGGACAATTCCTTTGACCTCTTGGCTTGGTTTTTGCTCTGACATGCACTGTCAACTGTGGGACCTTATATAGACAGGTGTGTGCCTTTCCAAATCATATCCAATCAATTGAATTTACCACAGGTGGACTCCAATCAAGTTGTTGAAACGTCTCAAGGATGATCAATGGAAACAGGATGCACCTGAGCTCAATTTCAAAGTCTTGTAGCAAAGGATCTGAATACTTATGTAAATAAGGTATTGCTGTTTTTCATTTTTAATAAACGTGCAAACATTTCTAAAACCCTGTTTCACTTTGACATTATGAGGTATTGTGTGTAGATTGATAAGGAAAAAAATACATGTAATCCATTTTAGAACAAAGCTGTAAAGTAACAAAATGTGGATAAAGGGGTCTGAATACTTTCCGAATGCATTGTAGGTGGGAGGTTATGGGCTACTCATAGTTTTTTTATTTGGTAACTCTGATTCACTGATGGTGTTACCTAGGCATGTGTGCTTCTTACGTGCCTAATATACACCCCATCAAGTGATTGCTATGCAGTATGGACATGAGAATTTGTCTTTCAGTTGAACAAAGAGCACAGTTGAGTTGTTGACATTTCAGTGATCAAACACAGCATATGTTACTGATATTGAATACATTGCATAGTTTATTTGCAAAAAGATAATATCACAGTATAAAAAGTATTAGTGAGAAAAATAATGCAGGATTTGCACCTAAGTCACGTCACGGGCTGGTTAGAGCGATGGTCATTCTTTCTTCTCTGTAACAGTCAACATAGTAAAATAATAATGCATAATTTCTCCTAACTCAGACTGGTTGGAATAATCAATCTTTATTCTCTGTAGTAGTCACTGTAATAATAACTTTGGGAACATTCAATGGGGAAACGCATGAGGAGAACTTGAACAAATCACGCCGGACTAAATACGCTGGAAAACTGTTGTCAGTGGCCTATGCTTCATGAGTAGAAAAATACCTAAGTAAGTAAGTAACTAGATATTCAATCAGGGAAGTTAGTGAGCTCGTCTTTGCCAATGTTTCCTCCACTGAGGATGACCACCACGTTCCTCCCAGCAATGTCAGGGATTCTGTCGTTAGCGATGGCAGCGAATGCCGCGGACCCTGACGGTTCCACCAGGAGCCCCGCCCTGTACAGGGTCGACACGGCAGCCTTGATCTCCTCATCGCTCACCAGTACGATCTCCTCAACGTAGCGCTGGCACAGCTCGTAGGGCAGGGTGCCTGGGGGGACAACAACACACCAGGCAGTTAGCAATGGTAGATGTTTTAACCTTTACGTGACTTATGGTACAAAACACATCAGGGAGTTAGCACAGGTAAAGAAGGTACAATTCACAGATTAGTTTGCTTGGCTATGGTTCATTCCAGATGAAGACAAAGTTGTTCCCTCTTATGTCCTGATCTTTTCGGATTTATTTAGGTCTAGCCAATGTACTGTACCTGCAAAAGGTGGAGCCAGTCCTGACGCGATGCTCTTGGTGTCCATGCCTATAGGCTTCTTCTCGATGAAACTTTTGTACATGGTGCAGGCTAATGAATCAAAGACAGGAAATGAAGGTAAACAAAATGGTCATACTGTATATCAACCCCTCAGTATATTGTCCCATGTGTATGTTCATGTATATCAGTTAGTGGTGTATCATGGTTGTAAAAAGCCCTGCCTGATATTGTCTTGGTGAGATTTAAACAACAGGTGTTATGTACCTCCTTCTGGCTCTACTCCGTAGATCCTTGTCTTCTCGCAGCCGGCCAGTTTGATGGCAGCAGCCACCCCAGCCAGTAGACCTCCTCCTCCACAGCACACCACCACTACATCAGGCTGGGGCATCACCTCCAGTACCTCAAAACCTAGACTACAGCACAGAGAGAGGGGGGTGGGAGCGAGGGAGTGAGAGAGACAGACAGTGAGAGACAGACCAGCATTTTATTTTCGGAAAGGCCCGCATAAAGCTGGTTTTGTTGTCTTGTTCGGCTGTTCTATACCTGGCATGTCCTGCAATCAGGTCCAGGTCGTCATATGAGTGGAGGAACGTCATGTTTTCCTCCTGGACACAACGATTCACCACGTTCATCAGCAAGGCCGTGGGCACCCGTTCCACCTCACATCCAAAATTCTGGAGCGAATGGACAGATATATTTGGTTATTTTCAGATGTGTCATTTTAGACAATACAATTTAAAGACTGAAACAGTCAATTGGAAACAAGAACCTGACTTGTATGAGTGTAGATCTGGATACAGGGGCTGTCTCTGGCATCACCACTTTCCCCTTGGAGCCGTAGTGTTTAGAGGCATACGCAAAAGACTTCCCATAGTTCCCTGCAGACATGGTGACAAAATGGGCTCCTTTTGGTCTCCTGGCAAACTGGTTGGCCACTCCTCTTATCTTAAACGAACCTGGCAATTAACACAATGACAGGAACTGCTGTTATTGTATCACTCTCAATGTCCAACATCAACCATGTCTATCAATATATCTACTACAAAACGGCCTACATTATTCATTGAAACTTGTACAGTAGTAATGTAAATGTGCCTGACTAAGGCATTTAATTCATACACAAACTCACCAGTCCTCTGCATGTTCTCCAGTTTGATGTGGATGTTACAGGGGATGTTGAGCGGTAGTGTTGTTTGGCACCATGGGATCATAGGAGTATTGATGACTCCCAAAGGACTGGTCCTCACTGTCTCTCTGGCATCTCTTAGCAGATCCAAAGTGATGGCTTTCATTGATAGTGGCACGTCCACCATGCTGAAAGACAACCACAGAGTTGTATCAAAGTGGTTCGAAACAGTCTTGGTGGGATTATCCTAAAAACAGTCATTAATTTGCATAGAAAACAACCTCTCACTCAACCTCTCACTCAACATCAACAAAACATCAACGAAACCCCCCCCCCCCCCCCACACAGACAGTGTGGTGAAGAAGGCGCAACAGAGCCTCTTCAACCTCAGCAGGCTAAAGAAATTTGGCGTGTCACCTAAAACCCTTACAGACTTTTACAGATGCACAATTGAAAGCATCCTGTCGGACAGTATCACTGCCTGGTACGGCAACTGCACCGCCTGCAACCGCAAGGCTCTCCAGAGGGTGGTGCGGTCTGCCCAACGCATTACCGGGGGCAAACTAGCCGCCCTCCAGGACACCTACAGCACCCGGTGTCACAAGAAGGCCTAAACCAACCGAGCCACTGCCTGTTCACCCAGCTATCATCCAGAAGGCGAGGTCAGTACAGGTGCATCAAAGCTGGGACCGAGAGACTGAAAAACAGCTTCTATCTCAAGGCCATCAGACTGTTAAACAGCCATCACTAGCACATTAGAGGCTGCTGCCTATAGGCATAGATTAGAAATCACTGGCCACTTTAAGGAATGGAACACTAGTGACTAATATATAACAATGTTGACATATCTGGCATTACTCATCTCATATGTATATACTGTATTCTATACTATTCTACTCTATCTTAGTCACTTAATAATGTTTACATATCTTGCATTACTCATCTCATATCTATATACTGTTTTCTATACTATTCTACTGTATCTTAGTCCGTTCCGCTCTGACATCGCTCGTCCATATGTACATAGTCTTAATTCATTCCTACTTGTGTGTATTGGGTATATGTTGTGTAATTTGTGAGATATTATTGCACTGTCGGAGCTAGAAGCACAAGCATTTCGCTACACCCTGCTAATCACGTGTATGTAACCAATAACATTTGATTTGATGAGAAGGATTATCCTTATGACTTGCTTAGCTCCTTTCCACCAAATTAAACATTATATATTGTTTCATTCTTCTGCTCTGTTAATACTTGCAAAAAGAGTTAACGTTAATGAAATCACGTAACACAAAATTATCTCACCATTGACATGGTGGAACTATTACTACAGATTTAACGTTACACATTTGTGCAATATATTCCACTTTTGCAGGTGTAACAGTCAATATAATCAGAGACAGTTGTATAATTCTAGTCAACGTACCTTGATACTTTCGAAAAATATATGCAAATGTGTGGATTTTCGAGATTTTTATCCAATTTACGGAGCAGAATTTCAACAGCTCCGTTATGTTTACACAGTGTTACAGTTATTCTGGCACCCGCAACACAAGTAAACCCTAGCTGGAACTAAAGCCACACGCGACTTGTTTCTAGTCGGACATTGTTTTGAGACGGAACGAAGAAATGGCCGCGTCTGTCCGAAAAAGTTAAGTTGTAACCTGAATTAGTCAATTCAAAACGTATTTTCGTGGCAAATAGTTGTGAAAAATCATGGGTGTCGTGAGACATATCGTGTGCGCGATGTCTGGGGGAGTTGACAGCTCTGTAACGGCTTTGTTACTCAGAAGAAGAGGTGAGACGTTCCTTCACTGGAACACTCAACATTAACTAGCTAAACTCCTTGAGACGATACAAATAAACTGAATATTTTTTTAATGAGTTAACGGAATATGTCTTATTTTATATCAAAGTTTCACGTCTTCCCATTGGCTTGTTTTATTGACAGGGTACCACGTTACTGGAGTGTTTATGAAGAACTGGGATTCCCTGGATGAGAATGGGGTGTGTTCCTCCGAAAAGGACTGTGAAGATGCCTACAAAGTGTGCCAGAATCTGGACATACCTTTCCATCAAGTGTCCTACGTCAAAGAGTACTGGCACGAAGTGTTCACGTAGGTATCCTCCTTAATTAGATGATTGTTAAATCTGTATAATTGGAACAGTTGTAGCTCTGCTAAGCAGACAGCTGCACTCAGCTTATTTGAAATAATGTGAGTTATCCCGGGATTAGGTTGGTGTCACAAGGCTAGATCTGGGGTGTGTTCATTGTCTTGCAAAGGAAACCGTTTACCGTTTAAGAACCAAACAGATCAAATGGAACGAAATGGGAAGGGATTTATCTGAATTTGTCCAATAGAAACACACATTTTCATTGCAAAACGTTTTCCGTTTGCAACAGAATCTGATAAATGAATATACCCCAGATTGATGGGTATAATTTGTGGAACGTTCCAATAGGAATCAGTTCCAAAAACTTTGAAGTACAAGGTTGCCAACAAACAATACGTACAAAGTAGCATAATCAATTCACCTAGTTAACTAGCTGCCGAATAGGCATCAACTCACCACGTAGCTTATTCTTAATGTTTATCCATAGACTACCAGAGTGAGGACAGACATTTTTCAGCATAAATGTGGTGAGTAAAAAACTTTATCAAATAGCCCACTCCCTACCCGGTATCTTATTCTACCACTATACAACTTTGTATGTGCGTTGTTTGTTGGCAACCTTGTTATTTACAAAGTTTTTGTAAGAGATTCCTATTGGAACGTTACACAAATTATACCCACCCACTCCAGATTGCTCTCTTTCTCAATGTCTGACCAATGTCTCCCTTCTTCAGCAATCTTTTGAAGGAATATGAGAAGGGCAGGACACCAAATCCAGACATTCTGTGCAACAAACACATCAAGTTCAACCACTTCTACAATTATGCCATCAACGGCTTGGGTATGTAGCATAATAATGCTCAGTATTAGTATGCATTATATTATAAAAACATCCAAGTATGCTAAGAACTTCAAGTACCATTAAAGAAACTGAGCTTGTACAAAAAAAAGACAATATTGTGTTGTTGCTGATTTCCCCCTAGGTGCTGATGCCATGGCGACAGGCCACTATGCCAGGACATCTCAGGAGGATGAAGATGTCTTCCAACAGAGTCATGTGTCTCCTCCCCCTCAACATGTCTTCAGAGACCGTTTTGAGATCCGGAACCGTAAGAACAACAAACTCCTCTCAACATCTTTCTGTGCTTTTCTCATACCAATGTTTTATTATTATTATTATTATTATTATTATTATGTCAATCTTACCTCTATAACAATATGGAGACTTTGGGCGTTTTCACATATCATCTTATGATCCGGATCCTGGAGCATTTGGTACCCTGATCCGCGCTATAAAGTATGTGTGAAATGCAAACAAACGCTGTTTGAAATGAAACCTGGTCCTGCGTGAGTAGCGGGTCCAAGATCCAGGACCTAGGGTACCAGGTATTGTGACGTGGCAGCACGAGTCGCGTGGAACTTTTTTGCCCGTTGTAAAGAAGCTAGCTCGCTAACGTCATGTAGAATGTGCGTCTTGCTAATCACACCCTGAAACGGTTATTTTCAGGTCGTGTGAAATCAAAATATGATCTGTAGAATTCTCAAAAACGGTCCAGGGTACCTGCGTTTTATATGTGAAAGGCTTTTATCTGTAAGTCTGTGGACATTTGATATGTGTCGAGAAATTCAGGGAACTTGAATGAGTACCACCATTGGTTATATTTGAGATAGGGACCGATATTATAGGGCTGTCATTAGATTGGCGTCTCAGATTTGTAACCCTTTGTTATCTCCGTTGAAGCGGTGAGGTTGTACCAGGGAGCGGACCGTTTTAAGGACCAGACATTCTTCCTCAGCCAGATGTCTCAGGATGCTTTGCGGCGTACAGTCTTTCCCCTGTCGGGACTCACCAAAGACTACGTGAAGAAGATTGCAGCCGAGGCCGGCTTCCAACACGTCCTGAAGAGGAAAGAGGTAACTAACCACACAGACAGATACACTGCCCTCTGTATGTACTGTATTTTGACATTAAAGCAAAACATTTACATTTGTCTCTGTACTCCAGCATTTTCGATTTGAGATCAAATATTTCATATGAGGCGACAAGTACAGAATGTCAACTTTAACATGAGGTTCGAAATATGATTTAGGCCTCTCAGACTAGGCCTTGTAGAAACAGGGTCAATCAAGTTAGGTCTGCCAAATTAATGTAGTATTGGAAACAATACATCAATCCAGGCATAGCCTATCATCATCATCATAAAAAGTGTAGTTTATAACATGCACAATTAGAAGCATCAATCTACACTACCGTTCAAAAGTTTGGGGTCACTTAGAAATGTCCTTGTTTTTGAAAGAAAAGCTCATTTTTTTGTACATTGAAATAAAATTGATCAGAAATACAGTGTTGACATTGTTAATGTTGTAAATGACTATTGTAGATGGAAACGGCACATTTTTTATGGAATATCTACGTAGGCGTACAGGGGCACGTTATCAGCAACCATCACTCCTGTGTTCCAATGGCACGTTGTGTTAGCTAATCCAAGTTTATCATTTTAAAAGGCTAATTGATCATTAGAAAACCCTTTTGCAATTATGTTGGCAGCTTCATTACATTGTACCCGCAAAACACCAGTCTCAACGCCAACGGTGAGGAGGCGACTCCGGGATGCTGGCCTTCTAGGCAGAGTTGCAAAGAAAAAGCCATATCTCAGACTGGCCAATAAAAGGAAAAGATTAAGATGGGCAAAAGAACAGACACTGGACAGAGGAGGCCTAGAACAAGGACATTTCTAAGTGACCCCAAACTTTTGATCGGTAGTGTATGTAGTTCAAGCTTGACTAAATTCGAGCCCAGTAACTTTGCTCACCGCATCCTCCTTCGATTGCCTCGTCTGGCTGCCACAAAGCCCCCCCACCTTGGAGACAGTCGATCACATCATTGTGGAGCTGCTGATCTGCTTGAAGTGTGTGCGTGCCACTGGCCATGTACTTTGCTGGACATGCTGGCTGTTCTCGGCGACGCATCACTTCAAAACGCATTCCGTCTTGGTGTTATCGGTTGGCCTACTACCATTGGTAGTACCTTTTTTAAAATGTAAGTTATGAATCGCAAATCACCATACAGCTGACACACTTCGATTTCATCCATCATTTTGATTTCAATTTGGTTGTCCAAAATACTGTCACTGCGTCTTTGCTGGTGAATGCCCTTGATCTCTGGCCTGTCAATTGGTTCAATGACATTGTTGTTTCGTCTATTAATCACTTCTAATAGACCTGAAAATGATGCATTAAACATGAATTTAAGAGTGTTTTTATAATGAGTGACGTCCCACGTTTAACCTGGACACATAAATAGTAGGAGTTTGCCCTGGCTTCAGCCATGATGCACGAGAGAGAAATGAAACATCTGCACGTCACCTGCAGGTGCGCGCTTGTGTGTTTCACTGTCCAATCTGTCTCGGACGTGATCTGCATGTGTGATCTGAGGCTGTTTGGTCTCTTGCGCATCAACTTGGGAAAGCCTCGAGGGAGAGCGGACAGTGCATTATAAACAAAGCGCCGCATATATTGCCAGAAAAATAACACCTGATCCTTTTTTTCCTTTTTTTGTGGGGTGTGGAGAAAAGGGGGCATCCGTTAAGCAGTAATTCATCTTAGTCCGGCCTATCTTTATCGGCTATTTTCTCAAAATGACCTTTCTCAGCTTTCAAAGGAGGTACATTTACATTATTCCACACACTGGTACTTAGGACTTGTAGCCAGACTTGTCCAAAGGCTTTTTTTGATATCTTGTCATTTTTATTTCAAGTGGCATTTTATGTGTAAGTTTATGCAAAATTTCGCCTCCATCACATTGACAGTGTCATTGCATTTTGGTACACCAGAAGTACATTCATTTCCAATGGAACGCTGTATTTGCCTTGCAGGATTGTGTTGCAGTTGACTGCATTCGGTGTGGTGCATACGTTGGATTTATCGAACGTATGTGTGGACATCTTGACAGAAATGGTAGCAGAAGGTGAATGTTGAACTTTTGTTGCACACACATCCAGATGATGATGCATACCATTTTGCGTAATATGCTGTTGGTATGATCAAGGCGCATGCATCCGTCAGTGTTTATATTTATTGAGGATTTGCTTCATTTGCATATTTTAAATCAAAATGTTTTTCTTTTAATAGAAAAATCTGTTCTATGTATGTATACTTTCAACTGATAAAGTTTCATTCTGATATGAGTAAAGGGGAAAAATAGCCTGTTAGGGTGTGGTATCTGGTCTTAATGTGCATGCTACTGTAACAGTATAACTTTAAACCGTCCCCTCGCCCCGACACGGGCGCGAACCAGGGACCCTCTGCACACATCAACAACAGTCACCCACGAAGCTTCGTTACCCATCGCTCCACAAAAGCCGCGGCCCTTGCAGAGCAAGGGGAAACCCTACTTCAAGGTCTCAGAGCAAGTGACGTAACCGATTGAAAGGCTATTAGCGCGCACCACCGCTAACTAACTAGCTAGCCATTTCACATCTGTTACACTACCATGATTACAGATAATCATTCATGAATAATGATGATCATACCCCCAAAATCATAAATAAAGATCATACCCTCCCAAAAATGCTAATGTCCCCTGTTATTGATACACTACTAGTTAATTTGTCCAAATACTCGTGACTTCTTCACATGGTGGTGGGGACTTGTGCTTTCATTTCTCAACGGTAAAACAGATGTGTATGAAAATACCCTCAAATTAAAGGTGACATTCACCTCATGCTGTACATTCACCTCATATGAAACATTTGATCTCAAATCTAAAATGCTGGAGTATAGAGCCAAATGTAAAATGTTAATTTTGCTGTCCAAGTACATACGGACAGGAGTACTAAAGTATTGATCATCTCTCCTCTGAGCTGCCTACAGATTAACAAAGTTTAACATAATTTCATTGCATTGTTGTTGTTCGGCCTACACCCTAATTACACTGTATTGACAAAGATAACATACAAGTGACTTTGTAAGATGTATTCGTGGACTGTGTGGCAACACTGAATATCATTATCTGTTTCCAGAGTATGGGCATCTGCTTTATTGGAGAGAGGAAATTTGAGGATTTCATTCTAGAGGTATGGAATTAAAATACACACACAACTGTACTGTATGAAGTTCATTATTGAGATACACTGGCCATAGTAATAAATAAACATGTTTGTGTGTAATAACAATCTGCATTTCTGTTTTTCTGTCAGTATTTAGAGCCGAAACCAGGGAACTTTGTCTCCATTGAGGATGGGAAGATCATGGGGGAACATAAAGGTAATGCTGTGTGATATCCTCAGTGGTATCTTCTATGGTAGTGCTTGTCCCACTATCCTTATAAGAGTACTGCTCTTCCAATAGTAAACCTTAACATTAACGACTGGTTCTCTGCATCTTCTTCCTTTCAGGTTGGTTCACCCTGACACTAGGCCAAAGGGCTAGGATTGGTGGGCAGAGGGATGCATGGTTTGTTGTGGACAAAGACATTACTACTGGAGAAGTGTTTGTGGTAAGGAATGGTTTCTACCTCTTTCGATACTATTATAGCTAATTTTGTCCTAAACAACCAGCCTAACTACAGTACAGGCAGATCTCCCACCTCCTTGCTGTTGATTCTCAATGGGATTCTGATTCTAAACTCCCTAACATCAGGGTCCGACCACCAATCACCCGGCTCTATTCAGAGACACAGTACGAACAGATCGTTTCCATTGGATAACGGAGGACCCTCCCACTGAGCTGATCCAGACTAAGATGATGGAGTGTCACTTCCGCTTCATCCACCAGATGCCTCTCAGTGAGTCACATAACACGTTAGGGCCAGACACAGTTTGTAAGGATGTGTCATTAACAATACTTTTACATGGGCCTCCCGAGTGGCGCAGCGGTCTAATGCCCTGCATCGCAGTGCTTGATGCGTCACTACAGACCCGGGTTCAATCCCAGGCTGTGTCACAACCGGCCATGACCGGGAGTCCCACAGGGCGGCGCAAAAGTGGCCAAGTGTCATCAGGGTTAGGGGAGGGTTTGGCTGGGGGGCTTTACTTGGCTTATCGCGCTCTAGCGTCTCCTTGTGGTGGGCCCGGGTGCCTGCAGGCTGACTTCGCTCGTCAGTTGAACGGTGTTTCCTGGTTAACGGGTTAAGCGGGCGGGTGTTAAGGAGCACGGTTTGGCGGGTCATGTTTCGGAGGACGCATGACTCGACCTTCGCCTCTCCCGGACCCATTGGGGAGTTGCAGCGATGAGACAAGAATTGGATTTGGATAATTGGATATGACAAAGTTGGGGAGAAAAAAAACAATATCGTTACCTCCCATACGGCTTAAGAAACAGCTTTATTGAGTCAAAAATGTACACTTCAAACGTGTTAGTGACATGTTAGTGTTAGTAACATGTTAATAACACAGTGAGGTTGTGTATCTCCAGCCCCTTGCACTGTGACCTTGAACATGGATGGCTCTGTGTGGATCATGCTGTCTCAGCCAATCAGAGCACTCACACCAGGACAGGTAAGTTCTCTGTTTCCCACACGTAGACATGTAAGCCGCCTGTCTCACCCTTTTCAGAGTTTGGGCAGTTGGTTTCATTACTTTCTAGGGATGTTTTGTTCTCAGAAGAATTTTAACTATGAGTAAAATTTCTTTAGGCCATTTTCAAATTGATTTATTGTCGTTAGGTCAGCTTTTAAGAGTAAAGCCAACCCATGAACCATTACAGCGGTTTTAGTTGAGCTGGTGTGTTAGTCCCAGTGTGTTATTCCTTAAGATCCTGATTAGCTAGCTAACAAAGGCCTATCATAGGCCCAACAAACGTAGCCAGCTGCTCCAGTGTGTCTCTGGTTTCTCTGACAGGGATTACTCCAGACTCTAGTCAGGGTACAAAGAGCCTTGTCCACGCTTGGATTACCGCCCTTTCTTCATGCGATATCCCATAACCCACTGCTCTGGGAAAACAATATGGCCGAGACGCGTTTGTCTTGGAGCTCTGGGCTCGAGGCCAGAGTGAGGGTAGATGAATAGAGAAGCGATAGAGAATAGTGGTTTGTGTATGCGCTCAAATGTGGGGGTTAGTTCAGAGGGACTAGGAGTCAATATTCAGCATCAATGTCTCCCACTAACATCAATTTTCTGTGCCCGTCTCATCTACCTCAACATTGACTGAATAGCCTTGCTTCAAAGCTTCCGTCAATGTCTGCTCATCACTACCCTCCCTTCTAATTTCTCCATATTCACTTCGCTCATCTCCCCCAGTTTGCAGTGCTGTACAAGGGGGATGAGTGTCTGGGAAGTGGGAAGATCGTCCGTCTGGGCCCCACAGAGCACACTCTCCAACAGGGGCGAGACCGCATGAAGGAAGCCCCTGTGGCAAAGGAGAGGACTCCGGAACCAGCCAGCTGAGCCTGAGAGAGATTTCCTAGAAACAGACACTAGGCCCAGGCCTATCCACTGTCGATATGGACCTAACCTTACATTGCAGACTTCAGTCACACTGCTGATGGACAAGACTACTGTACTTCCACAAGCCTTATCCCATTCTCTGAACCCCTACTGATGAACAGAAGAGCACACTGATCATGCTTTCGGACCTGTCCACTCGTCAAAAAACACACACTCAAACTTCCTCTGTACTGTTGCCCTCAGTTGATACATCTTCCTATTAGGGTACTTGTGACGTACATCATTATTTGACAGTGTGGACTGTGTACAATCATGCACATGGTAATTCATTGTCTAATTTATTTATTTGGACAGATTATTAGAAAATGTGAAATGCATATTTAAAAAATTATGGATTTTGTGATAATCCAAACAAGTAGAGTGCCTGTTCCTTTGGTGCCATTTCACCTAAACACATTTTGGATTGAACTGCAATCTTTTCAACTATAAAATATGCAATATGTAAATAGAGAATAACTTGAATTCAGAAATGAAGAGCAAGTGATTAAACTTACGATTGTTTTAAATTATAAGTGATTTCTTGCCTTTTTGTGGCCAGCAGAAAACCTCACTGAAGAAATCCAGCTAAAGTATGTGTCACTTTACTTTACCTCTGTTGCTACTGATTCACGTCCTCTTCCTCTCTCGCCACAAGGGGGCGAACACGTACAAGTTATACTTAACCTTCTATACTTTGCCTATGCACTGGTGGTTAAATTAACGTAATTTATGTTATACCAGGTGGAATGTAGATGTAACTACCAAAATAATGGAAACACTGGAGGAAATGTGGGATACAAAGTATGTTGTGGTTCCTGAGTTAATTAAGCGATTAACATCCCATTGTGCTTGGTTAGGGTGTATAAAATGCTGGGGAGCACATTATTTTGGCTGCCATGGCTATGCACCTATAGGATAGCAATGCCCCCATCCACAGTGCATGAGTAATCACAATGGTTTGATGAACATGAAAATGATGTAAACCATATGCCATGGTCGTCACCAGATCTCAACCCAATTGAACACTTATGGGAGATTCTGGAGTGGTGCTTGAGACAGCGTTTTCCACCACCATCAACAAAACACCAATTTATGGAAGAATGGTATCGCATCCCTCCAATAGAGTTCCAGACACTTGTAGAATCTTTGCCAAGGTGCATTGAAGCAATTCTGGCTCGTGGTGGCCCAACCCCCTATTAAGACACTTTATGTTGGTGTTTTCTTTATTTTGGCCATTACCTGTTCAATGGCTTTGCAGATGATGCATTATTTAGTTCCATGCATACCTTGGTGATGTGATATCCATGGGAATAAAACCTACAATTCGCCAAAAGTTGTGAATGAATCAGTGGCAACCTGTCATTCAGGGCCTGTTTTGAACCCCATATTTTTAGCTAAAAAGAAACCGTTAACTCGAAACTGCTAAAACTTGACTTCAGTGAGTTCAAGACAACTGGGAATTCTGGAAAAAAAAGCTCAGACTGGGAAATACGCTTTGAATGGTCATCCAACTCGGAATTGTAAGTCGTGATCTCGGGCCTCTTTCTAGAGCGACGACCTGAAGATCAATGACGTCATCATGATTCGACCCTGTTTTTTTTCCAGAGTTCCCAGTTGTCTTGAAAGCACCATAAATCCAGAGAATGCCAGACTTTGATGACAAAATTTGCCCACGAAGGACCACCGTGCCACCTTCCTGTTCAAGTGAGCACAGCACAACAAGGTAAGTCCAAAAATATCTTGTATGCTGCTGAATAAATTATGTAATATGCCAGGGAGCTGTATACTGTAGCTAAGAAAGTAATACTAAGTGTATGATGTGTAGTAAACTGTTAGTAGGCCATGTGCCTCACCCTAATAATTTGGTCTATTTACCCCTCTTAATTTCGACCTACTGTTGAGACTTTGTGGTGCATATAACCTGTTTAGGAGAAATGTAATCATTGAATTTTGTAAGAGCTTTCATTGTCTGCTTATATGCCCCCTTTATTTATCCTACGGTTCTGACTTGGTGTACAGGGAGAACACTGTAAGAACGGCCCATGTTCTGAATTCTGTCGCTGTACATTTGAAAAGTGCTAAACAAATAGTTATATTGACTAAGTCCATCCTAGCTCGCTCATTAATGTCTTAATTGAAATTATGGATTGCCTCTTATCTGCTTGTCGCCATAGTTTGTACATTTCAATTGTTATTAGAAACCACATTTGTTTAAGCAAGTCAGCCATATCAGCTATGTTTTTTTTTAAGGCTGTAAATGATGCTGAATGAACAGTGTCGCTGCCAGACAAGGCTCCGTTGATAGACAGGTGTAGCAGCGGTAAGATGTTGGGATAGTTTTATGTGTAGGCCGTCATTGTAAATAAGAATTTGTTCTTAACTGACTTGCCTAGTTAAATAAAGGTTAAATAAAAATGTAGGCCCTAACAGTTTCTGGGCGCAGTTTGTCACCCTTATAGTGCAATTCATGTATTGTTTAGTGGTGTGTTGTGTATTGGCTTAGCTGGCATGCATCCCACTTTGTTTTTTGCCCACCAAGATGTACATGCTAAAATCGCCAATGGAATGAATTAAAGCAGCATACATTACAAATCGGTGCAACGGACACTTTTTCGTTAAACAAGGCTACATTGACATGGATACCAACATAAATGGTAGGATGCAGGAAATGGAGGAAGCTATGGATTATAATCTAATTTCAATGGATGATCTGGAGAGTTATGCATATTCTGAAAATAGATCATTCATTAACTGACCATAAATGTATATAATCCAACTCCATAATACAAATACAAACACATGGGCCAATAAGTCAGTAAATTATTTGAAACTATTTATTCATAATTGATATGCAAATGTAGAGCTCTAGATTACTAACCATGACAATAGCGATTCATTTACCAAAACAGCTTAAATACCTTTTCCAATAGATGGTTGTGCGCTAATTTTCTCGGAACCCGTGACCAGACTCATCTCTAACAATGTACCATTTTCCCAGGTGACAAACTCAATACACAACTTTAATCTCTAAACATCGGGGAAAGTTTGAATGATACCAAACTAGTTTCATAACAACGTTCTAGTGGTCCTCAAACACACAATGCGCGTGTTAACAAGCTCTCTGTATTGTTATAACAATGGTCCGAATGCGCATTCGTCAACAGCTAAGTACACTTCCGAATCTCCATGAGAAAGCCCCCCTGCGAAATTGTCCCGGTGATCCGAACACAGCAGGTTTATGCTAATCAACTCTCAGAGGAGGGGAGCGGTGGAGCCATTTTGTAGTCATTTAAAACTTGCTCGTAGATTAATGTGACTGCGCTCCGTGGATACTATGGATATAAGTGTCGTTTCCACTTTCAAACTTCACCATGAAGGATAAAAGAAAAAGGGACAGGGATAGTTAATGCTTTGGTGGAGGTGTTTCGATGAAGTTGAATGGGTTTTGTTTTAAACCATGGAATTACCGATGTATTGGATCTGGGTTTGTGTTCTATTCAATGTGCCCTTGCTGGGATGTTTCGAGCTACACCTTTCGGAGACGTTACAAACGGGGACCGTTTTGGCAAATTTGTCCCTGGGGCCCGGTTGGACATACAACATCGACAGGACTTTAACTCCTAAATACATTCAGAACTTTTTACAAGTGGAATGGCAAGAAGGAGCTCTCCGTATGTACCGAAAAGTGGATTGTGTGCGCTTATTGAGGAACCCGGTGCCTGTCTATATCAGGATAGGCTCGTTGACGTCTGAAAATGTTGTTTTGACACATTTCAATACATTTGTACACGGACAAGACTGTTTTATCAAATACAAGAGAAAGAGCACAATAGGTAAACTCGACATTCACATCAATTACCTTTCCAAACTGGAAGCAACTTCCTGCTTATCCGCAGGTAATTTGCTTGTGAATGTAACAAAACTTTTGCCCGCCTTTACGCGAAATATCAATTTTTCTGCCTCATCATGTACTACTGGGAAAGACTTGAGAGCAGTTTTTAAACATGGCAATCTATTGGTGGAGGAAGACTACTGTTTGGGGCACGGAGAGCTGCGCGATGTGCATTTGCATTGTACACTGCGTGCTCTGAGTGACCGGAGCGTCCGCGTCTCCGTGCGCGTGAGGTTGCGGTTGGTGACAGTGGTTGAGGGAGAGACCCATGGGCAGTTATCGTCGTCACACACCATCCAGATTGTGCCTGGCAAATGGAACCACCGAAAACGGAGAAATGTGAACACACCTCCCCAGTTTCAGCTCCCCAACTACCAGGTGTCTGTTCCCGAGAATGAACCATCAGGGACCCGCGTCATCACACTAAAGGCCACTGATCCGGATGATGGAGAGGCAGGTAGAATAGAGTATGGAATGGAGGCCCTCTTTGACAGCAGATCCAACGACTTTTTTGTAATAAACCCTCAGACCGGTGCTATTACAACAGTGCAGCCTTTAGACAGAGAGGTCAAAGACACACACGTCTTCAAAGTAATGGTGACAGACAACGGCTCCCCACGGCGCTCAGCCACGTCTTACCTCACCGTGACGGTCGGCGACACCAACGACCACGGGCCGGTGTTCGAGCAGACTGAATACCGTGTAACCATACGGGAGAATGTAGAGGTGGGCTTTGAGGTCATGACCATAAGAGCCACAGACGGGGACGCACCCTCCAACGCCAATATGGTCTATAAAATCGTCAACAGCGACGGAGTGAACGCTGGTTTTGAGATCGACCCACGCCACGGGCTAGTGAGGATCAGAGAGCGGCCCGACAGAGAGACCATGTCCCAGTACCAGCTGATCGTGGAAGCCAACGACCAGGGGAAAGACCCTGGACCCCGGAGCGCCACGGCCACCGTCAACATCTCTGTAGAGGACGAGAACGACAACTACCCCCAGTTCAGTGAGAAACGTTACGTGGTCCAAATCCCTGAGAACGTGGCCGTCAACTCTAAAGTCACTCAAGTTCAGGCCACGGACATGGACGAGGGAAACAACGCTAAGGTCCACTACAGCATCATCAGTGGCAACGTAAAGGGACAGTTCTACATCCACTCGCCCAATGGGGTCATCGATGTCATTAATCCCCTGGATTACGAAATGATCAGAGAGTATAATTTACGGATTAAAGCTCAGGATGGTGGCAGGCCTCCGTTGATCAACGGGACTGGGATGGTGGTGGTCCAGGTGGTTGACGTAAATGATAACGCTCCTATGTTCGTCAGCACGCCGTTTCAATCCACTGTGCTGGAGAATGTGGCCATTGGCTACTCAGTAATCCACATCCAGGCTATAGACGCTGATTCTGGGGATAACGCACGTCTAGAGTACCGTCTCACCGACACCTCCCCTGGTTTCCCCTTCACCATCAACAATAGCACTGGGTGGATCACGGTCGCCGCGGAGCTCGACAGGGAAACCACCGAGTTCTATACCTTCGGCATGGAAGCAAGGGATTGTGGGATACCTGTGATGTCATCCTCAGCCAGCGTGAGCATCACGGTCCTAGATGTGAACGACAACATCCCGACCTTCACAGAGAAGGTGTATTCTCTGAAGATTAATGAGGATGCTGTGGTGGGGACCAGTGTGTTGACAGTGACAGCCGTTGACAGGGATGTAAATAGCGTCGTTACCTATCAGATCTCCAGCGGAAACACCAGGAATCGTTTTGCCATCACCAGTCAGAGTGGAGGCGGGCTCATCACCTTGGCGTTACCCTTAGACTACAAACAGGAGCGCCAGTACGTCCTGACGGTAACTGCTTCGGACGGCACACGCTATGACATGGCACAGGTGTTCATCAACGTCACGGACGCCAACACGCACCGTCCCGTGTTCCAGAGCGCCAACTACCAGGTGATGATTAGCGAGGACCGGCCCGTGGGGTCCATTGTGGTTGTCATCAGCGCCACCGACGAAGACACGGGTGAAAACGCTCGCATCACGTACATCATGGAGGACAACGTCCCCCAGTTTAAGATCGACCCCGACACGGGCGCCATCACCACCCAGATGGAGATAGACTACGAGGACCAGGCGTCGTACACGCTAGCCATCATCGCCAGGGACAATGGCATTCCTCAGAAGTCCGATACGACCTATGTGGAGATAATAATCCTGGATGCAAATGACAACACACCTCAGTTCCTACGGGACATGTATCGGGGGACTGTATTTGAGGACGCACCCGTTTACACCAGCGTGCTCCAGATATCTGCCTCCGACAGGGACTCCGGGTCCAACGGCAGGCTGAGCTACACCTTCCAGGGTGGAGATGACGGGGAGGGGGACTTCTTCATCGAGCCCTACTCTGGCATCATCAGAACAGCCAGGAAGTTAGACAGAGAGAACGTGCCTGTGTATACACTGAAGGCCTTCGCTGTGGATAAGGGGATTCCTCCTCTCAAAGCAGCAGTGGACATCCAGGTGTCAGTGCTGGATATCAACGACAATGCCCCCGTGTTCGAGAAGGACGAACTGTTTATCTACGTAGAGGAGAACAGTCCCGTCGGTTCCGTCGTGGCTCAGATCAGCGCCACCGACCCAGATGAGGGAACCAACGCTCAGATCATGTACCAGATCGTCGAGGGGAACATCCCGGAGGTCTTCAAGCTGGACATCTTCAACGGCGACCTCACCGCCCTCACGGACCTCGACTACGAGTCCAGAACCGAGTACGTTATTGTGGTCCAGGCCACGTCCGCTCCGCTCGTCAGCCGGGCCACAGTCCACATCCGTTTAGTCGACATCAATGACAACAACCCGGTTCTGCAGAACTTTGAGATTATCTTCAATAACTATGTGACCAACAAGTCCAATAGTTTCCCCTCAGGGATCATAGGGAAGGTACCTGGCCATGACCCGGACGTGTCGGATAAACTCCACTACAGTTTTGAGTCGGGGAATGAGCTGAACCTGCTAGTGCTGAATGCAGTCACGGGGGAACTAAAGCTCAGCAGAGACCTGGATAACAACAGACCTCTAGAGGCCCCCATGACTGTCTCTGTCTCAGGTAAGAGCACCTCAAATGTATACATGCAAATGGGTGATCCGCTTATTACCATGTCTTATTGTTATTGTTAACTGTAATTACCTGTCTTATTACCTAAAAGAAACGCCTTGTTCATAAATCATATTCTTCTGGACTTTTATTTAGAGGTGTAAAATAGGCCTGTTTTCCCGGCTGGCAGAGTTGAATGAGTAAGCAAAATCATTTATTTAAGATGGATATCTCAGTGGTGATTTGCGTGGTCTGGAATGACCGAGAGTTGAATGAAATGAAGAAGCATTTGAAAGTAAGCTATTTTGGTTTTTCCGCTCTTTCCAGTCGCCTGAAATAGTTTGCCGCTTGCAGAGTGGAATAAGTGTAAGAAATACATGTGCGATAGATAATAGATATTATATCTATCGTCTGGAACTGTGTGTAGTTGACTGTGTGTTCTATTGAAGCGACGCAGAGCTTAGGCCCTAGCTGAAGTGCTGTATATGTTTAGTGGTAGTTGGAAGGTTCTACCGTTTTCTACTGTTTGTGTGATACTGTATTGTGGTGGTTGCCTGGGTTCATAAAAGGTGCTATTATACCAGGTGCCCTTATTTTTTAACCAATGTTGTTGTTTTTTTTCACTGCATAAATGCGGTTTGCACATATCAACATTATAGCACGCGAGACACCTTCTTCAAAAAACTCGCCTTAGAAGTGAACAGCTTATGTTGGCCCCTTTTTCACTTAGGTTAGCAGGAATGGTTAAGTGTGATGATCAAAACTGGGGCAACGTCTGTCTCACGCATTCACTCACTGAAATAGTTCTCCGTGCTTTTACATAGCCTTAGTCAGCAGTTCGTGCTGGGTGATTTTGCTGCAATTTCGGTTAAAAACGAGGAGTCCTTTCCGCTGATTGTGTTGTACAGCCCATACAGTTTAGTGTAATAAAAGTAAGATGGGTTATCTGCATTCGTCGTTAAGTCACGCAGAAAGAATTTGTGTGAAAGACGTCCTCTTATACAGCAGTATACTTTGTTCTGTTAAATTACACATTACACTAATCCAAACACCCATAGCTCACACCCTCACAGAGACACTGTGGTGAGGTTATTTCTACTGTAATATAGAGCATTGATGTTATACAGGCCTTAGTATTGACTGGTCTCAGGCAGTAAGTGGGAGAGAGGCATCCTATCCCCATGAGAGAATGCTGTTTTAAGTCGCTCTCTCAATCCATCTCTTTCTATTTACCAAGAATGAAACCTCTATGTCTTTCCTTCTCAACCTTTCTCATAATTGGTTATCTCAGTGACTTGTCTTTTTCTGTGTAACAAAAGACAGTCTGTCCAGAGGCTCGTGGTCACTAGTGGACCTTCTTTCGCATTCGCCGATAACAATTGGGACTCTTGAGAGATCTCCTTGACAATGCTGACCCCCGGCTGTCCCTCGAGGGGCACCCCTGCCCCCCTTCCATCACACCATCAGAATAATGCATCTTACACACATTCCGACCCCCAACCTCCCTCCTCACTACTCTAGACACACCGTGATGTCAAATGTTAGGTAACCATTTCCACTGGTGCTCTGACCTCTCAACCCCAGCCCCATGGGAGAGGAAGGGCCCTCTAGGGACAACAGGAGACCAGACTGAGACAGACACCAACAGCCTGCTCCTGGCTTCCTTTACTAATGAAACACTAGCCCTTCTCTCGCTTTCTCTGTGAGATAATGGCATGGCTCAAATTCAATTCAGAGCTTTTTGGAAGATTAGGTCCAATATTAGGAAACAAATGTTTGTTACAAAAAACAATTATATTATTAGTTAAATCGGATCTCCTGGGCATAGAGATGGGCATAGTAGTGGTGGCTACTGATGTGTGAAATCGAACATTGTTTGAATTAGATATCTATCTAAGATGTCTCTTTCGGTCAGTTCACCCATTCAAACTAAGCTCTCAAAACCAGTTTAAATTGACCAAATTGTATTTCTCAAAAACGGGGTAAGAACAGAACAGGTGTTTTATTCTACCAAACAGGAAAGGGATTGCAATTGTTTATCTAACCCTCCTGAAAGGCCAGAAGTACTCCCTGCCTGTCAGATGTCCCCCCAGATAACGCAGGTTAACATTCTAGTCACAACACCACTCTGTCTCTCCCCTTAGAACAACACCGACGAGGAACGGTAGGGGCTGAGTGTTCCCGCTGTAATACAATATCTCTTATCTGGCGAGCTCAACATTCAACAAGCTTTTCCCTCCGAATTTAGCTCTCTCGTTTTATTCACCGTAGTCTTCATAAAAGAAGAGCCATTGACTTGACTCTCCAACGTATCTCCTCAGGCGTCTATCTTAGATACCTACGTCTTTCTCAGGCCCAGTATACAGAGTTCTGTCTGTGTTATATGAAGCTGTCCGTTTGTGTGGCCCTCTGGGCATAATAGAGACGAGGGATGGATAGTGTTACTCTTCTGTAGGCCGACTTTGTGAGATGTACCTTGATGATCTGGAGTGATTGGTGCTAAATCATCATTTCCACTTGGTCCCTCTCGCTCTCTTTCTTCTTTTGGAGGTAAGGACGGAGGGAGAGCTTGCAGTGCGCCACGACACGTACCCACTCCTTCGTTCTCCTTAGGGGCCTTTAGCTAGCGTCTCCTAGGTTTGGCCCTCGACCCCACTCTGTAGGAGCCACATAGTGTTCTCTCCCTATCTCTTTTTCTCTCTACAGTCTCATTTTCTCTTCCTCTTGCTCTCTCTTTCTCTCTCTTTCTCTGAAGTTTATCTCCATAGCACCCAGAAGAGGTTTACTGTTTCATGTGAGTCCCATAATCAGATTTCTGGAGGAACCCAAGAGGTTTAATTTGATTTACACGAGGACACTACTGCAGCAGCATGAATATGATAAGAAGTAGAGATGTTTTAGTATATCAGGTGCTGAATACATCTTACAAGAGGTTTTGAAAAGGAAATGACTAAAGTAAGGAGATGTGTGTGTGTGGGAAAGAGGAGAGTGTGCCCCCTGTCCAGCTGTGCCAGTGTAACCGATGTGAAATGGCTAGCTAGTTAGCGGTGGTGCGCGCTAATAGCGTTTCAATCGGTGACGTCACTCGCTTTGAGACCTTGAAGTAGTGGTTCCCCTTGCTCTGCAAGGGCCGCGGCTTTTGTGGAGCGATGGGTAACGATGCTTCGTGGGTGACTGTTGTTGATGTGTGCAGAGGGTCCCTGGTTTGCGCCCGGTTCGGGGCGAGGGGACGGACTAAAGTTATACTGTTACACCAGTGTGTATCCCAGCCCTGCCTGTCACAATACTACCACTGCTGCCACTGACTGCACTCAACCAGCTGCAACAGAGAGGTAGAGCGAGAGGGGTTATTGGTGTGGCTGGGCTCCTTCCTGTGTCCACACACAACCTCTGACCCCTGACTCTGATGGATGTCCTAACAATGTCCGGAGAGGCTGGTAGAGATGAATCACTACCTATACAGGTGCTGCCGAGAGCAACATTGGCCTGGTCCCAGATCTGTTTGTGCTGTACTGTCAACTCCTTGGGATCATAAGTGTTGGCTATACAGCACACACCGATCTTGGATCAGGCTTTTGTTTAGAATGAAGATAAGACACATGACAGATTGGATCTGTGGCTTCGGAGATTGATGGATTTGTTGACATTTCGTGTGATTTAAGTCATCCTCTATTCATAGACCAGATTTTGTTTACATGTTTATGCGCGTGATGTGGTGGTATATTAGTCTTGGCACTGAAAGTAACTGATATTAGCACAGCAACTCCCTGGTCATTCCTAAGACATTACAACCTCCTCTCTCCCCTCTCTCGTCCTCCCTTCCCTCTATCGCTCTCTACAATCTCTCTCTCTCTCTCTCTCTCCCTATCTCTCTCTCTATCGCGCTCTATAATCTCTCTATAGTGCTCTCTCTCTCTCTCTCTCGCAGTGCATGCTGGGAGTTTGAGTGTTTGGTGTAGAGGGCTCTGTTCTATCTTTTCTTGATTCTGTTCTTGGTCTTTCTTTCAATTTTATTTTCTATGGTGGAGGGTTAATGCACTATTTGTTTTAGCGGTATCCACAGGTTTTTTCAAAGTTAGGGTGGAAGAGGACAGAGTTTGTTTCCTGGGGTTTGGAAGGTGTGGTGCGCGCGATGGCTTCTCAGCCTAGCGCGGAGGAGACGCTGTCGATACGGCATGGATTCAGGTGTGTTCCTGAGAACGGAGTTTAAGTGGAGGAGGTTCTGCTCGCGGTCGATGAACAGGAAGGAGCTGAATTTATACATTCCACTTCCAGAATGAACAAAGCTGTGGTTGTGTTCATGAAAAGAGCAAATTTGGTTGGTAGGGTAATTGCTAGTGAAATATTTGTAAGGGGTGTGTTGGTGCCAATTTTGCCTCTTTCTTCCCTTTCGACAAGGGTGGTAGTTGCAAATTTGCCTCTGTTTATTACGGATGATCCAATCAGGAAAGAGCTGAGTGGTTTTGGTAAGTTTGCTAGCGGTTTCCGTGTACTGTCGGCAGGTTTTCAGGCAGATGCCGTTAAGCACGTTGTTTCGTTCCGGAGGCAAATGTGTATGTTCCAGAATAACAATGAGCAACAGTTAAATGTGCATTTTAAAGTGAGGCATGGGGAGGGGCTCTATGCAGGGTTTGCCAGCACAGTCTATGGTGTTTTGAGTGTGGGGATTTGGGGCATAAGAGCTTTGCGTGCCCACATAAAGGCCGTAGACAAGGTGAGGGCACAAGCGCCAGTGGGGGAAATCGAGGTCAACACGCAGGGGAGCAATGAGATGCAGACAGCAGAGGCTGGGCCTAGTCATGCCAGGGATGGTGGTGTAGATGAGGCTGGGCCTAGTCATGCCAGGGATGGTGGTGTAGATGAGGCTGGGCCTAGTCATGCTATAGATGGTGGGGTAGATGAGGCTGGGTCTAGTCAGGCTATAGATGGTGGTGTAGATGAGGCTGGGTCTAGTCAGGTTATGGATGGTGGTGTAGATGAGGCTGGGTCTAGTCATGCCAGGGATGGTGGTGTAGATGAGGCTGGGTCTAGTCAGGCTATAGATGGTGGTGTAGATGAGGCTGGGTCTAGTCATGCTATAGATGGTGGTGTAGATGAGGCTGGGTCTAGTCATGCTATAGATGGTGGTGTAGATGAGGCTGGGTCTAGTCAGGTTATGGATGGTGGTGTAGATGAGGCTGGGTCTAGTCATGCCAGGGATGGTGGTGTAGATGAGGCTGGGTCTAGTCAGGTTATAGATGGTGGTGTAGATGAGGCTGGGTCTAGTCATGCTATAGATGGTGGTGTAGATGAGGCTGGGCCTAGTCATGCTATAGATGGTGGTGTAGATGAGGCTGGGTCTAGTTGGCAAGACTGGCCAGGTGGAAGTGGCTCCTGTCCCAAGTGTCATATAGAGGGAGGGTGCTGATAATCAACAACCTGGTGGCATCTTCCCTGTGGCATAAACTGGCTGTCCTCAACCCCCCCCCCCCCCCCCCCCGCCGGTCTGCTCACAGACCTGCAACGCAAGCTAGTGGACTTTTTCTGGTCGGGCCATCACTGGCTGAGGGCGGCAGTGTTGTACATGACCGTCCACGAAGGAGGACAGGGCCTGGTGGAACTGGAGAGCAGTGTGGCTGCGTTCCGACTAAAGGCGGCGCAGAGACTGCTGTACCATACTGATGTTGGCTGGAGGGAACCAGCATGCGCACTGCTGAGGAGAGCTGGAGGATTAGGGTTGGACCGGCAGCTGTTCCTCATGAGGCTGGAGAGGCTGAGTACAGCAGGTCTCTCTGATTTTTACTTTGCAGTGCTGAGGGCCTGGCAGCTGCTAAGGCACACACGAGAAGGGGGTGTGGAGCCTGGGCTGTGGGTGTGGGAGGAGCCTATCTTCCACAACCCAGCCATCCTTTTGAGATCGGTTCAGTCGGCCACCCTGCAGAGGCGACTGATGGTAGTGGGCTTACTAAGGCTGGGTGACCTGTGACTGCTGGGAGAGGAGGGAGGGAAAATCCTGGAAGTCCTGGCACAACAAACAGGAATAACGTCTCTTAGGCTGCTGGAGAGATTCCTGGGGGAGGTCCAGGAGGCACTGTCTGAGCCTGTAAGGGGGGTGTTTGAACGACAAAAGGGGGAGGGGCCACCAATGTTTCCGCCACTGCAGGTGATGGCGGAGACTGGCAAGGGGGTCTGGAGGACTTGTTAGATTTTAACACTCTGAGCCTGGGGGAGATGGAGGGGGTGGGAGGTAAAGCCCTCTACAACCTCTGCATTAAGGTGAGGAACATTAGTAGCCTAACATGAGTGAAGGCACATCAGTGGCAGAGGATATGTGGGGAGGAGAGTATGGTGGGTTTTAGATGGAGGGGGCTCTACAAACCCCCAGCACCAAAGAGGTCAGGGGACCTCCAGTGGAGGGTTCCACATAGAGCCCTGGCCACTAACAGCTGGTTGGCACGGGTTGAACCGGGAGTCGGGCAGGGGTGTCCTTTCTGTGTTATGAGAGAAACTGTGATTCATGTGTTTCTGTGTGCACCAGGTTAATGCCATTAATGTCTCTGTTGGAATGTCTGTGTGAGAGGTTGGGGGTGGTTTTTACTGTTGGGATGTTTATAATGGGGTACAGGTATTCAAATAAGGAAAAGGCCAAATGTGTTTTGTTGAATTTTCTGTTTGCTCAGGCAAAGTTAGCTATTTGGATAACAAGGAGGAACAGGGTCAAAGGTGGGGGGATAACAGACCATTTTCTAGTGTTTAATGGGATGGTCTCTGCGCACCTTAGGTTATAATTTGAGTTCAATAAAAGAATAAAGTGTGCAGATGTTTCAGGAGATATGGTGTGTTGGGGAGGCTGTCTGTACAGCTGGGGAAGATGTTTTGGATATACGGTTGTAGAAGTTTAGTTTCTTTTGGTTATTGTGATATGTTTTGTATCATGTGGCAGAGGGAAAGGTGAGTGTGGTACATGTATGCAGTACAGGATATATTTTGGTGTTTTATTTTAAGGGGGGGGGTGGTGAGGTTTTAATGAAATGAGAATGTTTCATTAAAGAAAGACAAAAAGTCTCCTCTCTCTCTCTCTCTTGGTTTGGAGGCTATGTCTGTCCTTGTTGTCTATAGAAACTGTTATTAGATTACTGGAACAGTCTGGGTCTCACACACACAAGCACATTGCTCTGAAACTCGCAGACTTTGAACAAAACTTCAGGCTATGCCTAGAATCCCTACAGCAGCCAAGGGAAGAAATAAAGCTCCCCATAACTCGCTGGTTGGAACCAAGCCAAGAGTATTTCAATCCTTGTATTTCATCGTTACAATATTACATTTGATTATCTTAAACAGAACCAAACTAGTACGATGCATTCGGAAAGTATTCAGACCCCTTTTTCCACATTTTGTTACGTTACAGCCTTATTCTAAAATTGATTAAATAGTTTTTTCCTCATCAATCTACACACAATAACCCATAATGACAAAGCAAAAACATATGTAAATATCACATTTACATAAGTATTCAGAGGATCTCTCTGTACTTTGCTCCGTTCATCTTTCCCTCGATCCTGACTAGTCTCCCAGTCCCGGCCGCCGAAAAACATCCCCACAGCATGATGCTGCCACCACAATGCTTCATAATGGGGTTGGTGCCAGGTTTCCTCCAGACGTGACGCTTGGCATCCAGGCCAAAGAGTTCAATCTTGCTTTTATCAGACCAGAGATCCTTGTTTCTCATGGTCTGAGAGTCCTTTAGGTGCAATTTGGCAAACTCCAAGCGGGCTGTAATGTGCCTTTTACTGAGGAGTGGCTTCCGTCTGGCCACTCTACCATAAAGGCCTGATTGGTGGAGTGCTGCAGAGATGGTTGTCCTTCTGGTGGTTGTCCCATCTCCACAGAGGAACTCTGGAGCTCTGTCAGAGTGACCATCGGATTCTTGTTCACCTCCCTGACCAAGGCCCTTATCCCCCGATTGCTCAGTTTGGCCGGGCGGCCAGCTCTAGGAAGAGTCTTGGTGGTTCCAAACGTCTTCCATTTAAGAATGATGGAGGCCACTGTGTTCTTGGGGACCTTCAATGCTGCAGAAAAATGTTGGTAACCTTCCCCAGATCTGTGCCTCGACACAATCCTGTGTCAGGTCTACGGACAATTCCTTCGACCTCATGGCTTAGTTTTTGCTCTGACATGCACTTTCAACTGTGGGATCTTATATATAGAGATATGTGGGCCTTTCCAAATCATGTCCAATCAATTGAATTTACCACAGGTGGACTCCAGTCAAGCTGTAGAAACATCTCAAGGATGATCAATGGGAACATGGTGCACCTGAGCTCAATTTCGAGTCTCATAGGAAAGAGTCTGAATACTTACAGTTGAAGTCGGAAGTTTACATACACCTTAGCCAAATACATTTAAACTCAATTCCTTACATTAAATCCTAGTAAACATTCCCTGTCTTTGGTAAATTAGGATCACCACTTTATTTTAAGAATGTGAAATGTCAGAATAATAGAGTGATTTATTTCAGCTTTTATTTCTTTCATCACCTTCCCTGTGGGTCAGAAGTTTACATACACTCAATTAGTATTTGGCAGCATTGACTTTAAATTGTTCAACTTGTGTCAAACGTTTCGGGTAGCCTTCCACAAGCTTCCAACAATAAGTTGGGTGAATTTTGGCCCATTCCTCCTGACAGAGCTGGTGTAACTGAGTCAGGTTAGAAGGCCTCCTTGCTCGCACACGCTTTTTCAGTTCTGCCCACAAATTTTATATGGGTTTGAGGTCAGGGCTTTGTGATGGTCACTTCAATACCATGACTTTATTGTCCTTAAGCCATTTTGCCACAACTTTGGAAGTATGCTTGGGGTCATTGTCCATTTGGAAGACCCATTAGCGACCAAGCTTGAACTTCCTGACTGATGTCTCGAGATGTTGCTTCAACATATCCACATAATTTTCCATCCTCATGATGCCATCTATTTTGTGAAGTGCACCAGTCCCTCCTGCAGCAAAGCACCCCCACAACATGATGCTGCCACCCCCGTGCCTCACGGTTGGGATGGTGTTCTTCAGCTTGCAAGTCTCCCCCAAAAAGTACGATCTTTGTTCCCATGTGCAGTTGCAAACCGTAGTCTGGCTTTTTTATGGCGGTTTTGGAGCAGTGGCTTCTTCCTTAATGAGCCTCCATTCCGGTTATGTCGATATAGGACTCGTTTTACTGTGGATATAGATACTTTTGTACCTGTTTCCTCCAGCAACTTCACAAGGTCCTTTGCTGTTATTTTGGCATTGATTTGCACTCTTCGCACCAAAGTACGTTCATCTCTAGGAGACGGAACGCGTCTCCATCCTGCGCGGTATGGCAGCTGACGTGGTCCCATGGTGTTTATACTTGCGCACTATTGTTTGTCCAGATGAACGTGGTACCTGGCATTTGGAAATTTCTTCCAAAGATGAACCAGACTTGTTGAGGTCTACAATTATTTCTGAGGTCTTGGCTGATTTATTTATATTTTCCCATGATGTCAAGCAAAGAGGCACTGAGTTTGAAGGTAGGCCTTGAAATACATCCACAGGTACACCTCCAATTGACTCAAATGATGTCAATTAGCCTATCAGAAGCTTCTAAAGCCATGACATCATTCTTGGAATTTCCAAGCTGTTTAAAGGCACAGTCAACTTAGTGTATGTAAACTTCTGACCCACTGGAATTGCGATACAGTGAATTATAAGTGAAATAATCTGTCTCTAAACAATTGTTGGAAAAATTACTTCTGTCATGCACAAAGTAGATATCCTAACCGACTTGCCAAAACTATAGTTTGTTAACAAGACATTTGTGGAGTGGTTGAAAAACAAGTTTTAATGACTCTAACCTAAGTGTATGTAATCTTCTGACTTCAACTGTATGTAAATAAGGTGTTTCTGAGTTTTTATTTATTATAAATTTGCTAAAATTGCTAAAATCCTGTTTTCGCGTTTTCATTATTTGGTATTGAGTGTAGATTGATGAGAAAAAAATAATTGATCCCATTTTAGAATAAGGCTGTAACATAACAAAATGTGGAAAAAGTCACGTGGTCTGAATACTTTCCAAATGCGCTATATCTAGTATACATTGACAGCTTCTGAGAAGAAATTAAATGTTTTTATTTGTATATTGCATTTTTTTCTTCTGATACGGCATTTATATTGCGTTTCTTCTCTTGTTTCACATGTAATGTATCCAAGCTAAGTTGGTTTGTTCAATACACTTCAACACTCTATAGATAGCCTCTGATTCTCCTGTAGTAAGTCCATGACTTTAGGCTTGACCCCACCCTAGGCTTCTCTGTTCTCCTACAACAGAAGAGACAGAGGGAGAAAGAGAAGAGAGGACTGTGATTCGTGAACAGCAATTAAGCTGAAGCAACAGTCTGAACTGGGTAAGCTGTGTCTCTCTCCCTGTTCAATGAGCGGGAAAGGAATTTGATTCATGTTTAATCTTGCACACTCACTCACTCGGGTGGGTGGTGTGTGTGTGTGTTTCTGTCATTGGTGCGTGTCGAGGTGACTGAGATTGTTGGAGGCTAGACTCAGAAAGGTGTGGATGTGGTATAAGCCTAATTCTGAAGGAGGACAGGAAAGGGGGAAGGATAGGAAAAGAGAGGAGAATCTGAGAAAGGGCTATCTAGGGACACTGCAGGAACACAAATTCCCTCAATCACCTCATACAGCTAGTTTTGATTTATCGCCGGCATTCATTTATACCCTAATACCCTTTGATTAGTGCACAGGCAATTCATTATAAAGATAGAGGGATTTTCCTGGCGTCTTATCTTCTCTGGTATTTCAGCAACGCTCATTGGTTTCTCTGTGCGTGTCTGGTCTTTACATGTACAGTAGCCAGCCAGTGCTAGCCGCAGGGCTGTATCAGCATTTTCCAACCCTTAGGGCCCAGTGGACCAGCAGAGAGGTATGCCCAGTGTTTGTGTGTGTGTGTGTGGGCTAGGAGTTTGAAGTGGAACTAGTACTACCAGGGGATCAGGCTCGGCCACATCTCTCCTCTGTGTCCATCTCCGCAACCGGACATCTGGGTGCCTGTTTAATGGTCATTTTAAATCCTTCTGCCGTTTTGCTAGGATAATAATCCCAGAGTGTAGCTTTAAAGGGTCTCGACAGATGGTAAATTACAGGCCTAGGACTAAAGGTGATCTATAGTCTGGTCCTGTCTGGTTAGGACATCACTACCCTCAGGGCAAGCAACGCTGGTATGGATTCCATGCAGTCTAGCTATGGATGGAGTGCCTAACAGAATATGCAGGCTAGGGATGTTTTATTACCACTACTTTTACACTTTTGACAGTGAAGTTTTAGTTTGTAATCAATTAAATTAGATCTATTCAATCAAATGTATTCATAAAGGCCTTCTTACATCAGCTGATGTCACAAAGTGCTGTACAGAAACCCAGCCTAAAACCCCAAACGGCAAGCAATGCAGGTGTAGAAGCACGGTGGCTAGGAAAAACTCCCTAGAAGGGCCAGAACCTAGGAAGAAACCTAGAGAGGAACCAGGCTATGAGGGGTGGCCAGTCCTCTTCTGGCTGTGCCGGGTGGAGATTATAACAGAACATGGCCAAGATGTTCAAATGTTCATAGATGACCAGCAGGCTCAAATAATAATAATCACAGTGGTTGTCGAGGGTGCAACAGGTCAGCACCTCAGGAGTTAAATGTCAGTTGGCTTTTCATAGCCGATCATTAAGAGTATCTCTACCTCTCCTGCTGTCTCTAGAGAGTTGAAAACAGCAGGTCTGGGACAGGAAGCACGTCCGGTGAACAGGTCAGGGTTCCATAGCTGCAGGCAGAAGAGTTGAAACTGGAGCAGAAGCACAACCAGGTGGCCTGGGGACAGCAAGGAGTCATCAGGCCAGGTAGTCCTGAGGCATGGTCCTAGGGCTCAAGTCCTTGGAGAGAGAGAGAAAGAGAGAGAGAATTAGAGAGAGCATACTTAAATTCACACAGGACACCGGATAAGACAGGAGAAATACTCCCGATATAACAGACTGACCCTAGCCCCCCGAGACACAAACTACTGCAGCATAAATACTGGAGGCTGAGACAGGAGGGGTCGGGAGACACTGTGGCCCTGTCTGACGATAGCCCCGGACAGTGCCAAACAGGCACGATATAACCCCACCCACTTTGCCAAAACACAACTCCCACACCACTAGAGAGTTATCTTCAACCACCAACTTACCATCCTGAGACAAGGCCGAGTATAGCTCACGAAGATCTCCCCCACGGCACAACCCAAGGGGGGGGGGCCCAACCCAGACAGGAAGATCACGTCAGTTACTCAACCCACTCAAGTGACACACCCCTCCTAGGGATGGCATGGAAGAGCTCCAGTAAGCCAGTGACTCAGCCCCCGTAATAGGGTTAGAGGCAGAGAATCCCAGTGGAGAGAGGGGCACCGGCCAAGCAGAGACAGCAAGGGCGGTTCGTTGCTCCAGTGCCTTTCCGTTCACCTTCACACTCCTGGGCCAGACTACACTCAATCATATGACCCACTGAAGAGATGAGTCTTCAATAAAGACTTAAAGGTTGAGATCGAGTCTGCGTCTCTCACATGGATAGGCAGACCATTCCATAAAAATTGAGCTCTATAGGAGAAAGCCCTGCCTCCAGCTGTTTGCTTAGAAATTCTAGGGACAGTAAGGAGGCCTGCGTCTTGTGACCGTAGCGTACGTGTAGGTATGTACGGCAGGACCAAATCGGAAAGATAGGTAGGAGCAAGCCCATGTAATGCTTTGTAGGTTAGCAGTAAAACCTTGAAATCAGCCCTTGCCTTAACAGGAAGCCAGTATAGAGAGGCTAGCACTGGAGTAATATGATAAAAAATGTTGGTTCTAGTCAAGATTCTAGCAGCCGTGTTTAACACTAACTGAAGTTTATTTAGTGCTTTATCTGGGTAGCCGGAAAGTAGAGCATTGCAGTAGTCTAACCTAGAAGTGACAAAAGCATTCATGTTCCGTAGCGGGTTTTGATTGGAAGTAAGTCCAGAGGTTTGTTTGATTTCAAAACATTTCTGAGTGGATTTGAAGAGATTGATATTGCATATGGGTTAGGTATTACCTGTTGTCTTAGAAACTGGACCCCTGCATAAAGAGATTTATTCTGCCCACTTCAGAAAGTATTCACACCCCTTGACTTTTTCCACATGTTGTTGTGCTACAGCCTGAATTTAAAATGGGTTAAATAGAGATTTTGTGTCACTGGCCTACACACAACACCACATAATGTCAAAGTAGAATTATGTTTTTAGAATTGTTTACAAATGAATAAAAAATGAAGGGCTGAAATGTCTTGAGTCAATAAGTATTTAACCCCTTCATTATGGCGAGTCTAAATAAGTAAAAATGTGCTTAACAAGTCACATAATAAGTTGCATGGACTCACAATGTGTGCATTGATAGTGTTAAAAAGATTTTTTTTTAACTACTTCATCTCTGTACCCCACTAGGGCTGACCCCAATTAGTCGACCGGTCGATTGTTTGGTCTTAGGCTGTTGGGCGACCGAGATTGTTTTAGTCGAGCAGTAACAAATATATATATATAATTTATTTATTTGCGTCTATCTCAGTGAACTAATCCATTGTGGAGACCTAGACTAAAAGCCAGTTTAAACCATGGGGAGTGTGTGACGCAATTGCAGAGCCTCCAGAGGCATGCAGAGGCCAAATCCAGCTCAACTCCCGCATCGCCGTGTGCCTCCCAAATTTTGTAACAATGCGTAGGGCTCTGTATATCTCTGCATTTACACGATTGGTTGACTGTAGGTACATCCTGTAGAAAACACAGTCTCACTTCCTTGACAAAATCTCTGCACTGCTCCGCCAAGCCCAAGAAGTGTGAATGCCCTGGCTTCTGCTGAGGCCGTATCACCGTAAATGCTGCATGGCCAATGCAGACGTCGGATTGACCATGCGCCCAGATGCACAATGCACTTCTCTCTCCAGAATGCGCTCTCTTGTGCACATTCATTGTTTCATTGTGTGAATTGTTTGCGTTTTGATTGTTAGTGTATATCAATTCCCCATTTACATATATCACCAGGAGTACATTTACCGTTAATTCCTATCATTTACAATCTACAATGTTTGTTACTTTGGTTACGGTCATTTCTCTTAATGCATTCAATATTATTATTCCAGTCTTCTCGTTATCATTGTCGGAGTGGACACGTTGTTTGCAGAGTTTACAACCTGTGTTACACTTGAGAGAAACACGTTTTGGTTTATTTCATTCCATTTACGAGTTTTAGTCATCGTCTTTTGTTTGGAGCGCTCCTTTCAATGTTGAATAAGGACGCGCACACATAGAAGTAGGCCTATGGGCTATCTAGCCTGCGCACAAATGTAGGCTTATAAATGTGCCCATTTGGGGATCTGATAGTATTTCTGATTGGCTTAACGCATCACCATTAATGACCTGTTTTAGTCGAGCAGTAACAAATATATATATATAATTTATTTATTTGCGTCTATCTCAGTGAACTAATCCATTGTGGAGACCTAGACTAAAAGCCAGTTTAAACCATGGGGAGTGTGTGACGCAATTGCAGAGCCTCCAGAGGCATGCAGAGGCCAAATCCAGCTCAACTCCCGCATCGCCGTGTGCCTCCCAAATTTTGTAACAATGCGTAGGGCTCTGTATATCTCTGCATTTACACGATTGGTTGACTGTAGGTACATCCTGTAGAAAACACAGTCTCACTTCCTTGACAAAATCTCTGCACTGCTCCGCCAAGCCCAAGAAGTGTGAATGCCCTGGCTTCTGCTGAGGCCGTATCACCGTAAATGCTGCATGGCCAATGCAGACGTCGGATTGACCATGCGCCCAGATGCACAATGCACTTCTCTCTCCAGAATGCGCTCTCTTGTGCACATTCATTGTTTCATTGTGTGAATTGTTTGCGTTTTGATTGTTAGTGTATATCAATTCCCCATTTACATATATCACCAGGAGTACATTTACCGTTAATTCCTATCATTTACAATCTACAATGTTTGTTACTTTGGTTACGGTCATTTCTCTTAATGCATTCAATATTATTATTCCAGTCTTCTCGTTATCATTGTCGGAGTGGACACGTTGTTTGCAGAGTGCACAACCTGTGTTACACTTGAGAGAAACACGTTTTGGTTTATTTCATTCCATTTACGAGTTTTGTCAATCTAGTCATCGTCTTTTGTTTGGAGCGCTCCTGTCAATGTTGAATAAGGACGCGCACACATAGAAGTAGGCCTATGGGCTATCTAGCCTGCGCACAAATGTAGGCTTATAAATGTGCCCATTTGGGGATCTGATAGTATTTCTGATTGGCTTAACGCATCACCATTAATGACCTGTGGAGCTTCTCAAAGGAAAGTTTTCTTCACCTCAAACAGCCGGCAAACAAAGTCTGTTTTTACATCCATTGAGAATGACAATAGTTCCTCAATGTGTTTGAAAAATTCTTTCCAGCTCTCTCCCTTTCGAAAGGGAAAAATGTCCTGCTCTGATCCAGTGGAAACGTCATAAAAGAGGCCTACCCGATAACTTCTTATCAGTTCCACAATACTTTTGAGTTAATATTCTAGAAGAGGAACAGGAGCTCAAGCAGTAGTAAATCTGAGGTGCTTGTACTCAGCTCCGGTGAGCTCCAACCCAAGTCAGCACTGCTTCTTGTCCCTTGTGCAAATAGCCTAGAGCTGTGTCTGTCCCGAGCTCACTGGCGCGGGAAACTGAGGGCCCAGAATATTTTATTCCATGTTGCAAGTTTGCTAGCGCAACCTTCACCGGACCCAAGTTAATAGTTAATACAATGTTTGAAGTTCGTTGCAGACAGGTCATGTGTAGACAATGGGATTTATAGGAAATTTATTTTTATCCGGATATTTTCTACCTGCAGGCTGCAATGTTTTAATTTGTTGGCTTTATGTAGACTATTTTTACATAGCTGGCAATAGAAGTTACTTTTTAGGTTTGTCTCATTTTCATTTAGATTTGGATAGAATTTTGATTAACCACATGACAATGATTTTGAGATATGAAGACGTTATTATTTAAATGAAACGTTCATGAAATGTGCATATGAAAACCATAACTGGCACGCAGATCGGTAGAAATGGTCATTCCACATGAGAAAAGTTGCAGACTTCTCGTGTAGCCTATTACCGGAAACTTCTGGAGAGCAATGGCAGAATCTGCGAAAGCCAGCATGAGTGGGAGGAGAGGAGTTGGGTCAGGTTAAGTTTTAAAAAAAATCTAGATCTCTGGTGCCCTCTTGAGTCATTTGGCTTATTTCATCAAACTGTAAGCGTAAAGCATCAGACAAGCTCAATGCATATAGTTTATTTTATTAAAACACGTAGAGTGTGTCTATATTATGGGTGTGTCTCTTGAGCATGGTGAAGTTATTAATTACACTTTGGATGGTGTATCAACAAACCAGGTCACTACAAAGATACAGTCGTCCTTTCTAACTCAGTTGCCAGAGAGGAAGAAAACTGCTCAGGGATTGTACCACTCTTCATATTTTCAACCATGGTGGTGGCTGCGTCATGCTATGGGTATGCTTGTCATCGGCAAGGACTAGGGAGTTTTTTAGGATAAAAAGAGACGCAATAGAGCTAAGCACAGGCAAAATCCTAGAGGAAAACCTGGTTCAGTCTGCTTTCTAACACACTGGGATACAAATTCACCTTTCAGCAGGACAATAACCTAAAACACAAGGCCAAATATACACTCGACTTATTTACCAAGACGACATTGAATGTTCCTAAGTGGCCTAGTTAATCTATGGCAAGACTTGAAAATAGCTGTCTAGCAATGATCAACAACCAACTTGACAGACCTTGAAGAATTGTAAAAACAATAATTTGCAAATATTGGACAAGCCACGTGTGCAAAGCTCTTAGAGACTTACCCAGAAAGACTTAAAGCTGTAATCGTTGCCAAAGGTATTGTATTGACTCGGGTGTGAATACTTATGTAAATTAGATATTTCTGTATTTCATTTTCAATAAATTGGCAAACATTTCTAAAATAGGTTTTCACTTTGTTATTATGGGGTATTGTGTGTACAGTTCTGGCCCAAAAATTTGAAAATGACACAAATATTAATTTCCACAAAGTTTGCTGCTTCAGTGTCTTTAGATATTTTTGACAGATGTTACTATGGAATACTGAAGTATAATTACAAGCATTTCATAAGTGTCAAAGGCTTTTATTGACAATTACATGAAGTTGATGTAAAGAGTCAATATTTGCAGTGTTGAGCCTTCTTTTTCAAGACCCATGCAATCCGCCCTGGCATGCTGTCAATTAACTTCTGAGCCACATCCTGACTGATGGCAGCCCATTCTTGCATAATCAAATTTTGGAGTTTGTCAGAATTTGTGGGTTTTTGTTTGTCCACCCGCCTCTTGAGGATTGGTCACAAGTTCTCAATGGGATTAAGGTCTGGGGAGTTTCCTGGCCATGGACCCAAAATATTGATGTTTTGTTCCCCGAGCCACTTAGTTATCACTTTTGCCTTTCATTCTGGAAAAGGCATTGTTCGTCACCAAACTTCCTGGATGGTTGGGAGAAGTTGCTCTCGGACGATGTGTTGGTACCATTCTTTATTCATGGCTGTGTTCTTAGGCAAAATTGTGAGTGAGCCCACTCTCTTGGCTGAGAAGCAACACCACACATGAATGGTCTCGGGATGCTTACTGTTGGCATGACACAGGACTGATGGTAGCGCTCACCTTGTCTTCTCCGGACAAGCTTTTTTCCGGATGCCCCAAACAATCGGAAAGGGGATTCATTAGAGAAAATGACTTTACCCCAGTCCTCAGCAGTCCAATCCCTGTACCTTTTGCAGAATATCAGTCTGTCCCTGATGTTTTTCCTGGAGAGAAGTGGCTTCTTTGCTGCCCTTCTTGACACCAGGCCATCCTCCAAAAGTCTTTGCCTCACTGTGCGTGCAGATGCACTCACACCTGCATGCTGCCATTCCTGAGCAAGCTCTGTACTGGTGGTGCCCCGATCCCGCAGCTGAATCAACTTTAGGAGACGGTCCTGGCGCTTGCTGGGCTTTCTTGGGCGCCCTGAAGCCTTCTTCACAACAATTGAACCGCTCTCCTTGAAGTTCTTGATGATCCGATAAATGGTTGATTTAGGTGCAATCTTACTGGCAGCAATATCCTTGCCTGTGAAGCCCTTTTTGTGCAAAGCAATGATGACAGCATGTGTTTCCTTGCAGGTAACCATGGTTGACAGAGGAAAAACAATGATTCCAAGCACCACCCTCCTTTTGAAGCTTCCAGTCTGTTATTTGAACTCAATCAGCATGACAGAGTGATCTCCAGCCTTGTCCTCGTCAACACTCACACCTGTGTTAACGAGAGAATCACTGACATGTTGTCAGCTGGTCCTTTTGTGGCAGGGCTAAAATGCAGTGGAAATGTTTTTGGGGGATACAGTTCATTTGCATGGCAAAGAGGGACTTTGCAATTAATTGCAATTCTTCTGATCACTCTTCAGAACATTCTGGAGTATATGCAAATTACTATCATACAAACTGAGGCAGCAGACTTTGAAAATTAATATCTGTGTCATTCTCAAAACTTTTGGCCAAGACTGTAGATGGGGGAGAAAAATATATATTTATTCCATTTTGAATTCAGGCTGTAACACAACAAAATGTGGAATAAGTCAAGGGGTATGAATACTTTCTGAAGGCACTGTACCATCCCCTCTTACTGCCATAAACCCTCTTGTGCATTCACATCAAGGTCTTTTGTCTAATACAGGAAATCCTTGTCAGCATGGGAGTGATTTCTATAGGTAAGGGTGTGTTACAGATGAGAAATTATATAATCCTGGTAGGCTGGTCCCCTCTTCTCCTGCTCTAAGCTCTCTCTCTCGCTGTCTTTCTCTCTCCAGCAGGTCTGTCAACGTTTACACAGGATTATAGTGAGGTTGTTTGCCAGCCAACACTTCTGCTCTGGGCACAGTGGTAGAGGAAGGTAGACAGAGGGGTAAGGGGGGGTGAGTGTGCTTGTTCTATTGATACATAGCTCTCTGACAGGTGTCCCTTCCCCTCTCTCACCTGGGGTGAGGAGGGTTAAGGTGGAGGTCTGGAACCTCCTGTTCTCTCTATCACCTGAGCACTTCCCCTCTCAGACACGACGGACACACATGCGCCAGCATACACAGACAAAACACGCACAAACGGCACATGTGCGCACGCACACACACACACACACACACACACACACACACACACACACACACACACACACACACACACACACACACACACACACACACACAGTCACATCCCTCTGACAGGGCCAACATGCTGCAGGACACTCAGCTCTAGCCGGACTGGAGGGGACATATTTCAGTGTAACACGACACACCTGCCACTCTGTCTCCTCTCCCCACTCTCTTACCAAACAATAGAGGTCTTTGTCCTTCACACCGAGGGGCTGGAAAAGCATCTTGTTCAGCCAACGGCACAACACTGTGACATTACATGTGTCAGCTCTACAGTGACCAACTACTGGAATGTGAAGAGAGGGGGATGGAACTTGAAGCTGTCGTGCTCCGTCTTAGCAGGGCACAATGCGAGACCCAGATGTAGACACAGGAGGCAGATGGTTGGAGTCTTACAATGTTTATTAATCCGAAAGGGGTAGGCAAGAGAATGGTCGTGTACAGGCAAAAAGGTCAAAACCAGTTCAGAGTCCAATAGGTACCGAAGGGCAGGCAGATTCAAGGTCAGGGCAGGCAGGATGATCAGGCTGGTCGGGAAAGTAGTCCAGAGTCAGGCAGTGGTCAAAACCGGGAAGACTAGCAAAAGAGAATAGAAAAGGAGTACGGGAAAAAAACGCTGGTTGACTTGACTAAACATACAAGACGAACTGGCATAGAGAGACAGGAAACACAGGGATAAATACACTGGGGAAAATAAGCGAAACCTGGAGGGGGTGGAGACAATCACAGGGACAGGTGAAACAGACCAGGGCGAGACAAGGGCAATGAGTGACGGGGTCCGGATGGGTTGTGTGTATGTGTCTGTTTGTGTGTGTGCATGCGTGTGGGTGTGTGTGCTGCATGCGTGCATTCATTTGTTTGTGTTTGCGTTAGGGCAGTCCCAGAAAACCAAAAAATCTTGGTCGACCGAGAGTCGTCCTGTTCTTTCGACCAATCGATGATTAAACGTATTTTTCCATACATAGGCAGACACACTCTTTTTGAATAAAACCAACTACATATGCACCGAGGTTGTCTGATGCTTCAAGCACACTGTTTGATTAAATAATTAAGACACACAAATGACTCAAGAAAGAGCCCGATGGTCACACTGTGTAAAAACAAACGACAACGAGTGCCTGTGTGACTGGCTCATGTTATATCGCTCTCCTCCCTACTGCAGCAAAAAGGCACCACAGCACAGCAAGTGTTTATTGCGTTGTCCGTGCTGAACCTGCAACATCATTTCAGCCATTTAGTTTCTTACTCGTTTCTGACTGAAAAGTTCCGTTACCAAAATCCCTTATTGGTTTAGTAAAAACATTCCCTATTCCTACAACCTATTCCTTTTGGGGCGGTAGCCTGGTGGTTAGAGCGTTGGGCCGGTAACCGACAGGTTGCTGGATCGAATCCCCGAGCTGACAAGGTAAAAATCTGTCGTTCTGCTCCTGAACAAGGCAGTTAACCCACTGTTCCCCGGTCGGCCGTCATTGTAAATAAGAATTTGTTCTTAACCTCTAATTCCTCCCAAACCCGGATCCGGGAGCACCCCCATCAGTAAAAAAGCTGACTAGCATAGCCTAGCATAGCGTCACAAGTAAATACTAGCATCTAAATATCATTAAATCACAAGTCCAAGACACCAGATGAAAGATACACATCTTGTGAATCCAGCCATCATTTCTGATTTTTAAAATGTTTTACAGGGAAGACACAATATGTAAATCTATTAGCTAACCACGTTAGCAAAAGACACCACTTTTCTTACTCCACCATTTTTTTACTGCATCAGTAGCTATCACAAATTCGACCAAATAAAGATATAAATAGCCACTAACCAAGAAACAACTTCATCAGATGACAGTCTGATAACATATTTATTGTATAGCATATGTTTTGTTAGAAAAATGTGCATATTTCAGGTATAAATCATAGTTTACATTGCAGCTACAATCAGAAATTGCACCGAAAGCAGCCATAAAACTTACAGACACCAACGTCAAATACCTAATTACTCATCATAAAACATTTCTGAAAAATACATAGTGTACAGCAAATGAAAGACAGGCATCTTGTGATTCCAGCCAATATTTCCGATTTATTAAGTGTTTTACAGCGAAAACAAAATGTAGCGTTATATTAGCTTAGCACAATAGCCAGAAACACTTGGGCGCCGACGACTAGTTCACATCTACGACAGATATATGAAATAGCATCATAAAATGTTTCTTACTTTTGCTGATCTTCCATCAGAATGTTGGACAAGGTGTCCTTTGTCCAGAACAGTCGTTGTTTGGATTTAGAACGGCAACTTTCCCTCTTCATTTAGCACGCGCACTAGCCAAGTGGCACGGATCTCTCCATCGTCAACAAAGTCAGAGAACGGAACACGGCAAAACTCCCGAAAAAATTTCAATAATCTGATTAAACTATATTGAAAAAACATACTTTACGATGATATGGTCACATGTATCAAATAAAATCAGAGCCGGAGATAGTAGTCGTTCATAACGGCAGCTAAACAGAAGGCAATCCCACTGTCCACCTCGCGCTCCCAAGAGTACCGGAAATGAGGGACACGTCATACAAAGAGCTTGTATTCCAATTCAGACCAAGATAAACACTACATTTCTTCTCTCACAGCCTCTTGACATCCAGGGGAAGGTCTATGAAGTGCACGTAGACTCTTACGTATCATGCCCATGTATAGGCAGGAAGAAGAACAGAGCCTCGATTTCAGACTTTCCACTTCCTGGTCAGGAAGTTTGTGCCAAATGAGTTCTGTTTGACTCACAGATATAATTCAAACGGTTTTAGAAACTAGAGAGTGTTTTCTATCCAATAGTAATAATAATATGCATATTGTACGAGCAAGAATTGAGTACGAGGCCGTTTGAAATGGGCACCTTTAATCAGAGCTACTCAATACTGCCCCTGCAGCCATAAAAAGTTAACAGGACAATGACCGAACACACCTCCAGGCTGTGTAAGGGTTTTTTTTACCAAGAAGGAGAGTGATAGAGTGCTGCATCAGATGACCTGGCCTCCACAATCCTCCGACCTCAACCAAATTGAGATGGTTTGGGATGAGTTGGACCGCAGAGTGAAGGAAAAGCAGCCAACAAGTGCTCAGCATATGTTGAAACTCCTTCCAGACTGTGGAATCATTCCAGGTGAAGCTGGTTGAGAGAATGCCAAGAGTGTGCAAAGCTGTCATCAAGGCAGGGTGGCTATTTGAAGAATCTCAAATATAAAATATATTTTGATTTGTTTAACACTTTTTTTGGTTACTACATGATTCCATGTGTGTTTGATGTCTTCACTATTATTCTACAATGTAGAAAATAGTAAAAACAAAGAAAAACCCTTGAATGAGTAGGTGTTCTAAAACTGTTGACTGGTACTGTAGTAGGTGTGTCAAAACCTTTGACTGGTACTCATTCCGAGGTGTTTCTTGCACCTCTCCTCTCCAAATGTAGACTTTCAAATACTTTCCTGTTTGCCTGCCTGTTGATCCTATTCAACGTCACTGAGGATGGAATGCCCGGCCCTAGCTGTAACTCTATAGCACTGCAATTATCAGTACACAATCCTCCATATACAATTTTTCTGTGGTGTATAATGGACAGAAATGGAATTGTGTGCGTGATGTGGCTGAATGGTAGCATGACGGGTATTAAGAGGACCCTTGGAGAGCGCCTGTCTGTCTAGCTAATCCTAGTCCTTTAAGGTAATGGTTAGAGGAGTGTTTAAATCAACTTGTTGGTGCATGGCCTTCGCTCAGAGAGAGAAATTCAACCCCACAACCAGTCACTCACATCTGTAATGGTGATAATAATGGGATTATACCGTTTATAAAACTCTTCCAAATGCTCCGTACCTTCTTGCTATGGAATGAGCTGGTCCATGGCCTATAGAATAAATAATATCCCTCTCACTCATGTCTGTAGCCCCCCCCCCCCCCCCCCCCATGACAACATATCCCCCCTCCCCTTAACACACAAACATCTGGGTGTTATTTTACAACCATCTGATGTCTGACAGCCCTTCCTAATGTCAGAACAGAGCAGTAACAATGTTACCTAGCAGAACACACGTCACACCTATAGCTCCTACCTACGCCAGCTTTATCCCTCCCCTAAGCATATCAAAGGCCCTGAATAAGATGTGTATTGAATGGATTGAAGTCTTATGTTTTATTAAACCCCTCCGGGCTAATGTCTGAAAGCGAGAGAGGAGCGGACAGGAGAACACAGATGGATTGAATTTGTCTTCTCTATTGTGAAGGTGTCAGGCTACCTTCCGTGTTACCTTACACAACATGATGGAGGTATTCGCTTCATGACCCCTTCCTACTGTGTGTGTGTGTGTGTGTGTTAATGTCAAGTTTCAGTTCGCCCAGTTCCCACCTTAACACTGCATAGTTAAAGCATTCCACTCGCCTCCCTAACGTCTTCAATTTAGTGTAAAGTAGTGCGCGTGGGTGGGTAGAACCTGCCCCATTTTGGGATTAGACCTACAATGGGATCCTCTGTTGGTTTCAGATCCACGTGGTAAGTCGGGCTGGGAATAGCCAGGGACCTCACGATACTAAATTATCCCGATACTTAGGTCCCCATACGATTTTGTATTGTGATTCTCACGATCCTATATTCTGCGATTTTTTTATTTTTTTTATTGCTTTTTTGATGTTCCAAATCTACTGCTCACTACATGTCTGCTGCAGAGAGATGAGAGGACATGAGACAATGTGTTTTGAGCAGTCATCGAAATAAGTGCTGAAAGCATGTTGCCTCGCTATTTAAAAAGAGGATGAAAAATACCGGAGTTTTGGCACAGGTACAGTCAAATAGTGCAAGATAACGTTATCTAGCAAAAACAATATTTTTTTATACTTGTAGGTGAAGTATAGATATAATATTGTCAAATGATACTGCGATATGTAACTGTATAGATGTTTTCCCCCATTATCACTAGTGGTAAATGATATACCTGCTGCTATTCTCTCCTCTCCCTGGAACACTACTGATCCAGTCTCAAACCTTTTATCCAATTCCCCTCAAGATCAACTAGTTTCAAGGGTTTGGACTTGTCTGTCTGGCATGCGAAATACAGAAGAAAGCTTTGGTATATCTGCCTCTCTTGTTAGAGGGAGGATAGGCACTAGAGAGATGGGGAGGGAGAGTCATGGAGGAAGGGAGAGCGTTTATCAGGGTTAGTTGGCAGGACCAGGCTAGCGAACGGCAGAATGCCAGCCAGAGGACTGCCCTCAACCCTCAGTGCAACCGTGCAGGCCCGCTGACCAACTGTACTCACTCGCAGAGTGATTCACTGATAACAGGCAGACATCTAGCCTACTCCACTGATACAGCCTCTCACTGTCATAGATTGTCATCCAGTAGTGTTCCCAGCAGCCAAACGTCTACTGAGATCCATTGAATGGACCCTAGTCTATTGTCACGGTTGTCACTGCTGTCACTGTTACCCTTGGAAGCCTGTTCATTTTCAAAGGCAAACTTTTCTGTCATGGTGAGATGAGACCGCGTGTATCTGTATTTAATGCACTTGTTGATCTATTGATTTCGTGTGCATTTATGATCCCTGTCAGCTGGGTTTGTCTCTGGACTGAGGTAGTGAGGTCACAGATTCCAGGATGACCCTACTACTGATGGGGATTTTACCTTTGACCCTAGAAGTCAACTAGACCAGCGCCTGGCCTACTGGACAGTGGCAGGAGAGTCTTATCAGCTGCTGTAACGCACGCACGCACGCAGGCAGGCACACTACTTGTCTATTGTCGTTGTGTTTAACTATTAGAATCCAAATGAGTGAATGTCCAAGTCTGTTTTTTCAGAGCAGTTCCCATCACCCAGTTTTTGATGGGAACATTCATCCTGTCCTGTTGTCTGTGTGTGTTATCTCTCTGTTGTCGAGCTGTCTCTGTCGGGGCTCATGTTTTCCCATGCCAACACAACCGTGTTAACGATTCACCGCGTGGCCCCGAGATTCCACAGACAGGAAAGGAGGGCCCTCGTCTCTTAACTGTTATAATTATCTTAACGAACTAGGCCTATACCCCGGCAGTCGTAACGGGGATTCCTCTGCAATCACAATCCTCTCTTCTTGCAGTAAAATAGTGGGACTTTGAATCTGACCCTCTGATAATGTAGACCAAATGTAAATGCATTGGCAATGGAGCTAGGGGAAGGGGTTGTTTTGTCAATGCCCCAGTAGTCCCAGCTAACTGACTCCTGTAGCCCCAGCCATTAGCCTACACTGTTAGACCGTGTTATTATTCACACGCATTGTAATAGCCTGCAGGACAATGCGAGTGAATGGAGCCTAATTAGCCTCTTTAATGAAATGTCACATTTTCCCTTCTGGGTCCTGAATAGATGTGGTCTTGCTAGGCCCCAGTTAAGTTGGTCTCCATAAGGGTCTAGGATCTAAGCCTTTTCCCCTCAGGCTGTTCCCCCACTCTGGGCTCAGGGTATGAGGCAGGGCATGAGTCATGGGCTGGTTTACGGGCAGGCAGGTAGCCTAGCGGTTAAGAGCGTTAGGCCAGTAACCGAAAGATTGACGGTTCGAATCCCCGAACCGACGAGGAGAAGTCGCTCTGGATAAGTGCGCCTGCTAAATGGCTAAGATGTAACGTCTAGAGCGAGGCTGTTTCCACCTGGCTGTGCCCCTCTCTGGGTATGGAGCTGGGCCCTGCAGGGGTCCTGAGCTCAGTCCTGGGTCCCACTCCCAAGTGGGGGGGTGTGAGGAATGAGATCCGTCCACTCGGGTGATGACAGTTTCCATACTGGGATGCCTCACATACTCACTGACCCCCTTATCCTCATCGATCACCACACACACACAGGCTTGCGCAGGATGGCTTTTGCGCACGCGCACATAAACACACATACATTTGCATGCCTGCAGTACACACAAACCCGGACAACTGCACAAACCCGGACACGCGTACTCTCACACTGCTTGTGTGTCACACTATCCCAGCCCTCGTATCACCACAATATTTCCAGCCTATTCATTTTCACCCAAGGAAATAGTATGGTATTAATAAGCTAGTAAGCGTTTGCTGTCATAGATACAGTAGTAGTGTGTAATGATATTAGGTTAACAAGTCTGCAATGGAGTGCCCTGTGCTGAGCTGAGACTGAGCTGCAGTTGGATTCTAGCTCTCATGTGGAGCCAGAAGTTCTGACTGGTCTGTTTAGCAAACGCATCTGGGAGTCCGTCCTCTCGCAATGTACATCAAATTCAGTTATGTAGCACTGGAGACGAGACTACTGCGGTATCTCTCTCTATCCCGCAAGCTTTCCTCCTGTAGTAGTCCCACAGCCCTGTTGACTGAGTGTTTGCTCAGTAAGGTGTGTCGTAGTTGTTGGGAGTGCCTGGCTGTATCTTTAGCTTTTTAACTGAGAAACAGACTTAACACAGGATGAACTTCCTTTACCTACTTCGTCACCTCCTCTAACTGGCCTGTTGCCACACAGCCTGTGTGTGTGTGTGTGTGAGGGTTAGGACCTTATGTACCTGCTGTGATCTGATGTGAGTAAAGACAGCATGGATGTCCTTGTTTAGCGAGTGCTATCCGTGTGTACTGTAGTCAGACATAGTTTCCATTGGGTTGCAGGTTTAATTGGGTGTTGTGGTTATGTCTCCGGGGGGAACAGAGGCTGGTATGAACATATCTCATGGTACTGAAGCAGGAAAGCACGGCTGGGACTGCTAGTGTAAATGCTCTAGTATTGTAGCGATGACAGTACCGCGTGGGCATGCATTACACTGGCATAGGCCTACATTTATATAGCTGGGAAGTGGGAGCTATGGGCTAGATTCCACTCTCTCTGCATTGCTCTCTCTCTGTCTCTCTCTCTCTCGCTCTCTTTAATTTCTTCCTCTCTCTCTCTCTCACTTATTCCAAAAGCCTTTGCAGGATTGTTGGTGCCCACTGGGTTATATCTATAGCAACCAGAAGCCCCTCTTAGGGTCATTTTGGGGTGGAGTGGGGCTCCTGCCCGGGGTCTATTGTGGCTGTGGTCAGAGACTGAAGGCCCAGTGAAACAGCCTCGTGCTGGGTGTATCACAGTGTAGTGTCCTCCTGCTGATCTGTGTGACTGGAGGACAGTAGGGGGGCTGGCTCTGTCTCACTAGCACTGTGTCACAGTCACTAGATGGGGCAGAGATAGTCAGCTGCTCTGGAGTCTGGACTCTTGGAGGACAATGTTGACTGGAAAATGATTAGAAATATATTGAAAAGCAATGGGCATATCAGCCGGCATCACAAGAGCCCGGAAGCAGCACTGGGTCCTTCTCCCTGTCACACAGACACACAGTAGGGCCCTCTCCTGCCATAGGGCCAGACAGAAGAGCCAGCTGGACATACGGTACATGCATAGGGAATAGAGGTAGGCTAGGGTGAGCAGGGGTACATTGCCAACTGAGGATGAACAGAACAGAGGCTGGTTATTAGATCATTACAGAGGAGATTACGGGGGGTGGGGGCATTAGTCAAATGGCCCTATTCAACAGCTGGGAGAGAGAACCAGTGAGCTGTGACCACGCTCTCACACGGGCCAGCCATGCACCACCAGGCCCCCTGCCCCTTAAACACCAACTCCCACCCCCAACGACCCTTACCCCGCTGTCTGTTGAAGTCCTTTGCTAGTCTGTCTTGGTCTGCCAGATATGACTGCCGAACAGTTTGTGTCGTCCTCCAAGTCTATCTCTTTCGGAGATAGCATTGCCCAATACTGTCCTAGAGATGTCCTAATAAGACTGGTCTGGAGTATCAGTATCCACTGTCATTAAATCATCCTCGAGCTAGCTAGCACTCTCCTTCTCCTTTTCCTTTATTTCTCCTTCCTTCTCTTTCTCTTGTCATTCCCACTCACGCTTTCTTGGCTTGCTCACTGTCCTTTGCCTTCCTCTCTCCTCTTTTCTCCTACTCTCTTTCGCTCTCTTTCCCCCTTTCTCTCCCTCCCTCCCTCCCTCCCTCCCTCCCTCCCTCCCTCCCTCCCTCCCTCCCTCCCTCCCTCCCTCCCTCCCTCCCTCCCTCCCTCCCTCCCTCTTCGTTGGACCAGAGTCAAGTTACAGGCATTGTCCGTCCTAGTTACTGATAAACAGGAGGCTTAGTTACGCGCCCGCGGATGATTGGCTCTTTTCAACAAAGCCAAGAAAGGGTTGCCCGGGCGACGCAGAGACTTGTGTAAATTTGTAAAAGTAGCGCCGGGGCATGCAGGCGTATTATGAGGAAGGAGTGGAGGCATTTTCTTACAGCTGTTACCGGCACACCGCTAGAGATGGCCTCTGTCGTCCATGTACCCCCTGCGCTGTCGCTAAGCAAGCTGTAACCCCCACAGACATTCCCTGTGTACAACTTAACAACGTGCAATGTGAAGGCATAATAATAGAAGTAATGGTGTCGATCTTAGTCAAACCCCTCCATGATGGTCGGTCTGGATTAGTGACCGGACATCACTCAGGAGTTGAATGTGGTATATCCTATTACTCTGTAATGTCAGGCTACTCTAGCCAGCTGAGGAAAGACAGAGATGTCCACTTAAGGTTTGCTGCTCTCCAAAAGTGATTTATTAAGCCCTTGTTAGTAACAACGTTACGACCAAATGGAGCACACAGCTATCTGAAAGCCGTGGGACGTATAGAGGCTAGAGACATACCTCTCATTCCTCTCTTCATGTCTCCCGTCGCATTTCTGAGGAAACCGAATAAAACGTGAACAAATGACTGCTGTTCAAAAAAGGGGGGCGTAATTGTAGTTTTCATACCTAATTAGTTATGGTGAAACACCCCCACTATTTCCCCCCTACTCTATGCTATAGACGTCTTTAGCTGCCTGCCGCTGCGAGGCCAGCCCCTAGACACTGTCATCTCTTCGAAATGGTTTTCGATTGTAAATCATTGATCATTTTCCGGATGTTTAAAACTGTCAAGGGGGATTTCAAACCCAATAATTATCAGACTACAGTAGATTTACGGACAAAACTTCACATGGGGATTTTTATCCATATATGCCTGTCCAATATAAATCCAATGCCGTAACTGATATATTTTACTTCTCTGCCCAAATGTAACATGTTCTTGTACAAACTACAACAAATATTAAAAGACAAACGAAAGCAAATACAGAAGCATGCACCCTTTACATCCACTTCCAAGCTACCAGTCTGTGATCAGCCTGAGAGTCGACTTGTGTCATTGAGCCATTGATCCCGAGCCAGATGAGTTAATGGGCCGTAGTCTCAGGCCCACCTGCTGCTCCTCCTGGTTGAGTTATTGATATTTTAAGTGAGTTTTGGCTTAATTAAAATAGCTCTGCCCGCTCTCTCTCTCTGCTGCCCAGGACCAGGGCTGTAAACCTTGAATTCCTCAGTAGCAGGAAGGCAGCCAACATCTCCTCCTCCACCGTGCCTTGTTCTGTTCTGGTTCCCCTCGGTTTTACTACCCCTCTGGTCCAAAGAAACAAAGCTGTACCGGCCCAGCCCACCACACTGAGGTTTAAGAGGAGAGAGATTAGGCAGGGAGAGAGGCAGATCAGGGGAAATCTACAGAGGAGGCAGGAAAGACGAGGCCAGGTGCTCTCTCTTACCCAATCCTTCCACTCTGGTCTCTGAGCTGGATGAAAAGGCTCTCTCTAGCTCCACTCCACAACACTTCTGAGGCGCAAATCCACAAAGGTCAAATAGTGGATACTGATATTTGTCCTGTTTCACTGCATGTATAAGTGGGTCACCCGTACACGTGTGAAATGGACATGTGTAAAGGCCCGGGCCCCAGACAAACACGTCTGTAGTCCCATTAATGAGACGGATGGAGGAATGTGTGTAAGCCAAACTACATACATGTGTGGGGAGAGATGGGGTGTGTGTGCGTGCGTGCGAGAAAGGGCGATAGAGAAATGCAGGGCTCCTCGTGGTTGAAGAGGTAGGCTCTAGACTTGAAACACCAGGCAACGAATACTAAAGGCTTCTGAAACATGCCCTTGCAGATGTTTTTCACCGAAGAATAGAGTGGTTAACTGAATATTACGAGGGCTGCTGTTTTATTGCAGTGGAATGGTATGTAAATTGTGGTCTTTTTCAGAGTGAAATGAAGCTTTCTGCTTGACTGAAGGTGAATAATCCCTGGCTCACCGGGAGATTCTTTTGAAATGAGAGAGAATGTGCTTGTGGAAGTAAAGGAATAGAGAGGAACCCCCTCTTCCTCCCTTCCTCCCCTCCTCCCCCGTCCTCTCCTCAGGGGAGCTGTTAAGCAGCAGTGCATTGTGGGTGGTAATGAGGGATGACAGGGAGAGCAGGAATGGAGGGATGCGATACCTTTACCTCCTACGTACGGTCAGTGGAGAGGCCTTCAGCCTTCTCCAGTCCTCCCCAGTCTCCTCTCCTCCTTTCCTCTGGGAGGGATACGAGACTGTCTAGGGACAAGAGGAATTCCACTGACTTGTGTTTATCTTTTCATGTGTTTAATGTGTCTATGGATGTGTCTATTATGTATTGTGCTCAACAGGGCTCAGGTGGTAAATAGACCTTGGTCTCAGCATTGACTCCCTTTACATCCCTCCCTCCCTACACAGTGGGGGGGTTAAGGGGAAATAGTAAATGACCGTATGTCTTCAGTAACGCGCCTGGAGTGACGACCCCCGCTCTACTTCACATCATCACGTCACACATCTGTTCTCTCCTCAGCGATAGAGGCGTTTCATTCTGCTGTCAATGAGTTGTGGTTCTGGCCCCGCCACACTCCACTCAGAGAGAGATATGAAATACCTTCAGTGCTCATTAAAAGACGCAAGCGCACGCACAGACACACACACACTGTTATTAAAGTTCGAGGAGCCGTGTTGCGGCTTGTTGACTGTGTCTACCTGTGTGGTGTTACTGTCGACGACCGCTTTATCTACGAAGGAAATTAATTGTTGACAAAATGGAGGGAGGAGGGCGTTGTGACAAGAGAGAAGACGCACAGAGTTATGACCGCCTGTGGCTGTGGAACCAATGAACTCACCCTGCCACGCCCCCTCACGATAACGAAAGATACTTCCGAGAAGGGGTGGAAATAGCTCTTATGACATATTTAGAAGTACTTCCAAATAGTTTGTGTTATTGTGCTGCTGGAACATGTCATACGTGTCATAGGACGGTAGCTACCTCTTTGTGCCAGACGTGTTGACCTCGATGGACCTCTACCTTGTAATCTCCGTGTTGTACATAGTAACCGTGCAGATTCTAACTGAGCACCGTGCAGAGCAGACCTCAGTTTACCTGTCTGGCAACAAAAGGGGCGAACACTGCCACTCTCTACCATAACACCATACGTGTCGAGGAACAAGAGAACGCCTTCAGACTCTTTCCAGAGAGTGTGGTTACATGCCCAAAGTAATACCAGCACTGTGAATAGTCAGATGAATATAATAGTTGTGATTTACACATTTACCTGCTTTGCAAGAAGAACCGACCGTTTCCATGGACACATCTGAAATCAGCCTACCTGATGGGCCTTTGATAAATACAGAAAATCACCAATCGAAATAAACGTCCTCCCACGGCGACCGTGCTATTTGTGTGACGACTATTTGACGCTGAGTTCTGACATGTTACATTTTGGTTGTAAAACTATTTCCAAGATGAATACTTTGTTTTTCCGAAATCACTTCCTTCATTCATTCACATGCAAATAACCTTCTGCCTCTCTGAGCAAGGCGTTTCCATGTCCTAATCATTTGAAAGATTGCCCAGATATGCTTACTTCGATTATGACCTAACGCCGATTTAAGATGAGCAGCGTAAGGTGTCGACATGACTAATGCCATAATCAGTTTAATATTGAGTTACTAGTGTGCATGTAAACGTACACACACGCACGCACGCACGCCAAGACAGACCTGCACATATAAAAGAGCATTCCTTAATCTCTCTTCCAGATGAACGCATTTATGTGTTCAATATCTCTGTGTGCCTGTGGAGGTTATTAATACGAGAGTATGTCTGAGAAGGACATCTAGTGTGTTACACTGAGTTAGACTGAGACGTCAGTCTATGGGTGCTGCAGCCATACCAGTCTAAAGGGAGGGGGAGAGAGGGACAGCGAGACCGGGAGATGGAGAGGTTGCCTGCTGCTGCAGAACGCAGATGTGCTTCAGGTGGGAGGTCTATAGCTATAGCAAATTGGCTCCCTATTTAAAAAGGTGGAGAACAAGCTGTGGAGGAAAAATACCGACGTTTTTGTATAGTTACAGCCAACTAGCGTAAAAATAATATTGCAATATTGTCAAAACGATATGATATATGGTCTAAAATAATATCCCAATATATAACTGTATCTATCCCTCCCCAATCACTACGTTGTATGTTCCTTAATGTTCTTTCTCATGTGCTTTCTTTTTGTGTGCTTCTGTGTCTCTTCGGTAGTGTGAAAATCTAAGCTAAAAATGTTCTAGAAGATACTTTACCCTGGCCTAGCGGTAGGAGTAGTTTGGACAGGCCTGATTGACTATGCGTCATTGTTGACGTGTTTTGTGTGTTGCTTTGATTTGGTAGGGTGGTTTCGTCATTGTGTTGTGTTTGCTGAGTGAGTTTATCGCCCAGACAGACAGAGCTATCTCTTCATCTCATATCCTCTTCGCTCTCACAGCGCAGTAGCACGCCACAGAAAGCCTTTTCCACATCGTAGATGGCACATGTATTGTTTATTTTACTTTCTAAACACCGTTATTGAAGATCTCCTTCTCTCTCTTCTCTCGCTCTTCATTTCTCTCTCTCTCTTTCCCATATTCCCTCCCCACTCCTCCTCTCTATCACTTGTTATCTCTTTCTCTCGCTCTCGCTCTCTCTCTCTAGCTATAGTGTGATGCAGGGTTTGTGTAGTCTGTACTCATATCCAGCTAAAAGGAGAAAGCGAAGCTAGCTGAGCAGGGAAATATATTTAGTCACTGATTGACTACAGCAGATAATCGACTACAGCAGATAAAGTCATGGATAATGGCGTCTTATCTCGTCAGGAACATGTAATCACAGAACCTAGGTCAAACCATGGTGTATCCTCCATCTCGCTTTCTTTACATATTGTATCTCTCTCTTCGTAATCTCCTCTCTCCCCCTCTCTCGCTCTCTCCTCTCTCTCTGTCTGGCCATGCTCCAAGGCCCTGGCTACAGAGGAGTATTTAGGTCAGCCCTTGGTGGCTGTGGAGTTGCTGCGGTCACTATTCTTACAGAGTAAGTGTGCGTCTCTGTACGGGACAGACACTCAGGGGAAAAAATGTGCATGAACACGAGTCGTCTCTCATTGAATGACAACAGACTTTATTGAAGAATCCCTACTGTTGACCAATCACTGACGAAGGGGCGTAGACTTCGGCTACCGACTTCGGCTTGCCCGAACACACGAAAAAAACTTACTGAAGTCCAAAACGAACAAAAATGTCCCCAAATATTGCTGACAGTTTCCTCTGGGAAGCCTGCGGATGCCTTAACCCCTCCCTTGATCTGTTCCTGACATACCCCTTCTGGTTCCTCCCCCATCTCTTCCCTCCTTTCCCTCTTTCTAATCAACCTCTCCTCCCCTTATCTCTAATACCCCTCCCCCCTTTCCTCCACCGTAGAACAGTCTGGGGAGGAGTAGAAAGAAGTTGCCCCTAGAAACTGATCTGAGGTCAGTCTTGCACTTTCCCTAACGAATCGCTACAGTTAATATTGGGGGAGGGTACAACTGGCCCTAGATCAGTGCCTATGGGCCACGTCTACCTTTCCACCTGGTGATGAGTAGTAGACACCTGGATATGATGACCTCTGACCTTACAATGAGAGGAAATGGAGAGCCGGCACTCGATTAGAGGAGAGGGAACAGAGCGGTAGGGAGGGGTGGAGAGATGCTGAGTTGCAGAGTTAACCGCTAAGTAGATATAAGCGGTGCAAATCAATTAAGACAGTATATGTCACTGTGATTGCTACGGATTTGGGACGTTAATGAACCCTGATGAAGCAACAGGACCCTGTAACCACCAGTGACCACGTCGCCAGGATAAGTGCTAGGAAATATAACAGAGAAAGCGAGCCGGCTGCTGGACGAGACCCTTCAGTGACCCATCGTGGGGCTGTATTCCTGTAATGTAGATATAACCCCCAGCCATCGGGCTCTATTCTCGGTCTCTGTCCTCACAGCAGATGAACGTCTCATGACACCCGGCGAATTATTGCCAGCTAATTTAATAGACAACGAACATGACACTCTAGCCACTCTTTCCCCCTCTCGCTCTTTCTCTCCCTTGGGTTCTTAATCGAATATACCTTGTAATGCAATTCCAGCTTTCAGCCACCAAGGCCTATAGTGTCAACAGGGGCAACTAGCAGCAAAGCACTCTGTTCTATCTATGTTTAGAATCTCAGGTCCAGTGTAACAGCTCGTTGAGCAGCCCCTAGCTGCGAGATAGAGGACAATGGCCTAGACTAGCCTATTGTGGATAAGATGGAGTAACAACAGCTGAATAGCAAATCAAACTGTTAGCCCTCCATTTGGACTCATTTTAGTAGTCCTCTTGCTGTAACAGTGGCTCTTTTCTGCTCTCTGAGTCTGGCCTTAAATGGGGTCAACCATAGGTTGAAATGCAAGCAGCACGCAGCCTGAGATAGGGGTATGGCTTGGTAACAGGAGAAGGGTCTACAACGTTATTCATACAGTGCCTTCAGAAAGCATTCACACCCCTTGACCTTTTCCACATTTTGTTAGGTTACAGCCTGATTTTAGCATGGATTAAATTGAGATTTTGTGTCACTGATCTACACACAGTACCGAATAATGTCACAGGTGAATTTTATTTTCAGAATGTTTTACAAATGAATAATAAAGTAAAAGCTGAAATGTCTTGAGTCAATAAGTATTCAACCCCTTTGTTATGGCGAGCCTAAGTAAGTTCATGAGGAAAGTCATATAGTAAGTTGTATGGATGCACTCTGTGTGCAGTAATAGTGGTTAATATGGTTTTTCATTGACTACTCCATCTCTGTACCCCACACATACATCTGTAAGGTCCCTCAGTTGAGTAGTGAATTTCAAGCACAGATTCTACCACAAAATCCAGGGAGGTTTTCCAATGGCTCGCAAAGAAGGGCACCTATTGGTAGATGGTTATCAATAGTGTTATCAATTTCACTTTGGATGGTGTGTCAATACACCCAGTCACTACAAAGATACAGACATCCTTCCGAAACAAGTTGCTGGAGAGGAAGGAAACCGCTCAGGGATTTCACCATGAGGCCAAAGGGGACTTTAAAGCAGTTACAGAATTGACTGGCTGTGGTAGGAGAAAACTTAGGATGGATGAACAACATTGTAGTTACTCCACAATACTTAACCTGCATGACAGAGTGAAATAAGGAAGCATGTACAGAAGAAAAGTATTCCAAAACATGTAACCTATTTGCAATAAGGCACTAAAGTAATACTGTAAAAAGTGTAGCAAATAAATAATGTTTTTGTACTGAATACAAAGTGTTATGTTTGGGGCAAACACAACACATCACTGAGTACCACTCTTCATATTTTCAAGCATGGTGGTGACTGCGTCAAGTTATGAGTATGTTTGTCATCAGCAAAGCGTAGGTGTAACGGCAGTCTAAGTCGTCCTCCTCCTCAGACGAGGAGAGGCGAGAAGGATCGGAGGACCAATGTACAGCGTGGTAAGTTTCCACGATTTAATAACAAGAAAACTAGACAAAATACAAAACAACAAACGTACTAACCGTCACAGTCCCGTGTGGCACAAACACTGACACAGGAAACAACCACCCACAAAATCCCAACACTAAACAAGCCACCTATATATGATTCTCAATCAGGGACAACGATTGACAGCTGCCTCTGATTGAGAACCATATTAGGCTGAACACAGAAACAGACAAACTAGACACACAACATAGAATGCCCACCCAGCTCACGTCCTGACCAACACTAAAACAAGCAAAACACATAAGCACTATGGTCAGGACGTGACAGTACCCCCCTCCTGAGGTGCGGACTCCGAACGCACCCCTAAAACTCAAGGGGAGGGTCTGGGTGGGCATCTGTCCGCGGTGGCGGCTCCGGCGCAGGACGAGGACACCACTCCACCATTGTCTTTGTCCCCCTCCTTAGCGTCCTTTGAGTGGCGACCCTCGCCCCCGACCCTGGTCTAGGAACCTTCACAAAGGTCCCCCCTAGATTTAGGAGACAGCTCAGGACAGAGAGGTAGCTCAGGACAGAGAGGTAGCTCAGGACAGAGAGGTAGCTCAGGACAGAGAGGTAGCTCAGGACAGAGAGGTAGCTCAGGACAGAGAGGTAGCTCAGGACAGAGAGGTAGCTCAGGACAGAGAGGTAGCTCAGGACAGAGGGGCAGCTCCGGACTGAAGGGCAGCTCCGGACTGAGAGGCAGCTCCGGACTGAGAGGCAGCTCCGGACTGAAGGGCAGCTCCGGACTAATGGCAGCTCCGGACTAATGGCAGCTCCGGACTGAGTGGCAGCTCCGGACTGAGTGGCAGCTCCGGACTGGAGGGCAGCTCATGACTGGAGGGCAGCTCATGACTGGAGGGCAGCTCATGACTGGAGGGCAGCTCATGACTGGCTGGCGGCTCTGGCGGCTCCTGACTGGCTGGCGGCTCTGGCGGCTCCTGACTGGCTGGCGGCTCTGGCAGCTCCTGACTGACTGACGGCTCTGGCGACTCCTGACTGACTGACGGCTCTAGCGGCTCCTGACTGACGGGCGGCTCTGTCGGCTCGGGACAGACGGGCGGCTCTGACGGCTCGGGACAGACGGGCGGCTCAGATGGCGCTGGGCAGACGGATGGCTCAGACGGCGCTGGGCAGACGGATGGCTCAGACGGCGCTGGGCAGACGGATGGCTCAGACGGCGCTGGGCAGACGGATGGCTCAGACGGCGCTGGGCAGGCAGGCGGCTCAGACGGCGCTGGGCAGGCAAGCAGCTCAGACTGCGCTGGGCAGACGACCGACTCTGACCTGCTGAGGCACACAGTAGGCCTGGTGCGTGGTGCCGGAACTGGTGGTACCGGACTGGAGACACGCACCTCAAGGCTAGTGCGGGGAGCAGGATTTCCGTGCTAGCCGGGCACCTTCATAACGCCGGTTCCTCTCTCCGGTTGCCTCTGCTCTCCTAGCTGCCTCCAGCTGTTCCCATGGGAGGCGATCCTTTCCAGCCAGGATCTCCTCCCATTTGTAGCAACCCTTGCCGTCCAAAACATCTTCCCATGTCCATTCCTCCTTTCTCTGCTCCTGCTGTCGCTGCCCGTAGCCACGCTGCTTGGTCCAAGTTAGGTGGGTGGTTCTGTAACGGCAGTCTAAGTCGTCCTCCAATGTACAGCGTGGTAAGTTTCCATGATTTAATAACAAGAAAACTAGGCAAAATACAAAACAACAAACGTACTAACCGTCACAGTCCCGTGTGGCACAAACACTGACACAGGAAACAACCACCCACAAAATCCCAACACTAAACAAGCCACCTATATATGATTTTCAATCAGGGACAACGATTGACAGCTGCCTCTGATTGAGAACCATATTAGGCTGAACACAGAAACAGACAAACTAGACACACAACATAGAATGCCCACCCAGCTCACGTCCTGACCAACACTAAAACAAGCAAAACACATAAGCACTATGGTCAGGACGTGACAGTAGGGAGGTTTTTAGGATAAAAAGAAATGTAATAGAGCTAAGTACAGGCAAAATCCTAGAGGAAAATCTGATTGTCTGCTTTCCAACAGACACTAGGACATAAATTCACCTTTCAGCAAGACAATAACCTAAAACACGAGGCCGAAGTTACACTGGAGTTGCTTACCAAGACGACATTGAATGTTCCTGAGTTGAATGTTCCAATCAGCTTGAATATCTTTGACAAGACTTGACAATGGCTGTCTAGCAATGATCAACCAACTTGACAGAGCATAAAGAATTTTAAAAAGAATAATGGGCAAATATTGTACAATCCATGTGTGAAAAGCTTTTAGAGACGTACCCCAAAACAGCTGTAATCACTGACAAAGGTGATTCTAACATCTATTGACTCTATTTGAATACTCAAATCAAAATATATTAGTGTTTTATTTTCCATAACATTTTTAAAATATTTGCACTTTTCTACCACTCTGACATTAAAGATTATTGTGTGTAGATCGTTGACAAAAAAATGACAATTAAATCCATTTTATTCCCACTTTGTAACACAACTAAATCTGGAAAAAGTCAAAGGGTGTGAATACTTTCTGAAGGCACTGAAGTTATGTACATATCTATCTCAATTACCTCGTACCCCTGCACATCGACTCAGTACTGGTACCCTGTCTATATAGCCAAGTTATTACCTCGTACCCCTGCACATCGACTCAGTACTGGTACCCTGTCTATATAGCCAAGTTATTACCTCGTACCCCTGCACATCGACTCTGTACTGGTACCCTGTCTATATAGCCAAGTTATTACCTCGTACCCCTGCACATGGACTCAGTACTGGTACCCTGTCTATATAGCCAAGTTATTACCTCGTACCCCTGCACATGGACTCAGTACTGGTACCCTGTCTATATAGCCAAGTTATTACCTCGTACCCCTGCACATGGACTCAGTACTGGTACCCTGTCTATATAGCCAAGTTATTACCTCGTACCCCTGCACATGGACTCAGTACTGGTACCCTGTCTATATAGCCAAGTTATTACCTCGTACCCCTGCACATCGACTCTGTACTGGTACCCTGTCTATATAGCCAAGTTATTACCTCGTACCCCTGCACATCGACTCTGTACTGGTACCCTGTCTATATAGCCAAGTTATTACCTCGTACCCCTGCACATCGACTCAGTACTGGTACCCTGTCTATATAGCCAAGTTATTACCTCGTACCCCTGCACATCGACTCTGTACTGGTACCCTGTCTATATAGCCAAGTTATTACCTCGTACCCCTGCACATGGACTCAGTACTGGTACCCTGTCTATATAGCCAAGTTATTACCTCGTACCCCTGCACATCGACTCTGTACTGGTACCCTGTCTATATAGCCAAGTTATTACCTCGTACCCCTGCACATCGACTCAGTACTGGTACCCGGTCTATATAGCCAAGTTATTACCTCGTACCCCTGCACATCGACTCTGTACTGGTACCCTGTCTATATAGCCAAGTTATTACCTCGTACCCCTGCACATCGACTCAGTACTGGTACCCTGTCTATATAGCCAAGTTATTACCTCGTACCCCTGCACATGGACTCAGTACTGGTACCCTGTCTATATAGCCAAGTTATTACCTCGTACCCCTGCACATGGACTCAGTACTGGTACCCTGTCTATATAGCCAAGTTATTACCTCGTACCCCTGCACATGGACTCAGTACTGGTACCCTGTCTATATAGCCAAGTTATTACCTCGTACCCCTGCACATCGACTCAGTACTGGTACCCTGTCTATATATCCAAGTTATTACCTCGTACCCCTGCACATGGACTCAGTACTGGTACCCTGTCTATATAGCCAAGTTATTACCTCGTACCCCTGCACATCGACTCAGTACTGGTACCCTGTCTATATAGCCAAGTTATTACCTCGTACCCCTGCACATGGACTCAGTACTGGTACCCTGTCTATATAGCCAAGTTATTACCTCGTACCCCTGCACATGGACTCAGTACTGGTACCCTGTCTATATAGCCAAGTTATTACCTCGTACCCCTGCACATGGACTCAGTACTGGTACCCTGTCTATATAGCCAAGTTATTACCTCGTACCCCTGCACATCGACTCAGTACTGGTACCCTGTCTATATAGCCAAGTTATTACCTCGTACCCCTGCACATGGACTCAGTACTGGTACCCTGTCTATATAGCCAAGTTATTACCTCGTACCCCTGCACATCGACTCAGTACTGGTACCCTGTCTATATAGCCAAGTTATTACCTCGTACTCCTGCACATCGACTCAGTACTGGTACCCTGTCTATATAGCCAAGTTATTACCTCGTACCCCTGCACATGGACTCAGTACTGGTACCCTGTCTATATAGACAAGTTATTACCTCGTACCCCTGCACATGGACTCAGTACTGGTACCCTGTCTATATAGACAAGTTATTACCTCGCACCCCTGCACATCGACTCAGTACTGGTACCCTGTCTATATAGCCAAGTTATTACCTCGTACTCCTGCACATCGACTCAGTACTGGTACCCTGTCTATATAGCCAAGTTATTACCTCGTACCCCTGCACATGGACTCAGTACTGGTACCCTGTCTATATAGCCAAGTTATCGTTACTTATTGTCACGCGTTTTACTTTTCTATTATTTCTCTATTTTCTTTCTCTCTGCATTGTTGGGAAGGGCCCGTAAGTAAGCATTACACGGTTGGTCTACACCTGTTGTTTACAAAGCATGTGACAAATAACATTTGATTGGATTTGATTTGGAATAGGGTGTCATGGTTGTATTTCATGAACGATTCCCTATTCCTGTAGTAAGGATAAATAGATGTTTGTTCCTGTGTTGTAATCCCACCTGTTCCCGTGCTGTCGAAGGGATGTTATTCCCTGTTAGCCCCCCTCCTCTCATCCCACGGTGAAAGGAGTCTTTTGTGTCTCTACCTGCTTGCCGCTCTCCTCTCCTCACAACCACGTTTGCGTGACTGACTGGCTAAGTGAGAGCGCAATAATCCCTGTTAGCTCACACTTGACTTTGGGGTTTTAGTGTAGGAGAGGAAGAGGAGGAAGACGAGGGAAAGATGCAGGTGTCGAGTGGGATTTTGCTGGGACAGCTGTGTGTGTTTTTGTGTACGTGTGTCTGAGTTATGACACAAAGTGAATTTCGCCAGTCTCGTGGGATAGGAGGACACCTCTGTGACATCATCACCAGCGCTACCAAAACAGCCAGGGCCGCAGAGTTGTGGATAGACACAGAATATGGCAGGGTATGCTTTTGGACACTACCCCTGGCAGCCTCAGAAGAGGAGTAGTGGCCAGAAGCTCCCCTCCTCTCCTCTCCTCTCCTCTCCATTCATCTCCTCTACTCTATTACTGTCAGTGTGTCTGGAAGCACTCAGTGAAAGCCCCTCTGATCTCCCCAGACATGTTTATTCTCAGGTATGTCCATGGTTGCATTCCAAGTGGCACCCTATTCCCTATATAGTGCACTACCTTTGACTAGATCCCTATGGGCCCTGGTCAACAGGATTGCACTATAAAGGGTAAAGGGTGCCATTTGAGGCGCAGTCCGTGTGTCTGTCTCCAGGCCAGAGCAGATCAAAGCTGCAGCCAGACGTACGTAAACACTAATCCTGTTAGATAAAGGGTTCTGGGTGTAGAGTCCACCGGGCCTGCTGGACAGACAGGGATGAGACACAGATACAGACGGACAGAGACCGATGAAGGTAGGGCGCGATAGTGATGGGCGAAGAGAGGGAGGGAGAGCCAGTGAGAGAAGGAGAACGAGAAGGAAGGAGGACGGGACGAGCTAGGATATGTAGCGGACAATCTCTTCCTTCACCTGAATGGACTGCCAGTGGACGAATTACAGTTGACACTGACAACTCTCTGCTGACTTTGCACAATTCATTCCTGGTGAAGGGGAATATGAACGAGAGCAGCAGTGTGGATGGGAAACATATAGGCGGTGTCCCAAATGGCACCCTATTCCCTATGTTGTGCAATATATAGGGACAGGCGTGCCATTTGGGATGCAGCCCCATAGTCCAAAAACTGATAGATGAGCTGCAGATTTTTCCTAGTTGTCTAACTTCAGGTCTGGGGTCTGTAAACCTGCCAGGGTTTCTCAGTGAACCCAGTCACTCTACACATTCCTGTACAGTTAACCATTGATCCCGGATACACGGTTTCATTTAAAGGAACACAGGTCAGACTCACGGCCAAGGTTCCGACTATCTATGCCTGACGTGGCCTATATTGAAACACGAACGCGCTATCATCATGATAAAGTCACATCCTAGTTGTCTGTCGACAGAGAGGTTAGAGCTCTAGTGGTGACAGTTGGTAATGGCATTACAATGATATGTCTGTCGACAGAGAGGTTAGAGCTCTAGTGGTGACAGTTGATAATGGCATTACAATGATATGTCTGTCGACAGAGAGGTTAGAGCTCTAGTGGTGACAGTTGATAATGGCATTACAATGATATGTCTGTCGACAGAGAGGTTAGAGCTCTAGTGGTGACAGTTGATAATGGCATTACAATGATATGCCGTGGTGTCAGTATCTCCTGTCCTTCCCTGATTGATGCTTGTGGCAGTTGTGTGGGAGACGTGATTGATGTGTGTAGGGAGAGACAGATGCCCAGCTGTCTTTCTCAGGGAGGTCCCAGTCGTTCCCAATCATCTGCAGTGATTATCTCTTTCAGCTACAGTTTCATTGTTTCCCTGCTCTCCTTTCCTCTCCGTGCATAATATCCATCCGCTTGGCAACCACCAAGACCCTTTCCTCCACTTCCTCATTTAATCTATTCATTTCCCTAGCCTATCATCTCGTGTCATGCATATTGAATTCCTGAGTAATAGATGGGTAGATTCTAGTATGATTGTCGTTCTGTCAGTCTGTAGGACATACTGTAATGGTCATTACGGTAGAGATGGCGAGAGATGGGGTGAATTCCCCTGTTCTTCTTACTATCACACAGACAGCACGATGTCTGGCAGCACGTCTTGTGGGCTGCTGATATGTGATCCTACGTCCCAGTCTGTCTGTTTGCTCACACTGTGTGAGAGAAACTCTTCTCCTGAACCCAATGGTTAGTGTGCGTGTCTGCGTGAGAGAGGGAGAGATTACGCGCTCTTGGGCAGATTGTTGAGAAAGCCGACCTGTGAGGGAATGTGTGGGATTGAATCTACAGTCAAACAACCTGTTGGTTTGCTCTGTACCTGATAGGCCAGGGGCGGTTAGGTGTGTCACAGGGAAGGGGGGGGAGCTGATGTCTCTCGAGACACCTATTGGTCGAGGCACAGTCGGTTTGGAGTCATTGTTGTGATTCAAATATTTGAGTGTTCGGAGAGAGAAAGGGGTCGGTTGGTCGCTTTGTGGTGTTTTCTCAGCACCTGCTAAATAGGGCTCAGTTTTCCCTGGTTTTCATTGGTCGCTGTACCTTTTAAAATGTTATTGCGCAATAAAAGATGGTTGCCAGTAAAATAACATAAAAAACACTACAAGGACTTGCCGTCTAGTATGTCTGTTATAATTGTTGGCTTTCTTCAAGGATGAAACACTATTCCTCGTATTACCATCCTACTTAACTGTGGTAAATGTCAAAATGATTTAAATAATCACATTTCCACTGCAGACAAACCAATGCAGGGAAGGATTGGTCTTTGTGTGGAATGCAGGGGTTGTTCTTTTCCTTCTTTCCCCGTCATAGTGATTTAGGAGCGGAACGTACCACTCTCTTCCTGCTGTAGGGGGGGGTCTGAATCCCCCCTCTGTCTCACACGGGTGGGGTTGACAGGTTTGCGAGGAGAACCTGTCGACTGTCGTACAGACGAGACGTCTGGCGTTTGTTTTACCACCCTCTGCTTCTTCCGTTATCTGTTAAAACACTGCTGTTGTTGTTGGATAGAGTGGGTGGTCACCAGGGTTGCTATTTTCAATTCTATTGAATTGAAAATCACCTGTTGTTTCTATGAGGATTTTTCAATTCATTACGAATGTTTAAACATGCTTCCTAAATTGTGAGTTGAAAAATGATTTTACCCTCCATCATGATGGCCACACTCTGTCAGTCACAGACCAGACAGATAGTGACAGCAATGTCATCGATCTGCAGAATGGGTGGGTGGGGCAGTGAGGGATATAGACGAGGGTGTTGTTGTCACTCACTGTGACAGCTGGGGACCTTGGTGGAATGTCCCAGTGTCCAGCTCCATCCCGAGTGGCGCAGCGGTCTAAGGCACTGCATCTCAGTGCAAGAGGCGTCACTACAGACACTGGTTCGAATCCAGGCTGCATCACATCCGGCCGTGATTGGGAGTCCCATAGGGCGGCGCACAATTTTAAATAAGAATTTGTTCTTAACCGACTTGCCGAGTTAAATAAAAAATAAAATAGATGGCTTGGCCTATAAACTACAGAGACTGGCTGGGGTCATGCTTATTACTGTCTCACAGTCTGTTAACACTTCCTGCCTCCTAAACAAGATGCACTAAGGTGAGTTTTGAGTTTCTCCCACTTATGGTTAAGATCTGGGGAGTTGTTGCTGACTGTGTCTATGGAAAACAGATTGCGGTTGACTTCATTTTTATTCATTCAATAAACACAATTCAATCATCACATATATGATTCATTCACTGTTACAGCTCGGCAGTATACTGCCTGGACTCATGGCTGAGATGACTAATAAAACAATGAGTGACTCGCTGTGAGTTTTATTGTTTGGATAATATACTTGTTTATTTACTTTAGCACGACTCTCTCGGTCTCATATCGTCTTAATGGTTATTACTAGTTCATAAATGCTTGGCATATCGTAGTTGTAACACACACTGAGTATTAAAGACAACTGCAGCCCACTGTTGATCTTGATGCTTCCAACCAATGTAGTGGATCTTATTTCACCAACGTCTCGGACTCAGTAGACCTTCATCAGGGTATTTCACTCACTCAGATATACTTGTAAACGGCATCTTTGTAATGTCGCGTGTGGTGTTTTATATCACTATGGGATGGGTCCTGTCATCTCCCATGTGCCTCTGCAGTGCTATTTACCCTCGGAGAACTCCTGTTTCCATGGTGTCTGAATGTGACACGCCCTGGGATGACTGGCAGCGATCTGCCCAGGGACACCCTGTGTGTATGTGTGTTGCCCTCTCATTGACCCCGAATAGAACAGCTGGGGGGGGGGGGGGGGGGGGATATAAATAGCATTTCTCTTGGGATGCCACGGGACAGGAAAAATATGTCACTCCTGGAAAACTCTCCCTGTATTTAACCTTGTTCTCCCCTGTTAATGGGCTGTTGTCAACCCTCATTCCCTCAGCATTGTGTGTGGGGAACATTCAGTGGATCTATGTAGTTAAGTAACTTAGAGAGTCAGGACTGTGTGCTTGTACTTCATGGCCAATAAAGTAGGCCTTTTCCCGGTTAGTTTACTCAGTGAGTGAATAGCTTAGATTTGCCTTTTTGAGTACCCTGCGAATAGGTGATGAAACATTTGTCAAGCACATCATTCAGCCCACAGTCAGGATGGTTTGAGCTGCGCTCTCAACAGCAAAGGGTTTAGAGTGCCACTGTTGTCTTAAGCTGAGTGCCAACAGCTACTGTCGGGACCTACTGCATTGCTGCTTAATGTTAACACTGAACAGGTGACTGGAACCTCTTACACCTGCCTCCTGTATTGGGTGTGTGTGGTGTGTGTGTGTGTGTGTGTGTGTGTGTGTGTGTGTGTGTGTGTGTGTGTGGTGTGTGTGTGTGTGTGTGTGTGTGTGTGTGTGTGCGTTTGTCCGACCATCCCTGCTTGCATATGTGTTTGTGTTTCAGTTAGCTTCTGGACCACCATGTGTACTGACTGTGTTGCTCTGGACAGACAGGCAGAGGGGGCTGGTGGGGAGTAGACAACTTGGGTAGACTACTCTGTGACGGATGTCTAGTGTAAGAGATACTCTCTGTGTTAGTAGAGCACCGTCTCTGTACGGTGAACTAAAGGACCATGTGTGTGTGTGAGAGTTTGGGTGTGTGTGTATGACCACATGGGGGGGGGGGGGGTCTTTTGTGTGTTCTTCTCTAGAAGTATGTGGTGACTGTGGGTGTAACAGAGTGGAAAACATGGGTCGTCTTGCTCTTCTTTGTCTGATAATGATGACACACTGGGCAACACTTCAGTGAAGAGGGAGAGGAGGAGGAGGTGGAGGCTGTGAGGAGACGACGGTATCAGCACCCAGTCTGATAAACAGTGTGAGGCAGTCTGATGAACAGAGGCACTGACGGGGGAGGGAGAGGAGATGGGAAGGAGGGGGGGGGGGGGGGGGGGGGGGGGGTGTAGGGGTCCTGAGAAATGACCTAATTTGGGGGAGAGTGACTGACAAGGCACCTGCCGCTCAGCTGTCTCACGCATGCATACACATTGACTCAACAAGACTCCTGCAACCCGATCGGCCACTCAGAGACGTTTCAACAGTATTTCAACTGCTGCAGCCACCTGTTGGCAACTCTCCTCCTACATCCCCGAAACCACAGTATTAGAGCCCTGTAGACTCTCTCTGTACGCTTGGTGTTGAACAAATAGCCCTGTAGACTTTGTATGGATCAGTGAAGAGTTAGCAGTGTCGGCTCTCTTCCTATAACCCAGCGTTATAACGAATGGGCCTAGGCCTATTGGCTCTACATGGAGTATACCAAACGTTAGGAGCAACTTCCTAATATTGAGTTGCAGAACAGCCTCAATTCGTCTGGGCTCGTGGACTCTACAAGTTGTCGAAAGCTTTCCACAGGGATGCTGGTCCATGTTGACTCCAATGCTTCCCACAGTTGTGTCAAGTTGGCTGTATATCCTTTGGGTGGTGGACCATTCTTGATACACACGGGAAACTATTGAGCATGAAAAACCCAGCAGCATTGCAGTTCTTGACACAAACCGGTGCGTCTGGCGTCTACTACCACACCCTGATCAAAGGCACTTCAGCTTTTGTCTTGCCCATTCACCCTCTGACCGGCACACACACACAATCCATATCTCCAATTGTCTCAAGATTCAATGATGATTTTGTACACTCAGTGTATATGATATATGGGTTAGAAGAACTGAGCAGTTTTCAGTTGTTCCACAAGTTGAAATGAGATCAGAGTTGTTTAATTACTTAGGAGTGGCTTTGAATCAGGTGGAGTCACGATGAGACCTACTGACACCTAGTTAATTTAATCTACCGTAGTAGATGGAGAACCGTGGCATGACAAACAAGTGCAGCTGCGGAGCTCTGCACAGAGAGAGAACGCCGGCAGAGACTCGGGGACACTAGAAGCCAGCCCTTCCCAAGTCTCACTGTAACATAATATTTGTCAGGAAATCGCTGTGAGCGGCACACGCCTCTCGTTTGCGGGAAGTGTTGGTGTTCACGCTCTTGAAGTCGTACACTATATAGGGAATAGGGTGCCAGTTGGGATGCGCCCTAGGTCTCCTCTGAGAAGGATCCGTTAGGATTGAGATATTCACAGTAGGTAATTCAAGTGTGTTTCTGGACAAGAGGGAGGGAAAGGCTGACATTGTGCTGTCATTGACAGGACAGGTTATTCATTCAAATGATTATACGCCTGACAGTGACTCTGTCTAGTTGATTTAACGTCTTTGATCGGGCCAGTTTTAACAAAACGGACTCATTCATGAACTATTCAACAAAGTTTAACACCAATCTTCATGTGTTTAGTGTGGTTGAACTGTGGTCGACTCTACTACTCTGCTCTGCAATGCATCCACTTAGAAGAGGATCCCTTCTATATTCTACAAAATGCTAAACAAATCTTAACAAAGCTTCATGGCTCCAATTATGTACAGTCGTTCCGATCCGTCTTTTAACTGTTGCTCTGCTCTGTAGTTCACCCATTTTAACCCCTCCCTCTCGCTCTCCTCCCCCCTCCCCAGATGGTGTCCATCGGGTCACAGCTCTGTGCACCCTGCGGGTCACCATAATCACAGACGACATGTTGACCAACAGCATCACAGTGCGCCTGGAGAACATGTCTCAGGAGCGCTTCCTGTCCCCTCTGCTGTCCCTCTTCCTGGAGGGTGTGGCAGCCGTGCTCTCCACCAGGTAATTTGTCTGCTCCTTCTTATGGTCCCAGAAAACCTGGTTGGAAGATTCTCAGTATCAGGAGGGAATAATAACCCTCGGAACCGGGATTTCTGTCTAACCTGGGATTTTTTTGGGGGAAAGTTATTAAAGTGTTAGCTTCTACTTCACGGAGGTCCGTGTAGCATTCTGTTGCTGCTACTTCTGCTCCGTATGATCGTAAGATTCTCTACTCTCCACCAGCCGCCAGGCCGTCTTTGTGTTCAACATTCAGAACGACACAGACGTCCGTGGCGCCATCCTCAACGTGACCTTCTCGGCGCTGCAGCCAGGGGGTCACCCAGGGAGGTACTTCCCCTCCGAGGAGCTGCAGGAGCAGATCTATCTGAACCGCACCCTGCTTCGACTAATATCATCACAACAGGTAACTTACTCACAACAGGTTCTTTGAATGAATCCCAAATTGACCCCTGCCTACCCCATAGCCACTCCTGTACAACCGGGTCATGTTCAGTTGGCACCAAATTGAAGAAAATGATCAGAAACTGGGAGGCACTATGTGAATAAATGTTTGTTGTTGTTTTGAAAAGTTCCGCTACGGTGTGCCGTAATGAACACGACTCAGGTTTTCCCGATCTAAGTCGGCCGCTGATTCGAGGGAAGGACCGAAAACCAGCGATCTCTGTTGCCCGTTTCATTTTCTGGATTTGAGCACGTTCCTAATAAATTGTATCCGTTCCAGGTGCTTCCCTTCGACGACAACATCTGCCTGAGGGAGCCGTGTGAGAACTATATGAAGTGTGTGTCCGTGCTGAAGTTCGACAGCTCCCCGCCCTTCATCTCCTCCGACACGGTGCTGTTCCGGCCCATCCACCCCGTCAACGGTCTGCGCTGCCGCTGTCCTGCAGGCTTCACCGGGGACTACTGCGAGACGGAGATAGACCTCTGCTACTCAGGACCCTGCAGGAACAACGGGAAGTGTCGCAGCCGAGAAGGAGGCTATACGTGCGAGTGTCAGGAAGACTTCACTGGTGAGTGGCTCCACTCAGTGAAGGAGTTGTTTGTGTACTGTATTATCCTTTGCTAGCCTGTTCCCTGACCTGTTGTGCTGTCTTGCAAATGGTGCGAAGATGGCCATAGTAGTTGGCAACGTAGCACAAAAGGTTCTGGGACCAGGCTAATACTTTCCTAGGTCTTTAAGAGATTTAAATTGTATGTAAGTCACCCCAGCCATCAGAGTGTAGCTTCCAGTTTGGGCGATGCACGCATTTCATGGCAGTCATCTTGGCTGCAGATCAACTCTGGTGTTGGCCAGCAGCAGGATGCACCAACCCACTACAAATGGCCCCTTTACTAAATGGTCTGTCTCAATGTGATTTATGTTTGAGATGAGGCTGGAATGCTGTCTAGCTGGCAGCCCCAGGTACACTCTATAGTAGGCACTACTCCCTACTCCTGTCACTCTGTCTTTGTGTCTGAGTGATGGTCGAGGGTCGGAGCTATCGGATGCACTCAGGACGTTTTCATGGAGTTTGCGGGTTTTTATTTATTTATTTTATTTAACCTTTATTTAACTAGGCAAGTCAGTTAAGACGGCATGCCAATGACGGCATACCCCGGCCAAACCCTAACCCGGACGACGCTGGGCCAATTGTGCGCCGCCCTATGGGACTCCCAATCACAGCCGGTTGGGATACAGCCTGGAATCGAACCAGGGTCGGTAGCACTGAGATGCAGTGCCTTAGACCGCTGCGCCGCACGGAAGCCCCAGGAGGTCAACTGAACGGGAGCTTTCATCTGATAGTGATACCACATCTCTCTGTCCCTACAATGGGGCCCGGTAGAATATAATGACAACCCTACCACTCCTTTCCTCTCTTTCCCTCCTTCACTTCCTTATCAGCTGTAATTACCTCATTATACCACACTCCACCCTTCCTCTCCTCCAATGGGGGGTCTAGTCTTTGAAGGTCACAGTTCGACCTCAGCTAGTTAGGAGCCATTATGTGGCCGATGACAGCGGGGCCTACTGTGTCCGTCTTGGGTTTCCACATTATTCCCGCATTATAGGGAAACAGATCCTCCTAATTCTCCTCGGAAAATGGATTATACCACAGAGAGAAGAGTCATTACCAGGGTCCAGACAGGGTCCTGCGCCCCCCCTCCATCCCACGCATACCTGGCTGTTCCCCTCCCCTCCTAGACAGATCTTGGCGGGATGATGATTGACACAACACTGGAGCTGGAGTTGACGGCGATGGTTGGCTGCCATCTTAGATAAGGAGACTGATGGACTCGAAGATGGCCTGCAAACTTGAGCCAGTCAGCCAGTTTCCTATGGTCTCATAGACAAGACAGTCTGTCAGTGGGAAACTGAGCCATGTGTCTGTGGGGGTGATGTCCAGACCAGTAGTTAGTGTCTGTAACCCTATTTCCTACTGGGGCGCCGTACTACAATGGCTGACCCTGTAAAACACCACATTTCACAGCACCTATCTGGTGTATGTGACAGTTATTATTATTATTATTATTATTAGATTCTCCATGAGAACCATTCAGCAGAGCAATATAGAAACAGTGACGTCTGTTCAGTGTCTTCTGTCTCTCAGAAATGGGAAATGGGAATGCAGTCTATGAATCTGACTTTTTGTGTGTCTGACCAGGTGGGTATATCACTCTCTCCCTCCTCCCCTCTCTCCCCAGGTGAGCACTGTGAGGTGAACGCCCGGTCGGGGCGGTGTGTCCCGGGGGTGTGTAAGAATGGGGGGAAATGTGTGGACCTGCTGGTGGGGGGGTTCATGTGCCAGTGTCCCCCGGGAGAGTACGAGAAGCCTTACTGTGAGATGACCACCAGGTCTTTCCCTGGTCAATCCTTCATCACCTTCAGAGGACTACGACAGAGGTTCCACTTCACTGTCTCATTCATGTGAGTACTTGGAAACCATCTACTCCCTCTCTGTATCTCTCCCCATCTACAGTGCCTTTGGAAAGTGTTCAGACCCCTTGACTTTTTCCACATTTTGCTACATTACAGCCTTATTCTAAAATGGATTCCATAAATAACAAACCTCAGCAATTTACACACAATAAATAAATGAGACTCGAAATTGAGCTCAGGTGCATCCTGTTTCCGTTGATCATGTGTTAACAGAGCGACATGTCTGCTGTGCATGTTTGCGTGTGTGTAGTAAACGGTAATTTGGGTACAGGGAGGGTTGCACAAACAAACACAAACTTCGCTCAGTTCAGTATACCAGTTCAGTGGGGCATGTAGAGACATCTTTATTGTGTCGGAGCTCACAGAAAGAACGCTTACATTAAACACGAGTGTGTGTGTGTGTGTGTGTGTGTGTGTGTGTGTGTGTGTGTGTGTGTGTGTGTGTGTGTGTGTGTGTGTGTGTGTGTGTGTGTGTGTGTGTGTGTGTGTGTGTGTGTGTTCACGCTCTTATCTGTTGAAACAGCCGTAGAGGAAAATGATCTATAACACCTTTCATAGTCAAGGCAGGAACACAGAACTGGGAATGCAGATCAAGTTCTTTGTCTCTCAAACAGCCCATAAATGTAGTAAACTACATTCTATGTGGTGGCCCTATGTGGCACTGATCAAAACTAGTGCACTTGCACAATAGTGTGTCAGATCTGTTGCTCGTTCCATTTGAAGTTCTAGGTGGGGTGAGGATCATAAAAGTGGGCTGATGTGAAAAGCAGAGTGTGTGTCGGTGAGAAGCGGTAGAACAGGGTGAAAACAGGAAGAGTCCTGTGATGAGGTGCTCTTATCACTGTTTTCTTTAATCGGCTGTGTCTTCCTGCCCCCCTGCCCCCCTCCGCACCTCCCACTGCCATGCTGGCATCTGGTGTCTGACTCTTGTGCCCTCTGTGCCCCTCATAGCACACATGCAGGCACACACACACACACATACAGTGGCGTGCGAAAGTATTCACCCCCCTTGGCATTTTTCCTATTTTGTTGCATTACAACCTGGAATTAAAATAGATTTTTGGGGAGTTTGTATCATTTCATTTACACAACATGCCTACCACTTTGAAGATGCAAAATATGTTTTATTGTGAAACAGACAAGAAATAAGACAAAAAAACCCTGAAAACTTGATCGTGCAAAACTATTCATCCCCCCCTAAAGTCAATACTTTGTAGAGCCACCTTTCGCAGCAATTACAGCTGCAAGTCTCTTGGGGTATGACTCTATAAACTTGGCAGATCTAGCCACTGGGATTTTTGCCCATTCTTCAAGGCAAATCTGTTCCAGCTCCTTCAAGTTGGATGGGTTCTACTGGTGTACAGCAATCTTTGTCATACTACAGATTCTCAATTGGATTGAGGTCTGGGCTTTGACTAGGCCATTCCAAGACATTTAAATGTTTCCCCTTAAACCACTCAAGTGTTGCTTTAGCAGTATGCTTAGGGTCATTGTTCTGCTGGAAGGTGAACCTCCGTTCCAGTCTCAAATCTTTGAAAGACTGAAACAGCTTTCCCTCAAGAATTTCCCTGTATTTAGCGCCATCCAGCATTCCTTCAATTCTGACCAGTTTCCCATTCCCTGCCGATGAAAAACATCCCCACAGCATGATGCTGCGACCACCATGCTTCACTGTAGGGATAGTGTTCTCGGAGTGATGAGAGGTGTTGGGTTTGTGCCAGACATAGCGTTTTCCTTGATGGCCAAAAAGCTCAATTTTTGTCTCATCTGACCAGAGTACCTTCTTCCATATGTTTTGGGAGTTTCCCACATGCCTTTTGGTGAACACCAAACGTGTTTGCTTATTTTCTTCTTTAAGCAATTGCTTTTTTCTGGCTACTCTTCCGTAAAGCCAAGCTCTGTGGAGTGTACGGTTTAAAGTGGTCCTATGGACAGATACTCCAATCTCTGCTGTGGAGCTTTGCAGCTCCTACAGAGTTATCTTTGGTTTCTTTGTTGCCACTCTGATTAATCCCCTCCTTGCCTGGTCCGTGAGTTTTGGTGGGCGGCCCTCTCTTGGCAGGTTTGTTGTGGTGCCATAATCTTTCAATTGCTTAATACTGGATTTAATGGTGCTCCGTGGGATGTTTAAAGTTTCAGATATTTTTTTATAACCCAACCCTGATCTGTACTTCTTCACAACTTTGTCCCTGACGTGTTTGGAGAGCTCCTTGGTCTTCATGGTGCCACTTGCTTGGTGGTGCGCCTTGGTTAGTGGTATTGCAGACTCTGGGGCCTTTCAGAACAGGTGTATATATACTGAGATCATGTGACATGACACTTAGATTGCACACAGGTGGACTTTATTATGTGACTTTTGAAGGCAATTGGTTGCAGCAGATCTTATTTAGGGGCTTCATAGCAAAGGGGGTGAATACATATGAACGCACCACTTTTCCGTTTTTTTAATTATTTTGACTTTTTTGAAACAAGTAATTTTTTCATTTCACTTCACCGTTTTGGATTGTTTTGTTCATGTCCATTACATGAAATCCGAATAAAAATTCATTGAAATTACAGGTTGTAATGCAACAAAATAGGAAAAATACCAAGGGGGATCAATGGCAGGGGCACGGGTTAACAGGGAGACGGGCCACCAGGGCACGACATCTACTTCCTCCTTCCTGACTCTAGACCGCTGGTCTTACGAACACGTTCTTATTGTCCTTCAAGTCTCTCTTCCTATTTTCTTCCTCAGGAGTTTCTCACTCCTCCCTTACATACCTCTCCAACCCCAAATCCCACCTCTCATATACACTACATGACCCAAAGTATGTGGACATCTCATTTCAAAATCATGGGCATTAATATGTATTTGGTCCCCCCTTTGCTGCAAGTCCCGACATTTCTGCCGGGACTTGCTTCCATTCAGCCACAAGGTCATTTGTGAGGTCGGGCACGGATGTTGGGCGATTAGGCCTGGCTCGCAGTAGGCCTTCCAATTCATCTCAAAGGTGTTCGATGGGGTTGAGGCCATGGAAACCCATTTCATGAAGCTCCCGACAAACGGTTCTTGTACTGAAGTTGCTTCCAGAAACAGTGTTGCAACCGAGGACAGTCGATTATTACGCGGCACGTGCTTCAGCACTCACCGGTCCCGTTCTGTGAGCTTTACACCACTCCAGCCGACACTTGGCATTGCACATGGTGATCTTAGGCTTGTGTGCAGCTGCTCGGCCATGAACAGCATTTCATGAAGCTCCCGACGAACAGTTGTTGTGCTGACTCGGCAGTCCAGTTCGGTGAGATTGTGTGGCCTACCACTTCGCGGCTGAGCCATTATTGCTCCTAGACGTTTCCACTTCACAGTAACACCACTTACAGTTGACCGGGGCAGCTTTGGCAGGGCAGAAATTTGACAAACTGACTTGTTGGAAAGGTGGCATCCTATCACTGATCTCTTCATTAAGGCCAATCTACTGCCAATGTTTGTTTATGGAGATTACATGGCTGTGTGCTTGATTTTATACACCTGTCGGCAACGGGTGAAGCTGAAATGGCCGAATCCACTAATTTGAAGGGGTGTCCACATACTTTTGTATATATAGTGTATCTTATCTGGCAGTTTGGGTTAGATACACAGACTCTGTGACAGAGTTTGTCTAACTATGCCACATACTGTAAAAACCTAATGAATAATTGTTCACAAAACAAAAGTTTGGCTAACTATGTTTGAGATATAGGATTTGAATGGGTGCCATTTTGGCACCAAATGTGGGTTTTGACAACAGAAGGTTGACCCTGTGTCCATCTTGTCCCCAGGTTTGCCACCAGAGAGAGGAATGCCCTGCTGCTGTACAATGGGAGATTTAACGAGAAACACGACTTTATCGCCTTGGAGATTATCGAGGAACAGATCCAACTCACCTTCTCTGCAGGTGAGAGGGCGCAGTGTGTGTCCACAGTGCAAATAATCGTGCTCACACAAAGAGCTGGAAAATGACTTACAAGTTGCTTGTATCAACACTAGCTGATAGCTTGATTAATCAACTCTGCTGTAAGGAAATCATTAATGTGGCTTTCACAAACCACTTGGTAAATACTTTTATCAGCTGCACTCTGTGACCAGTGTGAAACAAACAGTTACAGGATTTCATCCTTTCCATTGTCTGGCTATGCTGCTGTGCAGTTACACCTAGAGATGCATTGGCTTTGGCTGTGTGAAAGGGCTGAGTGTTTTACTGTGGTCAGAGAGCAGCTGCTTCCCCCTGACAGAGCCTGAGCAGACTGATTCATGACAGTATAGACACTTAACGAGCCATAAAGACCTACAGTGCCTTGCAAAAGTATTCATCCCCTTGGCCTTTTTCCTATTTTGTTGCATTACAACCTGTAATTTAAATATATTTTTATTTGGATTTCATGTAATGGACAAACACAAAATAGTCCAAATTGGTGAAGTGAAATGAAAAAAATAACGTATTAAAAAAATTCGAAAAAGTTAAAAACGAAAAAGTGATGCGTGCAAATGTATTCACCCCCTTTGCTATGAAGCCCCTAAATAAGATCTGGTGCAACCAATTACCTTCAGAAGTCACATAATTAGTTAAATAAAGTCCACCTGTGTGCAATCTAAGTGTCACATGATCTCAGTATATACACACCTGTTCCAAAAGGCCCCAGAGTCTGCAACACCACTAAGCAATGGGAACCACCAAGCAAGCAGCACCATGAAGATCAAGGAGCTCTCCAAACAGGTCACCACTGACAAAGTTCTGGAGAAGTACAGATCAGGGTTGGATTATAAAAAAAAAAATATACGAAACTTTGAACATCCCACCGTACATCATTAAATCCATTATTAAAAAATGGAAAGAATATGGCACCACAGCAAACCTGCCAAGAGAGGGCCGCCCACCAAAACTCACGGACCAGGCAAGGAGGGGATTATTCAGAGAGGCAGCAAAGAGACCAAAGTTGCTATCTGAGCAGCTAACCGATCGCTGCAGCTGTACATAGTCCATCTGTAAACAGCCCACCCAATTTACCTACCTCATCCGCTTACTGTTTTTATTTATTTACTTTTCTGCTCTTTTGCACACCAGTATCTCTACTTGCTCATGATCATCTGATGACTTATCACTCCAGTGTTAATCTGATTAATTGTAATTATTCGCTCCTATGGCCTATTTATTGCCTACCTCATGCCTTTTGCACACAATGTATATAGACTCATTTTGTTTTTTCCTACTGTGTTATTGACTTGTTTATTGTTTACTCCATGTGTAACTCTGTGTTGTTGTCTGTTCACACTGCTATGCTTTATCTTGGCCAGGTCGCAGTTGTAAATGAGAACTTGTTCTCAACTAGCCTACCTGGTTAAATAAAGGTGAAAAAAAATAAAAGATAACTCTGTAGGAGCTGAAAAGTATCTGTCCAAAGGACCACTTTAAGCCGTACGCTCCACAGAGCTTGGCTTTACGGAAGAGTGACCAGAAAAAAAACAATTGCTTAAAGATAAAAATAAGCAAACACGTTTGGTGTTCGCCAAAAGGCATGTGGGAGAATCCTCAAACATATGAACGAAGCTACTCTAGTCAGATTAGACTATAATTTAGCTTTTTGGCCATCAAGGAAAACGCTATGTCTGGCACAAACACCACCTCTCATCACCCCGAGAACACTATCCCCACAGTGAAGCATGGTGGTGGTAGCATCATGCTGTGGGGATGTTTTTCATTGGCAGGGACTGGGAAACTGGTCAGAATTGAAGGAATGATGGATGGTGCTAAATACAGGGAAATCTTTTGAGGGAAACCTGTTTCAGTCTTCCAGAGATTTGAGACTGGGACGGAGATTCACCTTTCAGCAAGACAATGACCCTAATTATACTGCTAAAGCAACACTAGTGGTTTAAGGGGAAACATTTAAACGTCTTGGAATGGCCTAGTCAAAGCACAGACCTCAATCCAATTGGAAATCTGTGGTATGACTTAAAGATTGCTGTACACCAGCGGAACCCATCCAACTTGAAGGAGCTGGAGCAGTTTTGCCTTGAAGAATGGGCAAAAATCCCAGTGGCTAGATGTGCCAAGCTTATAGAGACATACCCCACGAGACTTGCAGCTGTAATTGCTGCAAAAGGTGGATCTACAAAGTACTGACTTTGGGGGGGGGGGGGGGGGGGGGGGGGGGGAATAGTAATGCACGCTCAAGTTTTCTGTTTATTTGTGTTATTTCTTGTTTGTTTCACAAGAAAACATATTTTGCATCTTCAAAGTGGTAGGCATGTTGTGTAAATGAAATGATACAAACTCCCTAAAAATCTATTTTAATTCCAGGTTGTAAGGCAACAAAATAGGAAAACTTTGTGCATGACACAAGTCATTTTTCCAACAGTTGTTTACAGACAGATTATTTCACTTATAATTCACTGTATCACAATTCCAGTGGGTCAGAAGTTTACATACACTAAGTTGACTATGCCTTTAAACAGCTTGGAAAATTCCAGAAAATGTTGTCAAGGCTTTAGAAACTTCTGATAGGCTAATTGACATAATTTGAGTCAATTGGAGGTGTACCTGTGGATGTATTTCAAGGCCTACCTTCAAACTCAGTGCCTCTTTGCTTGACATCATGGGAAAATCCAAAGAAATCAGCCAAGAGCTCAGAAGAAAATTGTAGACCTCCACAAGTCTGGTTCATCCTTGGGAGGAATTTCCAAATGCCGGAAGGTACCACGTTCATCTGTAGTATGCAAGTTTAAACACCATGGGACCAGGCAGTCGTCATACCGGTCAGGAAGGAGACACGTTCTGTCTCCTAGAGATGAACGTACTTTGGTGCAAAAAGAGCAAATCAAGCCCAGAACAACAGCAAAGGACCTTGTGACGATGCTTGAGGAAACAGGTACAAAAGTATCAATATCCACAGTCAAATCGAGTTTTGTATCGACATAACCTGAAAGGCCGCTCAGCAAGGAAGAAGCCACTGCTCCAAAACCACCATAAAAAAGCCAGACAACGGTTTGCAACTGCACATGGGGACAAGATTGTACTTTTTGGAGAAATGTCCTCTGGTCTGATGAAACATAAATAGAACTGTTTGGCCATAATGACCATCGTTAT